>NW_026690896.1:317483-634967 GCF_020826845.1 Diceros bicornis minor | reverse complement strand
GGGCGGAGGCCATTGCGTTGCCAGAAGCAGAGAATCAGGACGGGTGTCTTGGCTGCCTGAGTCTCTGGACAAATCTCGAACTACGTCCGAGGCCCAGCAGTGGCTTGCAGCTGCCAGAAAGACCAGTGTGGGCGTCCTTAGCGAGCCAGCGCCACCATCAATTTTTCACTTGAGCTCAGGGACCCCAGAATGCCTCTCGATGACGTTGAAGGCTAGTGAATGTTGGGCAGGAGCCCCCAGAATTTTTTCCATGATGCACTGGGGGCACCGGACTGCTCCTGCCAGCCTGGAAAGGCTTGCAGAGGAAAGCGTCGTCCTCGTTGCAGAATTTTCTATTTCCCTTCAAGTGCCCAGGAACTGCCATTGGCCAAAATGATGGTGCGAGGGATGGCTTCCTAACTGTGCCTGAGCTGTTGAAAGTCTTCCAGGTCCCAATAGCGGTCTGCCACCAATTCGCCTGTCTCCCCTCAATGTCCTTGCTCCCTCTTCTCGCTTTTCCACGTCTCCTTCCTGGCGTGGCTTTAGAGTACTAACTACCAAGGTAGAGCAGAGTTTAAATTTTCTAATGAATTGAGGTTCCCAGCTCAATTCCTTGTACCCAGGGAGCCCTAAGGAACATGTGACTGCACACTAGATGCTCAAGCAAGGTCGTCTGAATGTAGTATGGCGTGCTGTTTCCTGAAGGTGGTCCTGCTGAGACCCTATCGCCTCCTGTATACTTCTCTCAATGTCCTGAGAATACGCGAGTACTGTAGGGGCTTTCTGCAGGAGACCATGGGCGATCTTCACGGAAACCCACTGTGTTTGTAGCGAGATGATGGTTGACTGTCAGGGCTTGTGTGTCCTGTGCTTTCTTTCCCAGGCTGAGTGCTAGTGGAAGTGGGTCTTGAAGAGCAGCATCAGCGTCCCCAGGGAACTTGTGAGAAATAGAAACAGATGGATCCTTCCTAGACATCCAAACTCCTAATTCCCTGGTGTTGAGTCTTGTACATTGAAGAAAATTTCTGTGTGCACGAGACTGTGAAAAGGAGTATTAGCTAAAGTGTTCTCCACTCTGGGGCTTGCATTTGAAATCCCCTAGGTCGATCTAGGGAATGCAGTCATCTCAGCACTGGCGTGTGGTTGTTCAGTGGTGGGCCTGCGTGAATGGGGTTGTCAGAATCTCTAAGAGAGTTATGGGGCAGGACGGATGCCGTGAGACCAGACCAGGGCCTATGCCGAAAGGAGGGAAGTCTGTCCCCGGGTCCCAAGGAGACTGGAGCACTTCAGTAGCTATGGCAGGCTGGGGTATTGCCGAAATGTGCCATCTTGACTTTTCCCTTCATTTTGGTGACCTTGTGCGTTCACCCAGGGGCTGCCCTCCTTGGAAGGCACAGAAGGCTGCAGACTGAAAGAAGCACTCGCCAACGATGTCCTATACAAGGAGGTAGGAGCAGTCATTTGTTCTTCCTATGGAAATGTTCCTTACCGAGGCATGGAATTTTCTGGATCCTACTCAGAGCTTTTCCCGAATGAGAAAATGGAGATCACAGGTGACTCAGGTGAAATCTTTGCTCACCACCTCCAGTGGATCTCAAACTTTGCTGCCCACTGTTATCACGTCAGGAGATTTCCAAGGCTCCAGTGCCCAGCCGCAATAAACACACCCTCAATTTGCATCTCTTGCAGTAGGCTTCAGCACAGGTATTTGCTAACCACCCCGCCCTGAGTCCCATGTGGGCCACCGTGCGAATAAGTCTGCAGGCACGCTTGTCTCACTGAAATCTGCCTAAGATTCCCTGGGGCTCACTGTCAAAATGCATGTAATGATGCCGTGGGGCTGAGTGTGCCTGAGAATCTGTGGTTTCTAAAAGCCCTAGGTCCTGCCAAACAGTGCTTCACCCAGTCACTTTAACTTGGATGAGTCAAAGAAATTTTTAAAATGGTCTGCATGCCTAGAAATCAAAAGTGCGTACCACAGGTCACCCTTTGGGAGAATTTTATTAATAACAAAAGAACATTTTAAAACACAACTTTCTAATGACGTTTAATAACCCAAAGGAACAAAGCCATGAGAATATCCCGCATCAGGATTTCCACAGAAATAACCCCACAGAGTCAAAATATCTCATCCCAGGTCAGGGAAGTCTTTACAATTTGCCACGGACTCTTTTGAGCCCTTTACCCATTTTCCCCAAATTCTGAAAATCGGAGGAGAGATACAGATCCATTTCCTATTATCTTTTAGTTGAGACCTTACCCCTGCAATCGGACTCACTAGTATCCAATGATTTCAGAGTCAAACAACTTCCTATTCAGTTTGATTACCGCCCTTCGAATCGTCACTTCTGCTTCCATCATGAAAGAGGGCAGTGTTTTGCCTGTGTGTTTCCACAAGCATCGCCTGGGCTTCCACCATGTGTAGCCAGAGCAGAGATGGGGAATGGCTGATTCGCGAGAAAAACCTTGCTCCTTGTGATTTCTCCTCCTCACTGGACAGTCAGTTCCAGGGTGTCCTGGGGTGGGAGGACGTGTCTTCCTTGGCAGGAGGTGTCTCCCTCCGAGTCACTCTCTTCCGAGGAAGAGGAAACCTGGAGGTCATTCTCCAGGACACTCAGTGGGACTTGGGCACAGGGTCCCTCAGACGTCTCTTGTGTGAGAGGGCTCTGCCCGGGAGGGCTTGGCTTCTCAGCTGGAAGGCAGGAGGGAGCAGTCAGGAGTCTGGAGCTCCACCAGCCATTGTCTAATCTCCTGAAGAGCATTCTGAGGGGCTGGCCTGGGTCACGGTTCAGTGCTGGGCGATGGGCCACAGTGCAGGCTGAGCGGTATTCAGGTGAGGTCTGTGGTGTGGAGGCGGAGGTCAATGCTTTTCCCCTGGGCATGCATCTTTCTGGTCACCTGGCATCCCGCAGTGGGTCCTCCGTCCATTTGTCCGTGGTGGAGGCTGGGGAGTCTGGAAACCCCAGATGTGGTCTCTGAGTGCTCTTCTTAGGTGCTTGGAAGGGAGTGAGTCTCGGTTTCTTGGAGCGTCTGGAAAGCCTGCACTGGCACCTGGCAGGTCTCTTGCCTGGTGCCTTGATGCTGATTTTGCATCCCGGTCCACAGTAGGTCCAGCAGCCTGTGGGCTGGGATAGGAGTTGACATCCAGATACATGGCTTGTGCCTGGGGCTGGTGAGCGGTTGGCCCAGGCCATGTGTCTTAGAGGAGCCTGGGGATCTTCCAGGGAGGAAAAACTGGGGCTTCTTGTCCCTCAGCTGGACAATGAGGGTAGGATCCGGGCAAAGTGCTTGAATGCTGCGTGAGGCGTGTCAGGGACAGGCACTCCTGACCATTCTGAATTCCACGAGGTGAGAAGAGGCTCAGTTCAGGTCTTTGGATGGCAGACACTGCGGGTCCGCTGGACCTCACGTCAGGTGTCTTGGAAGGTGGCCTACATGTGAGACTGAGGCCCAGGGCAGTTTTCCTCTCGCCTCTGTAGAGGGGTCTTGGCCTGTTTGCATGCTGGAAGACAAGACAAAGACACACAAAGACTACATATTAGAACGTCCTCACCAAGGGAGAGGAAATTACAACTAACCCAATAAAATAGGTGAAAACCAGAACTTGTATCATGAAATAGAATTTATGAGATATAAAGGTGTTGAGTTAAAAATGATGAGGGACTCAACCTCAGTGTGGCCAGGATAAAACAAACTGCACCGTCACCTTGCTACGTGTTTGCGGCAGGTAGGAGAACGAAAGGTTCTTCCCAGTGTCTCTCTTGAAGAGTGTACATGAGCACTCTCCAAAATTTTTCTAGGGGAATGTGCACAGCTCCTGCTGTTGTGGAGGCGGTTTCATGAGTAAGGAGTGTTGAGGAACAATTTGGGGGTGTGCACCACCATTGCAATGCTATCTCTTACATCAAGGATTCCACCTTGTGGAGACCTGTGATGAAACCGCTTCCACAGCCCCCACCTGCATCTTGGTGACAGACATGCAAGGAGTAGTGCCAAACCCTAAACAGCAAGAAAAATGAGATCTGGCAAGTACACGAACTGATCACATTGGCTGGCATGGAATTGAAGAGTTCCCTCACAGAGAAGGGGGGTTGAGGCCAGATTGGGCTTCCCCCGAAGAGAACAAGAGGGGGGGCCCCAGGGGAGACTCACCCTCATGTAGTCACAGGGACCCTGTCAATTCCTTCCAATTCGTCTGCGGGACTCCCCTTGAGCTCTCCTGGGAAATCTCTGCAGTAGAGCATTGCTGTGCTGCTCTTGTTGCCTGCAAACCAAAAGCATGTCAAAGTGCAGGGCACACAATTCCCTGGAGCCAGTTGGGGACAGATATTCCTGTGTCCCAGGCTCCTTCAGTGTTGGGTTTTGAGACAGGTCGTGAAGCCCTGGGCCTTTGCCTCACCTCAGGATTATTCCCCCAACTGCAGAGAACCCTGCGGGTTTTCTCATGCATGTCCTTTCCTTTTTCTCCATTGCTTCTCTCCCTGTCGTGGGGAGAATTCTGAAATGTTCCCCACCCCCTTGACTGACTCCCGAGGAGTTGAGTGAGCACCTGAGTGTGGACCCTGGAGGGAGAGTGAGCTCCTATCTCGTTGGTCTCCACCCCCCTGTCCTGGCCTGGAGGTGGCTGTGCACACCATGTGGAGCTGGGGAGGAGACACGTGAGTCTCCTTGGATTTCAGCCCAAAGATTGGTTACAAGCTCCAGGTTCCTCACCTTTGTCTTTGCTGCTTCTCTCTCTCTGGCTTCTGCAAGAGCCGTGGGTTTGGCTGCACCTGCAGATTCCCCGGTTTCACATTCTCCTTGCAAATACTGGAGCCCAAGGGCAGGGGGGCTATGGCCCCTTGCCAACGCTTCATGGGGCACCTGGTACTTCTTCTGTTGTGCCCAAAGGCTCCGCAGTCCTTGCACTTCACCTGTGGGTGGAGGACGAAATGGTCTCTGAGTCAGCGGGAATCACAAACACTTTTCCACAGTGAATAGAAGGACAGAGTTTGAGAGGTGAATATTGGTTTTGGAGAGGGGACAGGACATATGGCAGTAGCTGTGAGGACCACTGAGCATATTAGGGTGCCTTCCAAAAGCTTCTGCTATGGATAGACAGTGGAGGAAGGTTTGGAGCTCTGAAGGTGAGCAGATGAGTCATAAGTGAAGATTGAGGCAAAATCCAAGCTAGACCGGACAGCAAAGAGGAAGTGAGGTTGTTCCTCCGGGTCTGTGAATGGGCCTGTGCCTGGTGATGTGGTCTCAAGGCAATAAATCGTCTCATGGGAAAAGGACAAGGGAGTGCTGGCCACAGAAGTGGCCATGTTCAAACCCTGTCTCTGGATTCCATGCACATCCCTGCTGCCCCACAGACCCAAGCCTCCACGCTTACCCTGGGATCCTCCTCCTCTGGTAGGGGAGCCTTCTTTGCCGCCGGTCCCTTCACTTGCTTCTTGCCGTTCTGGACATTAGAGAGTCTGGAGGGCCGTGCTGGGTGGAACGGCCCCGCCATCTTCCTCACCTCCTTGGTTTGTCACCTCAGTGTTTTCTGGGGACTTGATATTCGGATTTCCTGAATCAAAAGCAGAAGAAAACTTTCAGATTGACACAGAGACTAAAGTCCTCATGCACCTTCTTCTCCAAGAGGGGGATGAAGGGACCTCATGAGCACTCAGTCAAAACACATTTCTCACAAGGTGATGTCTCCCTCCAGAGATTTTGTCCTTCTCCCTGACTCCCTCGCCCGACAAAAGCTCGCTGCCCAAGACCAGACACGGGAGGCAGCCTTTGTCAATTTGCATTTCCATCCTTCAAAGAGTGATGTTGAGAGACTTTGGTGAAGTCTATCACAATGCACTCTATTTGGACAAAGAAAGGCAAAATTTCCCCAGGTGTACACAATAATCCATGTCCCGGGAATGATGCAATGAATGCCGGGGCACACGTCTTGGAATGTCAAAAGCAAAGTAAGCTTTCCTATCGAAAACTGGAAGTTCCTCTTTGACACGAGAGGAGGCACTTTTCACATTCCAATTCAGATAGGAAGAATGTTTTCTCCTCTACTGGCCTGGAGACCTGCCAGGGTCAGCATGGGTCAGAACTGTATTGTTTTATTTGTCATCTTCATGACCCTATTTTAACGACTTCCCAAGAAATCTGAACTGAATATGTTTGAACTAAGTGTGAACTAATCTATTGTCTAGGCTTTAAGGCCCATAGCCAAAGCCAGCGAGTTTCCATTCCTGCTCACTCACTGCCCCATGCACATCAGGGGACTGGGGTCTATTTCCTCTGGAATTTGAACTTTGTCTGATAATGAGCATTGAAAAGGATGTATCTCATGGATCTCTTTCTCAAAATTCCTGTGAAAATTAAAGAATCAATACCCCCTGTGCCTCAAGACACATCGCTCCCTCTTTTTCCTACTGTCCTCCCTCTCAGAGGGATCGTCAGAGGGGGGCAGTTTGTAATGGAAACCCACCTGAAATCCAGTAGTGATCCTCCGGTCTGATTCTCTACAGCTGGGTTCAAGAACAGCTGCCCTGGATGGGATGCAGCTTCCAAGGTGCCTGCGGAAGGGTCAGAGGGGGAGTTTCCCCTTCCGGGCAGGCTTTTATACTGATTCAAGGTCACGTGACCTCGTTAAGGGGATCTCAGTCAATCCATCTCATCTACCCACCTTTGACGTAAGCAGGTCTTGAAGCCGTAAACCGTCCTTGTGTCGCTTAGCATTTTCAGGCATTTTAAAATGCCAGGCACTCCTGGGCATACTTTGAAGAATATCTGTTTTCTGTAAGGAAAAGAAACCTCTGTGCTAATGCCTCTATCTTTCTCCACTTTGCACTTTTGTTCTTGTGGCGAATTATGTGTAACGTGGTAGTTCTTCTTGGAAGGCATTGAAGTGTAGACTTCTACCGCCCTCAGTACATTCACCTCGTTGTGCAAACATCACCATCGTCCGTCTCGCCAGCTTTTCATATTCTGCAACTGAAAGTCCCTATCTATTAAACACCCACTCTTCATTCTTCCCTCCCTGCAGACCCCTCTTCCACCATTCTCCTTTCGATGTCTATGCATGGGACTGCTATAGGAATCCACAGAGAAGGCATTGTGCGATCTGCGTCCTGCTGGGACTGGCTTCTTTTGCACTGTGTCTTGTGACTCAAGTAATTGTTCCGCCAGGTCCCTTTGGTTTGAGCCAGGCAGCTCCACTCGGCTCAGACTCTTAGTACTGTACTCGGTAGTATGTAGATGACGTGGGACTTTCTTTTTCTAGCCTCATCTCCCTTTGGTTGATATTTGTTGTCTTTCACAACTTCCCGCTAGTGGTCAGGCCCAGGAGACGGTTAGGCACAGGTCTGTGTTTTGATGATGGGACGGTTGGGAATGAAAATGCCCTGTGATCTCGTCTGGGTAGTTGCTCATTGATTAAAAGGGACCAGCTTGACCTCCAATGCGGTGACTATGTAGAACCGCCAGTAACGTGGGTGGAGTGTCTCCGTTGTTCCAGATTATTGGTACCCTGGGAGTTTCCGCAGTTTGTGGTTTGCAGAGGTTTGCAACCGTATGGACTTTGAAAATTGCATTACATTAATAATTTATGAACTTGGCAAAATGCCCTAGGTCCTGGCTCCGTAGCCACGGCTTGATCCCATCCTCCTGCCCTGGAACCTGGGCAGCAGGGGCCCCTCCCTGATCTCCCACCGCAGCCTTTGGCCTCCTGGTGGCCTCTCCCCGCTCCAAGGATCGCGTGCCCCCCGTGATTCTCACACCACTGGCCTGAATTGCCCCTTACCCACCCTCCACGTAATTGGAGTAGCACTTGCCACTCTCACGACTGGCTTCCCAAGGCAGAATAAACTGCGTACTTTCGGAAAAATAAAGGTATCCCTTTCACACCAGGAATTATTCCAATTTGCGTAGACTCTTTTTGGTTCTGTTCTTTTAATTCTTAATTTGTCAATTGCCTCCTCAGCATTGCAGAGAAAATCCCTTGGGATTTAGAGCGAGAATCGATGAGAACTTATACGAGAAAGTGTTTTGTGTTGAATTTCCCCAACTAAGATATGTGTTAACTGCTCCTAATTTATACGGCCGTTTATTTCAATTAGGGGGTATTTTATATTTTTCCTAAAACCTCTACAGAGTTTTTCCTAGATTTCATATTTATAGCTCTTTCTTTGCAGAAGGAAGGATATTGTCAGTAACTCTTCTCCTCCATTGTAGTATTTTATTTTATTGCTGTTAGACGTGAATGCTACCAATTGGGAAGTTGGATTGCCGTAGTTGGAGTGTGGTTGAAAGCAGCTGTTCGTTTCCAGACTTTTTCTCTGATTTTGCTAGGATGTGCCTCGTGGAGCATCGTCTCACCAGCCAATACCAAAAAAGATTCAGGTGTAATTTCCAAGATTACACAGTGCCCTTCATTTCTCATGTGTCATGGCCCTGGCAGTGTGTGCAGCACAGTGTGGAGAGGAAGCCAACCCTGGGGGCTCCTTCTCAGTTTCTCTGGCTTTGGAGGCAGGAAGTTGACCTGAAAGCCTCCTGTTGGGTAGACCAATGTGGAATGTTTCAGTCGACTGTAATTCTTGAAGAGAATCTGCACATTATTTGCCCTCCTCAGAGGCTGAGCATGATCTCCAATACTATAATGATTGGGAGTAGCATCATCGTTGGGTCGATGAAACCCATTGTTATCATTACTATTCACTGTTATTTTTATTATTTTACCTGTTGTCTTTATGGCTTATAGATCTGGTTATCTTTAGTCGACAATGACTAGCGTTTCTCTGTTTCTCAAGTGGTTCCGATTGACTGAAGATATGCATGCAGGTTCCCAAAGAGACCGCTATAGAGAGTGCAGCTCCCAGACTCTCCCTCTATGGCAAAGAACCTGTCTGTCTGAGGACGTTCCTGAAAAATTTGTTGTTCATCTGGCGGGCGGAGGCCATTGCGTGCCAGAAGCAGAGAATCAGGACGGGTGTCCTTGGCTGCCTGAGTCTCTGGACAAATCTCGAACTACGTCCGAGGCCCAGCAGTGGCTTGCAGCTGCCAGAAAGACCAGTGTGGGCGTCCTTAGCGAGCCAGCGCCACCATCAATTTTTCACTTGAGCTCAGGGACCCCAGAATGCCTCTCGATGACGTTGAAGGCTAGTGAATGTTGGGCAGGAGCCCCCAGAATTTTTTCCATGATGCACTGGGGGCACCGGAACTGCTCCTGCCAGCCTGGAAAGGCTGCAGAGGAAACCGTCGTCCTCGTGCAGAATTTTCTATTTCCCTTCAAGTGCCCAGGAACTGCCATTGGCCAAAATGATGGTGCGAGGGATGGCTTCCTAACTGTGCCTGAGCTGTTGAAAGTCTTCCAGGTCCCAATAGCGGTCTGCCACCAATTCGCCTGTCTCCCCTCAATGTCCTTGCTCCCTCTTCTCGCTTTTCCACGTCTTCCTTCCTGGCGTGGGCTTTAGAGTACTAACTACCAAGGTAGAGCAGAGTTAAATTTTCTAATGAATTGAGGTTCCCAGCTCAATTCCTTGTACCCAGGGAGCCCTAAGGAACATGTGACTGCACACTAGATGCTCAAGCAAGGTCGTCTGAATGTAGTATGGCGTGCTGTTTCCTGAAGGTGGTCCTGCTGAGACCCTATCGCCTCCTATATACTTCTCTCAATGTCCTGAGAATACGCGAGTACTGTAGGCTTTCTGCGAGACCATGGGCGATCTTCACGGAAACCCACTGTGTTTGTAGCGAGATGATGGTTGGCTGTCAGGGCTTGTGTGTCCTGTGCTTTCTTTCCCAGGCTGAGTGCTAGTGGAAGTGGGTCTTGAAAGAGCAGCATCAGCGTCCCCAGGGAACTTGTGAGAAATAGAAACAGATGGATCCTTCCTAGACATCCAAACTCCTAATTCCCTGGTGTTGAGTCTTGTACATTGAAGAAATTTCTGTGTGCACGAGACTGTGAAAAGGAGTATTAGCAAAAGTGTTCTCCACTCTGGGCTGCCATTTGAAATCCCCTAGGTCGATCTAGGGAATGCAGTCATCTCAGCACTGGCGTGTGGTTGTTCAGTGGTGGGCCTGCGTGAATGGGGTTGTCAGAATCTCTAAGAGAGTTATGGGGCAGGATGGAGGCCGTGAGAGCAGACCAGGGCCTATGCCGAAAGGAGGGAAGTCTGTCCCGGGTCCCAAGGAGACTGGAGCACTTCAGTAGCTATGGCAGGCTGGGGTATTGCCGAAATGTGCCATCTTGACTTTTCCCTTCTTTTTGGTGACCTTGTGCGTTCACCCAGGGGCTGCCCTCCTTGGAAGGCACAGAAGGCTGCAGACTGAAAGAAGCACTCGCCAACGGATGTCCTACAAGGAGGTAGGAGCAGTCATTTGTTCTTCCTATGGAAATGTTCCTTACGAGGCATGGGAATTTTCTGGATCCTACTCAGAGCTTTTCCCGAATGAGAAAATGGAGATCACAGGTGAATCAGGTGAAATCTTGCTCACCACCTCCAGTGGATCTCAAACTTTGCTGCCCACTGTTATCACGTCAGGAGATTTCCAAAGCTCCCAGTGCCCAGGCCGCAATAAACACACCCTCAATTTGCATCTCTTGCAGTAGGCTTCAGGCACAGGTATTTGCTAACCACCCCGCCCTGAGTCCCATGTGGGCCACCGTGCGAATAAGTCTGCAGGCACGCTTGTCTCACTGAAATCTGCCTAAGATTCCCTGGGGCTCACTGTCAAAATGCATGTAATGATGCCGTGGGGCTGAGTGTGCCTGAGAATCTGTGTTTCTAAAAAGCCCTAGGTCCTGCCAAACAGTGCTTCACCCAGTCACTTTAACTTGGATGAGTCAAAGAAATTTTTAAAATGGTCTGCATGCCTAGAAATCAAAAGTGCGTACCACAGGTCACCTTTGGGAGAATTTTATTAATAACAAAAGAACATTTTAAAACACAACTTTCTAATGACGTTTAATAACCCAAAGGAACAAAGCCATGAGAATATCCCGCATCAGGATTTCCACAGAAATAACCCCACAGAGTCAAAATATCTCATCCCAGGTCAGGGAAGTCTTTACAATTTGCCACGGACTCTTTTGAGCCCTTTACCCATTTTCCCCAAATTCTGAAATCGGAGGAGAGATACAGATCCATTTCCTATTATCTTTTAGTTGAGACCTTACCCCTGCAATCGGACTCACTAGTATCCAATGGATTTCAGAGTCAAACAACTTCCTATTCCAGTTTGATTACCGCCCTTTGAATCGTCACTTCTGCTTCCATCATGAAAGAGGGCAGTGTTTGCCTGTGTGTTTCCACAAGCATCGCCTGGGCTTCCACCATGTGTAGCCAGCGCAGAGATGGGGAATGGCTGATTCGCGAGAAAAACCTTGCTCCTTGTGACTTCTCCTCCTCACTGGACAGTCAGTTCCAGGTGTCCTGGGGTGGGAGGACGTGTCTTCCTTGGCAGGAGGTGTCTCCCTCCGAGTCACTCTCTTCCGAGGAAGAGGAAACCTGGAGGTCATTCTCCAGGACACTCAGTGGGACTTGGGCACAGTGTCCCTCAGACGTCTCTTGTGTGAGAGGGCTCTGCCCGGGAGGGCTTGGCTTCTCAGCTGGAAGGCAGGAGGGAGCAGTCAGGAGTCTGGAGCTCCACCAGCCATTGTCTAATCTCCTGAAGAGCATTCTGAGGGGCTGGCCTGGGTCACGGTTCAGTGCTGGGCGATGGGCCACAGTGCAGGGCTGAGCGGTATTCAGGTGAGGTCTGTGGTGTGGAGGCGGGAGGTCAATGCTTTTCCCCTGGGCATGCATCTTTCTGGTCACCTGGCATCCCGCAGTGGGTCTCCGTCCAGTTGTCCGTGGTGGAGGCTGGGGAGTCTGGAAAACCCCCAGATGTGGTCTCTGAGTGCTCTTCTTAGGTGCTTGGAAGGGAGTGAGTCTCGGTTTCTTTGGGAGCGTCTGGAAAGCCTGCACTGGCACCTGGGCAGGTCTCTTGCCTGGTGCCTTGATGCTGATTTTGGCATCCCGGTCCACAGTAGGTCCAGCAGCCTGTGGGCTGGGATAGGAGTTGACATCCAGATACATGGCTTGTGCCTGGGGCTGGTGAGCGTGGCCCAGGCCATGTGTCTTAGAGGGAGCCTGGGGATCTTCCAGGGAGGAAAACTGGGGCTTCTTGTCCCTCAGCTGGACAATGAGGGTAGGATCCGGGGCAAAGTGCTTGAATGCTGCGTGAGGCGTGTCAGGGACAGGCACTTCCTGACCATTCTGAATTCCACGAGGTGAGAAGAGGCTCAGTTCAGGTCTTTGGATGGCAGACACTGCGGGTCCGCTGGACCTCACGTCAGGTGTCTTCGAAGGTGGCCTACATGTGAGACTGAGGCCCAGGGCAGATTTCCTCTCGCCTCTGTAGAGGGGTCTTGGCCTGTTTGCATGCTGGAAGACAAGACAAAGACACACAAAGACTACATATTAGAACGTCCTCACCAAGGGAGAGAAATTACAACTAACCCAATAAAATAGGTGAAAACCAGAACTTGTATCATGAAATAGAATATTATGAGATATAAAGGTGTTGAGTTTAAAAATGATGAGGGACTCAACCTCAGTGGTGGCCAGGATAAAACAAACTGCACCGTCACCTTGCTACGTGTTTGCGGCAGGTAGGAGAATCGAAAGGTTCTTCCCAGTGTCTCTCTTGAAGGAAGTGTACATGAGCACTCTCCAAAATTTTTCTAGGGAATGTGCACAGCTCCTGCTGTTGTGGAGGCGGTTTCATGAGTAAGGAGTGTTGAGGAACAATTTGGGGGTGTGCACCACCATTGCAATGCTATCTCTTACATCAAGGATTCCACCTTGTGGAGACCTGTGATGAAACCGCTTCCACAGCCCCCACCTGCATCTTGGTGACAGACATGCAAGGAGTAGTGCCAAACCCTAAACAGCAAGAAAAATGAGATCTGGCAAGTACACGAACTGATCACATTGGCTGGCATGGAATTGAAGAGTTCCCTCACAGAGAAGGGGGTTGAGGCAGATTGGGCTTCCCCCGAAGAGAACAAGAGGGGGCCCCAGGGGAGACTCACCCTCATGTAGTCACAGGACCCTGTCAATTCCTTCCAATTCGTCTGCGGACTCCCTTGAGCTCTCCTGGGAAATCTCTGCAGTAGAGCATTGCTGTGCTGCTCTTGTTGCCTGCAAACAAAAGCATGTCAAGTGCAGGGCACACAATTTCCTGGAGCCAGTTGGGACAGATATTCCTGTGTCCCAGGCTCCTTCAGTGTTGGGTTTTGAGACAGGTCGTGAAGCCCTGGGCCTTTGCCTCACCTCAGATTATTCCCCCAACTGCAGAGAACCCTGCGGGTTTTCTCATGCAGTCCTTTCCTTTTTCTCCATTGCTTCTCTCCCTGTCGTGGGGAGAATTCTGAAATGTTCCCCACCCCCTTGACTGACTCCCGAGGAGTTGAGTGAGCACCTGAGTGTGGACCCTGGAGGAGAGTGAGCTCCTATCTCGTTGTCTCCACCCCCCTGTCCTGGCCTGGAGGTGGCTGTGCACACCATGTGGAGCTGGGGAGACACGTGAGTCTCCTTGGATTTCAGCCCAAAGATTGGTTACAAGCTCCCAGGTTCCTCACCTTTGTCTTTGCTGCTTCTCTCTCTCTGGCTTCTGCAAGAGCCGTGGGTTTGGCTGCACCTGCAGATTCCCCGGTTTCACATTCTCCTTGCAAATACTGGAGCCCAAGGGCAGGGGGGCTATGGCCCCTTGCCAACGCTTCATGGGGCACCTGGTACTTCTTCTGTTGTGCCCAAAGGCTCCGCAGTCCTTGCACTTCACCTGTGGGTGGAGGACGAAATGGTCTCTGAGTCAGCGGGAATCACAAACACTTTTCCACAGTGAATAGAAGGACAGAGTTTGAGAGGTGAATATTGGTTTTGGAGAGGGGACAGGACATATGGCAGTAGCTGTGAGGACACTGAGCATATTAGGGTGCCTTCCAAAAGCTTCTGCTATGGATAGACAGTGGAGGAAGGATTGGAGCTCTGAAGGTGAGCAGATGAGTCATAAGTGAAGATTGAGGCAAAATCCAAGCTAGACCGGACAGCAAAGAGGAAGTGAGGTTGTTCCTCCGGGTCTGTGAATGGGCCTGTGCCTGGTGATGTGGTCTCAAGGCAAGAAATCGTCTCATGGGAAAGGACAAGGGAGTGCTGGCCACAGAAGTGGCCATGTTCAAACCCTGTCTCTGGATTCCATGCACATCCCTGCTGCCCCACAGACCCAAGCCTCCACGCTTACCCTGGGATCCTCCTCCTCTGGTAGGGGAGCCTTCTTTGCCGCCGGTCCCTTCACTTGCTTCTTGCCGTTCTGGACATTAGAGAGTCTGGAGGGCCCGTGCTGGGTGGAACGGCCCGCCATCTTCCTCACCTCCTTGGTTTGTCACCTCAGTGTTTCTGGGGACTTGATATTCGGATTTCCTGAATCAAAAGCAGAAGAAAACTTTCAGATTGACACAGAGACTAAAGTCCTCATGCACCTTCTTCTCCAAGAGGGGATGAAGGGACCTCATGAGCACTCAGTCAAAACACATTTCTCACAAGGTGATGTCTCCCTCCCAGAGATTTTGTCCTTCTCCCTGACTCCCTCGCCCGACAAAAGCTCGCTGCCCAAGACCAGACACGGGAGGCAGCCTTTGTCAATTTGCATTTCCATCCTTCAAAGAGTGATTTGAGAGACTTTGGTGAAGTCTATCACAATGCACTCTATTTGGACAAAGAAAGGCAAAATTTCCCCAGGTGTACACAATAATCCATGTCCCGGGAATGATGCAATGAATGCCGGGGCACACGTCTTGGAATGTCAAAAGCAAAGTAAGCTTTCCTATCGAAAACTGGAAGTTCCTCTTTGACACGAGAGGAGGCACTTTTCACATTCCAATTCAGATAGGAAGAATGTTTTCTCCTCTACTGGCCTGGAGACCTGCCAGGGTCAGCATGGTCAGAACTGTATTGTTTTATTTGTCATCTTCATGACCCTATTTTAACGACTTCCCAAGAAATCTGAACTGAATATGTTTGAACTAAGTGTGAACTAATCTATTGTCTAGGCTTTAAGGCCCATAGCCAAAGCCAGCGAGTTTCCATTCCTGCTCACTCACTGCCCCATGCACATCAGGGACTGGGGTCTATTTCCTCTGGAATTTGAACTTTGTCTGATAATGAGCATTGAAAAGGATGTATCTCATGGATCTCTTTCTCAAAATTCCTGTGAAAATTAAAGAATCAATACCCCTGTGCCTCAAGACACATCGCTCCCTCTTTTTCCTACTGTCCTCCCTCTCAGAGGGATCGTCAGAGGGGGCAGTTTGTAATGGAAACCCACCTGAAATCCAGTAGTGATCCTCCGGTCTGATTCTCTACAGCTGGGTTCAAGAACAGCTGCCCTGGATGGGATGCAGCTTCCAAGGTGCCTGCGGAAGGGTCAGAGGGGGAGTTTCCCTTCCGGGCAGGCTTTTATACTGATTCAAGGTCACGTGACCTCGTTAAGGGGATCTCAGTCAATCCATCTCATCTACCCACCTTTGACGTAAGCAGGTCTTGAAGCCGTAAACCGTCCTGTGTCGCTTAGCATTTTCAGGCATTTTAAAATGCCAGGCACTCCTGGGCATACTTTGAAGAATATCTGTTTTCTGTAAGGAAAAGAAACCTCTGTGCTAATGCCTCTATCTTTCTCCACTTTGCACTTTTGTTCTTGTGGCGAATTATGTGTAACGTGGTAGTTCTTCTTGGAAGGCATTGAAGTGTAGACTTCTACCGCCCTCAGTACATTCACCTCGTTGTGCAAACATCACCATCGTCCGTCTCGCCAGCTTTTCATATTCTGCAACTGAAAGTCCCTATCTATTAAACACCCACTCTTCATTCTTCCCTCCCTGCAGACCCCTCTTCCACCATTCTCCTTTCGATGTCTATGCATGGGACTGCTATAGGAATCCACAGAGAAGGCATTGTGCGATCTGCGTCCTGCTGGGACTGGCTTCTTTTGCACTGTGTCTTGTGACTCAAGTAATTGTTCCTGCCAGGTCCCTTTGGTTGAGCCAGGCAGCTCCACTCGGCTCAGACTCTTAGTACTGTACTCGGTAGTATGTAGATGACGTGGGACTTTCTTTTTCTAGCCTCATCTCCCTTTGGTTGATATTTGTGTGTCTTTCACAACTTCCCGCTAGTGGTCAGGCCCAGGAGACGGTTAGGCACAGGTCTGTGTTTTGATGATGGGACGGTTGGGAATGAAAATGCCCTGTGATCTCGTCTGGGTAGTTGCTCATTGATTAAAAGGGACCAGCTTGACCTCCAATGCGGGTGACTATGTAGAACCGCCAGTAACGTGGGTGGAGTGTCTCCGTTGTTCCAGATTATTGGTACCCTGGGGAGTTTCCGCAGTTTGTGGTTTGCAGAGGTTTGCAACCGTATGGACTTTGAAAATTGCATTACATTAATAATTTATGAACTTGGCAAAATGCCCTAGGTCCTGGCTCCGTAGCCACGGCTTGATCCCATCCTCCTGCCCTGGAACCTGGGCAGCAGGGGCCCCTCCCTGATCTCCCACCGCAGCCTTTGGCCTCCTGGTGGCCTCTCCCCGCTCCAAGGATCGCGTGCCCCCCGTGATTCTCACACCACTGGCCTGAATTGCCCCTTACCCACCCTCCACGTAATTGGAGTAGCACTTGCCACTCTCACGACTGGCTTCCCAAGGCAGAATAAACTGCGTACTTTCGGAAAAATAAAGGTATCCCTTTCACACCAGGAATTATTCCAATTTGCGTAGACTCTTTTTGGTTCTGTTCTTTTAATTCTTAATTTGTCAATTGCCTCCTCAGCATTGCAGAGAAAATCCCTTGGGATTTAGAGCGGAATCGATGAGAACTTATACGAGAAAGTGTTTTGTGTTGAATTTCCCCAACTAAGATATGTGTTAACTGCTCCTAATTTATACGGCCGTTTATTTCAATTAGGGGTATTTTATATTTTTCCTAAAACTCTACAGAGTTTTTCCTAGATTTCATATTTATAGCTCTTTCTTTGCAGAAGGAAGGATATTGTCAGTAACTCTTCTCCTCCATTGTAGTATTTTATTTTATTGCTGTTAGACGTGAATGCTACCAATTTGGGAAGTTGGATTGCCGTAGTTGGAGTGTTGGTTGAAAGCAGCTGTTCGTTTCCAGACTTTTTCTCTGATTTTGCTAGGATGTGCCTCGTGGAGCATCGTCTCACCAGCCAATACCAAAAAAGATTCAGGTGTAATTTCCAAGATTACACAGTGCCCTCATTTCTCATGTGTCATGGCCCTGGCAGTGTGTGCAGCACAGTGTGGAGAGGAAGCCAACCCTGGGGGCTCCTTCTCAGTTTCTCTGGCTTTGGAGGCAGGAAGTTGACCTGAAAGCCTCCTGTTGGGTAGACCAATGTGGAATGTTTCAGTCGACTGTAATTCTTGAAGAGAATCTGCACATTATTTGCCCTCCTCAGAGGCTGAGCATGATCTCCAATACTATAATGATTGGGAGTAGCATCATCGTTGGGTCGATGAAACCCATTGTTATCATTACTATTCACTGTTATTTTTATTATTTTACCTGTTGTCTTTATGGCTTATAGATCTGGTTATCTTTAGTCGACAATGACTAGCGTTTCTCTGTTTCTCAAGTGGTTCCGATTGACTGAAGATATGCATGCAGGTTCCCAAAGAGACCGCTATAGAGAGTGCAGCTCCCAGACTCTCCCTCTATGGCAAAGAACCTGTCTGTCTGAGGACGTTCCTGAAAAATTTGTTGTTCATCTGGCGGGCGGAGGCCATTGCGTGCCAGAAGCAGAGAATCAGGACGGGTGTCCTTGGCTGCCTGAGTCTCTGGACAAATCTCGAACTACGTCCGAGGCCCAGCAGTGGCTTGCAGCTGCCAGAAAGACCAGTGTGGGCGTCCTTAGCGAGCCAGCGCCACCATCAATTTTTCACTTGAGCTCAGGGACCCCAGAATGCCTCTCGATGACGTTGAAGGCTAGTGAATGTTGGGCAGGAGCCCCCAGAATTTTTTCCATGATGCACTGGGGGCACCGGAACTGCTCCTGCCAGCCTGGAAAGGCTGCAGAGGAAACCGTCGTCCTCGTGCAGAATTTTCTATTTCCCTTCAAGTGCCCAGGAACTGCCATTGGCCAAAATGATGGTGCGAGGATGGCTTCCTAACTGTGCCTGAGCTGTTGAAAGTCTTCCAGGTCCCAATAGCGGTCTGCCACCAATTCGCCTGTCTCCCCTCAATGTCCTTGCTCCCTCTTCTCGCTTTTCCACGTCTTCCTTCCTGGCGTGGGCTTTAGAGTACTAACTACCAAGGTAGAGCAGAGTTAAATTTTCTAATGAATTGAGGTTCCCAGCTCAATTCCTTGTACCCAGGGAGCCCTAAGGAACATGTGACTGCACACTAGATGCTCAAGCAAGGTCGTCTGAATGTAGTATGGCGTGCTGTTTCCTGAAGGTGGTCCTGCTGAGACCCTATCGCCTCCTATATACTTCTCTCAATGTCCTGAGAATACGCGAGTACTGTAGGCTTTCTGCGAGACCATGGGCGATCTTCACGGAAACCCACTGTGTTTGTAGCGAGATGATGGTTGGCTGTCAGGGCTTGTGTGTCCTGTGCTTTCTTTCCCAGGCTGAGTGCTAGTGGAAGTGGGTCTTGAAAGAGCAGCATCAGCGTCCCCAGGGAACTTGTGAGAAATAGAAACAGATGGATCCTTCCTAGACATCCAAACTCCTAATTCCCTGGTGTTGAGTCTTGTACATTGAAGAAATTTCTGTGTGCACGAGACTGTGAAAAGGAGTATTAGCAAAAGTGTTCTCCACTCTGGGCTGCCATTTGAAATCCCCTAGGTCGATCTAGGGAATGCAGTCATCTCAGCACTGGCGTGTGGTTGTTCAGTGGTGGGCCTGCGTGAATGGGGTTGTCAGAATCTCTAAGAGAGTTATGGGGCAGGATGGAGGCCGTGAGACCAGACCAGGGCCTATGCCGAAAGGAGGGAAGTCTGTCCCGGGTCCCAAGGAGACTGGAGCACTTCAGTAGCTATGGCAGGCTGGGGTATTGCCGAAATGTGCCATCTTGACTTTTCCCTTCTTTTTGGTGACCTTGTGCGTTCACCCAGGGGCTGCCCTCCTTGGAAGGCACAGAAGGCTGCAGACTGAAAGAAGCACTCGCCAACGGATGTCCTACAAGGAGGTAGGAGCAGTCATTTGTTCTTCCTATGGAAATGTTCCTTACCGAGGCATGGGAATTTTCTGGATCCTACTCAGAGCTTTTCCCGAATGAGAAAATGGAGATCACAGGTGAATCAGGTGAAATCTTGCTCACCACCTCCAGTGGATCTCAAACTTTGCTGCCCACTGTTATCACGTCAGGAGATTTCCAAAGCTCCCAGTGCCCAGGCCGCAATAAACACACCCTCAATTTGCATCTCTTGCAGTAGGCTTCAGGCACAGGTATTTGCTAACCACCCCGCCCTGAGTCCCATGTGGGCCACCGTGCGAATAAGTCTGCAGGCACGCTTGTCTCACTGAAATCTGCCTAAGATTCCCTGGGGCTCACTGTCAAAATGCATGTAATGATGCCGTGGGGCTGAGTGTGCCTGAGAATCTGTGTTTCTAAAAAGCCCTAGGTCCTGCCAAACAGTGCTTCACCCAGTCACTTTAACTTGGATGAGTCAAAGAAATTTTTAAAATGGTCTGCATGCCTAGAAATCAAAAGTGCGTACCACAGGTCACCTTTGGGAGAATTTTATTAATAACAAAAGAACATTTTAAAACACAACTTTCTAATGACGTTTAATAACCCAAAGGAACAAAGCCATGAGAATATCCCGCATCAGGATTTCCACAGAAATAACCCCACAGAGTCAAAATATCTCATCCCAGGTCAGGGAAGTCTTTACAATTTGCCACGGACTCTTTTGAGCCCTTTACCCATTTTCCCCAAATTCTGAAATCGGAGGAGAGATACAGATCCATTTCCTATTATCTTTTAGTTGAGACCTTACCCCTGCAATCGGACTCACTAGTATCCAATGGATTTCAGAGTCAAACAACTTCCTATTCCAGTTTGATTACCGCCCTTTGAATCGTCACTTCTGCTTCCATCATGAAAGAGGGCAGTGTTTGCCTGTGTGTTTCCACAAGCATCGCCTGGGCTTCCACCATGTGTAGCCAGAGCAGAGATGGGGAATGGCTGATTCGCGAGAAAAACCTTGCTCCTTGTGACTTCTCCTCCTCACTGGACAGTCAGTTCCAGGTGTCCTGGGGTGGGAGGACGTGTCTTCCTTGGCAGGAGGTGTCTCCCTCCGAGTCACTCTCTTCCGAGGAAGAGGAAACCTGGAGGTCATTCTCCAGGACACTCAGTGGGACTTGGGCACAGTGTCCCTCAGACGTCTCTTGTGTGAGAGGGCTCTGCCCGGGAGGGCTTGGCTTCTCAGCTGGAAGGCAGGAGGGAGCAGTCAGGAGTCTGGAGCTCCACCAGCCATTGTCTAATCTCCTGAAGAGCATTCTGAGGGGCTGGCCTGGGTCACGGTTCAGTGCTGGGCGATGGGCCACAGTGCAGGGCTGAGCGGTATTCAGGTGAGGTCTGTGGTGTGGAGGCGGGAGGTCAATGCTTTTCCCCTGGGCATGCATCTTTCTGGTCACCTGGCATCCCGCAGTGGGTCTCCGTCCAGTTGTCCGTGGTGGAGGCTGGGGAGTCTGGAAAACCCCCAGATGTGGTCTCTGAGTGCTCTTCTTAGGTGCTTGGAAGGGAGTGAGTCTCGGTTTCTTTGGGAGCGTCTGGAAAGCCTGCACTGGCACCTGGGCAGGTCTCTTGCCTGGTGCCTTGATGCTGATTTTGGCATCCCGGTCCACAGTAGGTCCAGCAGCCTGTGGGCTGGGATAGGAGTTGACATCCAGATACATGGCTTGTGCCTGGGGCTGGTGAGCGTGGCCCAGGCCATGTGTCTTAGAGGGAGCCTGGGGATCTTCCAGGGAGGAAAACTGGGGCTTCTTGTCCCTCAGCTGGACAATGAGGGTAGGATCCGGGGCAAAGTGCTTGAATGCTGCGTGAGGCGTGTCAGGGACAGGCACTTCCTGACCATTCTGAATTCCACGAGGTGAGAAGAGGCTCAGTTCAGGTCTTTGGATGGCAGACACTGCGGGTCCGCTGGACCTCACGTCAGGTGTCTTCGAAGGTGGCCTACATGTGAGACTGAGGCCCAGGGCAGATTTCCTCTCGCCTCTGTAGAGGGGTCTTGGCCTGTTTGCATGCTGGAAGACAAGACAAAGACACACAAAGACTACATATTAGAACGTCCTCACCAAGGGAGAGAAATTACAACTAACCCAATAAAATAGGTGAAAACCAGAACTTGTATCATGAAATAGAATATTATGAGATATAAAGGTGTTGAGTTTAAAAATGATGAGGGACTCAACCTCAGTGGTGGCCAGGATAAAACAAACTGCACCGTCACCTTGCTACGTGTTTGCGGCAGGTAGGAGAATCGAAAGGTTCTTCCCAGTGTCTCTCTTGAAGGAAGTGTACATGAGCACTCTCCAAAATTTTTCTAGGGAATGTGCACAGCTCCTGCTGTTGTGGAGGCGGTTTCATGAGTAAGGAGTGTTGAGGAACAATTTGGGGGTGTGCACCACCATTGCAATGCTATCTCTTACATCAAGGATTCCACCTTGTGGAGACCTGTGATGAAACCGCTTCCACAGCCCCCACCTGCATCTTGGTGACAGACATGCAAGGAGTAGTGCCAAACCCTAAACAGCAAGAAAAATGAGATCTGGCAAGTACACGAACTGATCACATTGGCTGGCATGGAATTGAAGAGTTCCCTCACAGAGAAGGGGGTTGAGGCAGATTGGGCTTCCCCCGAAGAGAACAAGAGGGGGCCCCAGGGGAGACTCACCCTCATGTAGTCACAGGACCCTGTCAATTCCTTCCAATTCGTCTGCGGACTCCCTTGAGCTCTCCTGGGAAATCTCTGCAGTAGAGCATTGCTGTGCTGCTCTTGTTGCCTGCAAACAAAAGCATGTCAAGTGCAGGGCACACAATTTCCTGGAGCCAGTTGGGACAGATATTCCTGTGTCCCAGGCTCCTTCAGTGTTGGGTTTTGAGACAGGTCGTGAAGCCCTGGGCCTTTGCCTCACCTCAGATTATTCCCCCAACTGCAGAGAACCCTGCGGGTTTTCTCATGCAGTCCTTTCCTTTTTCTCCATTGCTTCTCTCCCTGTCGTGGGGAGAATTCTGAAATGTTCCCCACCCCCTTGACTGACTCCCGAGGAGTTGAGTGAGCACCTGAGTGTGGACCCTGGAGGAGAGTGAGCTCCTATCTCGTTGTCTCCACCCCCCTGTCCTGGCCTGGAGGTGGCTGTGCACACCATGTGGAGCTGGGGAGACACGTGAGTCTCCTTGGATTTCAGCCCAAAGATTGGTTACAAGCTCCCAGGTTCCTCACCTTTGTCTTTGCTGCTTCTCTCTCTCTGGCTTCTGCAAGAGCCGTGGGTTTGGCTGCACCTGCAGATTCCCCGGTTTCACATTCTCCTTGCAAATACTGGAGCCCAAGGGCAGGGGGGCTATGGCCCCTTGCCAACGCTTCATGGGGCACCTGGTACTTCTTCTGTTGTGCCCAAAGGCTCCGCAGTCCTTGCACTTCACCTGTGGGTGGAGGAGGAAATGGTCTCTGAGTCAGCGGGAATCACAAGCACTTTTCCACAGTGAATAGAAGGACAGAGTTTGAGAGGTGAATATTGGTTTTGGAGAGGGGACAGGACATATGGCAGTAGCTGTGAGGACACTGAGCATATTAGGGTGCCTTCCAAAAGCTTCTGCTATGGATAGACAGTGGAGGAAGGATTGGAGCTCTCAAGGTGAGCAGATGAGTCATAAGTGAAGATTGAGGCAAAATCCAAGCTAGACAGGACAGCAAAGAGGAAGTGAGGTTGTTCCTCCGGGTCTGTGAATGGGCCTGTGCCTGGTGATGTGGTCTCAAGGCAAGAAATCGTCTCATGGGAAAGGACAAGGGAGTGCTGGCCACAGAAGTGGCCATGTTCAAACCCTGTCTCTGGATTCCATGCACATCCCTGCTGCCCCACAGACCCAAGCCTCCACGCTTACCCTGGGATCCTCCTCCTCTGGTAGGGGAGCCTTCTTTGCCGCCGGTCCCTTCACTTGCTTCTTGCCGTTCTGGACATTAGAGAGTCTGGAGGGCCCGTGCTGGGTGGAACGGCCCGCCATCTTCCTCACCTCCTTGGTTTGTCACCTCAGTGTTTCTGGGGACTTGATATTCGGATTTCCTGAATCAAAAGCAGAAGAAAACTTTCAGATTGACACAGAGACTAAAGTCCTCATGCACCTTCTTCTCCAAGTGGGGATGAAGGGACCTCATGAGCACTCAGTCAAAACACATTTCTCACAAGGTGATGTCTCCCTCCCAGAGATTTTGTCCTTCTCCCTGACTCCCTCGCCCGACAAAAGCTCGCTGCCCAAGACCAGACACGGGAGGCAGCCTTTGTCAATTTGCATTTCCATCCTTCAAAGAGTGATTTGAGAGACTTTGGTGAAGTCTATCACAATGCACTCTATTTGGACAAAGAAAGGCAAAATTTCCCCAGGTGTACACAATAATCCATGCCCCGGGAATGATGCAATGAATGCCGGGGCACACGTCTTGGAATGTCAAAAGCAAAGTAAGCTTTCCTATCGAAAACTGGAAGTTCCTCTTGGACACGAGAGGAGGCACTTTTCACATTCCAATTCAGATAGGAAAAATGTTTTCTCCTCTACTGGCCTGGAGGCCTGCCAGGGTCAGCATGGTCAGAACTCTATTGTTTTATTTGTCATCTTCATGACCCTATTTTAACGACTTTCCAAGAAATCTGAACTGAATATGTTTGAACTAAGTGTGAACTAATCTATTGTCTAGGCTTTAAGGCCCATAGCCAAAGCCAGCGAGTTTCCATTCCTGCTCACTCACTGCCCCATGCACATCAGGGACTGGGGTCTATTTCCTGTGGAATTTGAACTTTGTCTGATAATGAGCATTGAAAAGGATGTATCTCATGGATCTCTTTCTCAAAATTCCTGTGAAAATTAAAGAATCAATACCCCTGTGCCTCAAGACACATCGCTTGCTCTTTTTCCTACTGTCCTCCCTCTCAGAGGGATCGTCAGAGGGGGCAGTTTGTAATGGAAACCCACCTGAAATCCAGTAGTGATCCTCCGGTCTGATTCTCTACAGCTGGGTTCAAGAACAGCTGCCCTGGATGGGATGCAGCTTCCAAGGTGCCTGCGGAAGGGTCAGAGGGGGAGTTTCCCTTCCGGGAAGGCTTTTATACTGATTCAAGGTCACGTGACCTCGTTAAGGGGATCTCAGTCAATCCATCTCATCTACCCACCTTTGACGTAAGCAGGTCTTGAAGCCATAAACCGTCCTGTGTCGCTTAGCATTTTCAGGCATTTTAAAATGCCAGGCACTCCTGGGCATTCTTTGAAGAATATCTGTTTTCTGTAAGGAAAAGAAACCTCTGTGCTAATGCCTCTATCTTTCTCCACTTTGCACTTTTGTTCTTGTGGCGAATTATGTGTAACGTGGTAGTTCTTCTTGGAAGGCATTGAAGTGTAGACTTCTACCGCCCTCAGTACATTCACCTTGTTGTGCAAACATCACCATCGTCCGTCTCACCAGCTTTTCATATTCTGCAACTGAAAGTCCCTATCTATTAAACACCCACTCTTCATTCTTCCCTCCCTGCAGACCCCTCTTCCACCATTCTCCTTTCGATGTCTATGCATGGGACTGCTCTAGGAATCCACAGAGAAGGCATTGTGCGATCTGCGTCCTGCTGGGACTGGCTTCCTTTGCACTGTGTCTTGTGACTCAAGTAATTGTTCCTGCCAGGTCCCTTTGGTTGAGCCAGGCAGCTCCACTCGGCTCAGTCTCTTAGTCCTGTACTCGGTAGTATGTAGATGACGTGGGACTTTCTTTTTCTAGCCTCATCTCCCTTTGGTTGATATTTGTGTGACTTTCACAACTTCCCGCTAGTGGTCAGGCCCAGGAGACGGTTAGGCACAGGTCTGTGTTTTGATGATGGGACGGTTGGGAATGAAAATGCCCTGTGATCTCGTCTGGGTAGTTGCTCATTGATTCAAAGGGACCAGCTTGACCTCCAAAGCGGGTGACTATGTACAACCGCCAGTAACGTGGGTGGAGTGTCTCCGTTGTTCCAGATTATTGGTACCCTGGGGAGTTTCCGCAGTTTGTGGTTTGCAGAGGTTTGCAACCGTATGGACTTTGAAAATTGCATTACATTAATAATTTATGAACTTGGCAAAATGCCCTAGGTCCTGGCTCCGTAGCCACGGCTTGATCCCATCCTCCTGCCCTGGAACCTGGGCAGCAGGGGCCCCTCCCTGATCTCCCACCGCAGCCTTGGGCCTCCTGGTGGCCTCTCCCCGCTCCAAGGATCGCGTGCCCCCCATGATTCTCACACCACTGGCCTGAATTGCCCCTTACCCACCCTCCACGTAATTGGAGTAGCACTTGCCACTCTCACGACTGGCTTCCCAAGGCAGAATAAACTGCGTACTTTCGGAAAAATAAAGGTATCCCTTTCACACCAGGAATTATTCCAATTTGCATAGACTCTTTTTGGTTCTGTTCTTTTAATTCTTAATTTGTCAATTGCCTCCTCAGCATTGCAGAGAAAATCCCTTGGGATTTAGAGCGGAATCGATGAGAACTTATACGAGAAAGTGTTTTGTGTTGAATTTCCCCAACTAAGATATGTGTTAACTGCTCCTAATTTATACGGCCGTTTATTTCAATTAGGGGTATTTTATATTTTTCCTAAAACTCTACAGAGTTTTTCCTAGATTTCATATTTATAGCTCTTTCTTTGCAGAAGGAAGGATATTGTCAGTAACTCTTCTCCTCCATTGTAGTATTTTATTTTATTGCTGTTAGACGTGAATGCTACCAATTTGGGAAGTTGGATTGCCGTAGTTGGAGTGTTGGTTGAAAGCAGCTGTTCGTTTCCAGACTTTTTCTCTGATTTTGCTAGGATGTGCCTCGTGGAGCATCGTATCACCAGCCAATACCAAAAAAGATTCAGGTGTAATTTCCAAGATTACACAGTGCCCTCATTTCTCATGTGTCATGGCCCTGGCAGTGTGTGCAGCACAGTGTGGAGAGGAAGCCAACCCTGGGGGCTCCTTCTCAGTTTCTCTGGCTTTGGAGGCAGGAAGTTGACCTGAAAGCCTCCTGTTGGGTAGACCAATGTGGAATGTTTCAGTCGACTGTAATTCTTGAAGAGAATCTGCACATTATTTGCCCTCCTCAGAGGCTGAGCATGATCTCCAATACTATAATGATTGGGAGTAGCATCATCGTTGGGTCGATGAAACCCATTGTTATCATTACTATTCACTGTTATTTTTATTATTTTACCTGTTGTCTTTATGGCTTATAGATCTGGTTATCTTTAGTCGACAATGACTAGCATTTCTCTGTTTCTCAAGTGGTTCCGATTGACTGAAGATATGCATGCAGGTTCCCAAAGAGACCGCTATAGAGAGTGCAGCTCCCAGACTCTCCCTCTATGGCAAAGAACCTGTCTGTCTGAGGACGTTCCTGAAAAATTTGTTGTTCATCTGGCGGGCGGAGGCCATTGCGTGCCAGAAGCAGAGAATCAGGACGGGTGTCCTTGGCTGCCTGAGTCTCTGGACAAATCTCGAACTACGTCCGAGGCCCAGCAGTGGCTTGCAGCTGCCAGAAAGACCAGTGTGGGCGTCCTTAGCGAGCCAGCGCCACCATCAATTTTTCACTTGAGCTCAGGGACCCCAGAATGCCTCTCGATGACGTTGAAGGCTAGTGAATGTTGGGCAGGAGCCCCCAGAATTTTTTCCATGATGCACTGGGGGCACCGGAACTGCTCCTGCCAGCCTGGAAAGGCTGCAGAGGAAACCGTCGTCCTCGTGCAGAATTTTCTATTTCCCTTCAAGTGCCCAGGAACTGCCATTGGCCAAAATGATGGTGCGAGGATGGCTTCCTAACTGTGCCTGAGCTGTTGAAAGTCTTCCAGGTCCCAATAGCGGTCTGCCACCAATTCGCCTGTCTCCCCTCAATGTCCTTGCTCCCTCTTCTCGCTTTTCCACGTCTTCCTTCCTGGCATGGGCTTTAGAGTACTAACTACCAAGGTAGAGCAGAGTTAAATTTTCTAATGAATTGAGGTTCCCAGCTCAATTCCTTGTACCCAGGGAGCCCTAAGGAACATGTGACTGCACACTAGATGCTCAAGCAAGGTCGTCTGAATGTAGTATGGCGTGCTGTTTCCTGAAGGTGGTCCTGCTGAGACCCTATCGCCTCCTGTATACTTCTCTCAATGTCCTGAGAATACGCGAGTACTGTAGGCTTTCTGCGAGACCATGGGCGATCTTCACGGAAACCCACTGTGTTTGTAGCGAGATGATGGTTGACTGTCAGGGCTTGTGTGTCCTGTGCTTTCTTTCCCAGTCTGAGTGCTAGTGGAAGTGGGTCTTGAAAGAGCAGCATCAGCGTCCCCAGGGAACTTGTGAGAAATAGAAACAGATGGATCCTTCCTAGACATCCAAACTCCTAATTCCCTGGTGTTGAGTCTTGTACATTGAAGAAATTTCTGTGTGCACGAGACTGTGAAAAGGAGTATTAGCTAAAGTGTTCTCCACTCTGGGCTGCCATTTGAAATCCCCTAGGTCGATCTAGGGAATGCAGTCATCTCAGCACTGGCGTGTGGTTGTTCAGTGGTGGGCCTGCGTGAATGGGGTTGTCAGAATCTCTAAGAGAGTTATGGGGCAGGACGGAGGCCGTGAGACCAGACCAGGGCCTATGCCGAAAGGAGGGAAGTCTGTCCCGGGTCCCAAGGAGACTGGAGCACTTCAGTAGCTATGGCAGGCTGGGGTATTGCCGAAATGTGCCATCTTGACTTTTCCCTTCTTTTTGGTGACCTTGTGCGTTCACCCAGGGGCTGCCCTCCTTGGAAGGCACAGAAGGCTGCAGACTGAAAGAAGCACTCGCCAACGGATGTCCTACAAGGAGGTAGGAGCAGTCATTTGTTCTTCCTATGGAAATGTTCCTTACCGAGGCATGGGAATTTTCTGGATCCTACTCAGAGCTTTTCCCGAATGAGAAAATGGAGATCACAGGTGACTCAGGTGAAATCTTTGCTCACCACCTCCAGTGGATCTCAAACTTTGCTGCCCACTGTTATCACGTCAGGAGATTTCCAAAGCTCCCAGTGCCCAGGCCGCAATAAACACACCCTCAATTTGCATCTCTTGCAGTAGGCTTCAGGCACAGGTATTTGCTAACCACCCCGCCCTGAGTCCCATGTGGGCCACCGTGCGAATAAGTCTGCAGGCACGCTTGTCTCACTGAAATCTGCCTAAGATTCCCTGGGGCTCACTGTCAAAATGCATGTAATGATGCCGTGGGGCTGAGTGTGCCTGAGAATCTGTGTTTCTAAAAAGCCCTAGGTCCTGCCAAACAGTGCTTCACCCAGTCACTTTAACTTGGATGAGTCAAAGAAATTTTTAAAATGGTCTGCATGCCTAGAAATCAAAAGTGCGTACCACAGGTCACCTTTGGGAGAATTTTATTAATAACAAAAGAACATTTTAAAACACAACTTTCTAATGACGTTTAGTAACCCAAAGGAACAAAGCCATGAGAATATCCCGCATCAGGATTTCCACAGAAATAACCCCACAGAGTCAAAATATCTCATCCCAGGTCAGGGAAGTCTTTACAATTTGCCACGGACTCTTTTGAGCCCTTTACCCATTTTCCCCAAATTCTGAAATCGGAGGAGAGATACAGATCCATTTCCTATTATCTTTTAGTTGAGACCTTACCCCTGCAATCGGACTCACTAGTATCCAATGGATTTCAGAGTCAAACAACTTCCTATTCCAGTTTGATTACCGCCCTTCGAATCGTCACTTCTGCTTCCATCATGAAAGAGGGCAGTGTTTGCCTGTGTGTTTCCACAAGCATCGCCTGGGCTTCCACCATGTGTAGCCAGAGCAGAGATGGGGAATGGCTGATTCGCGAGAAAAACCTTGCTCCTTGTGATTTCTCCTCCTCACTGGACAGTCAGTTCCAGGTGTCCTGGGGTGGGAGGACGTGTCTTCCTTGGCAGGAGGTGTCTCCCTCCGAGTCACTCTCTTCCGAGGAAGAGGAAACCTGGAGGTCATTCTCCAGGACACTCAGTGGGACTTGGGCACAGTGTCCCTCAGACGTCTCTTGTGTGAGAGGGCTCTGCCCGGGAGGGCTTGGCTTCTCAGCTGGAAGGCAGGAGGGAGCAGTCAGGAGTCTGGAGCTCCACCAGCCATTGTCTAATCTCCTGAAGAGCATTCTGAGGGGCTGGCCTGGGTCACGGTTCAGTGCTGGGCGATGGGCCACAGTGCAGGGCTGAGCGGTATTCAGGTGAGGTCTGTGGTGTGGAGGCGGGAGGTCAATGCTTTTCCCCTGGGCATGCATCTTTCTGGTCACCTGGCATCCCGCAGTGGGTCTCCGTCCAGTTGTCCGTGGTGGAGGCTGGGGAGTCTGGAAAACCCCCAGATGTGGTCTCTGAGTGCTCTTCTTAGGTGCTTGGAAGGGAGTGAGTCTCGGTTTCTTTGGGAGCGTCTGGAAAGCCTGCACTGGCACCTGGGCAGGTCTCTTGCCTGGTGCCTTGATGCTGATTTTGGCATCCCGGTCCACAGTAGGTCCAGCAGCCTGTGGGCTGGGATAGGAGTTGACATCCAGATACATGGCTTGTGCCTGGGGCTGGTGAGCGTGGCCCAGGCCATGTGTCTTAGAGGGAGCCTGGGGATCTCCCAGGGAGGAAAAATGGGGCTTCTTGTCCCTCAGCTGGACAATGAGGGTAGGATCCGGGGCAAAGTGCTTGAATGCTGCGTGAGGCGTGTCAGGGACAGGCACTTCCTGACCATTCTGAATTCCACGAGGTGAGAAGAGGCTCAGTTCAGGTCTTTGGATGGCAGACACTGCGGGTCCGCTGGACCTCACGTCAGGTGTCTTGGAAGGTGGCCTACATGTGAGACTGAGGCCCAGGGCAGATTTCCTCTCGCCTCTGTAGAGGGGTCTTGGCCTGTTTGCATGCTGGAAGACAAGACAAAGACACACAAAGACTACATATTAGAACGTCCTCACCAAGGGAGAGAAATTACAACTAACCCAATAAAATAGGTGAAAACCAGAACTTGTACCATGAAATTGAATATTATGAGATATAAAGGTGTTGAGTTTAAAAATGATGAGGGACTCAACCTCAGTGGTGGCCAGGATAAAACAAACTGCACCGTCACCTTGCTACGTGTTTGCGGCAGGTAGGAGAATCGAAAGGTTCTTCCCAGTGTCTCTCTTGAAGGAAGTGTACATGAGCACTCTCCAAAATTTTTCTAGGGAATGTGCACAGCTCCTGCTGTTTTGGAGGCGGTTTCATGAGTAAGGAGTGTTGAGGAACAATTTGGGGGTGTGCACCACCATTGCAATGCTATCTCTTACATCAAGGATTCCACCTTGTGGAGACCTGTGATGAAAGCGCTTCCACAGCCCCCACCTGCATCTTGGTGACAGACATGCAAGGAGTAGTGCCAAACCCTAAACAGCAAGAAAAATGAGATCTGGCAAGTACACGACCTGATCACATTGGCTGGCATGGAATTGAAGAGTTCCCTCACAGAGAAGGGGGTTGAGGCAGATTGGGCTTCCCCCGAAGAGAACAAGAGGGGGCCCCAGGGGAGACTCACCCTCATGTAGTCACAGGACCCTGTCAATTCCTTCCAATTCGTCTGCGGACTCCCTTGAGCTCTCCTGGGAAATCTCTGCAGTAGAGCATTGCTGTGCTGCTCTTGTTGCCTGCAAACAAAAGCATGTCAAGTGCAGGGCACACAAATTCCTGGAGCCAGTTGGGACAGATATTCCTGTGTCCCAGTCTCCTTCAGTGTTGGGTTTTGAGACAGGTCGTGAAGCCCTGGGCCTTTGCCTCACCTCAGATTATTCCCCCAACTGCAGAGAACCCTGCGGGTTTTCTCATGCAGTCCTTTCCTTTTTCTCCATTGCTTCTCTCCCTGTCGTGGGGAGAATTCTGAAATGTTCCCCACCCCCTTGACTGACTCCCGAGGAGTTGAGTGAGCACCTGAGTGTGGACCCTGGAGGAGAGTGAGCTCCTATCTCGTTGTCTCCACCCCCCTGTCCTGGCCTGGAGGTGGCTGTGCACACCATGTGGAGCTGGGGAGACACGTGAGTCTCCTTGGATTTCAGCCCAAAGATTGGTTACAAGCTCCCAGGTTCCTCACCTTTGTCTTTGCTGCTTCTCTCTCTCTGGCTTCTGCAAGAGCCGTGGGTTTGGCTGCACCTGCAGATTCCCCGGTTTCACATTCTCCTTGCAAATACTGGAGCCCAAGGGCAGGGGGGCTATGGCCCCTTGCCAACGCTTCATGGGGCACCTGGTACTTCTTCTGTTGTGCCCAAAGGCTCGGCAGTCCTTGCACTTCACCTGTGGGTGGAGGAGGAAATGGTCTCTGAGTCAGCGGGAATCACAAGCACTTTTCCACAGTGAATAGAAGGACAGAGTTTGAGAGGTGAATATTGGTTTTGGAGAGGGGACAGGACATATGGCAGTAGCTGTGAGGACACTGAGCATATTAGGGTGCCTTCCAAAAGCTTCTGCTATGGATAGACAGTGGAGGAAGGATTGGAGCTCTCAAGGTGAGCAGATGAGTCATAAGTGAAGATTGAGGCAAAATCCAAGCTAGACAGGACAGCAAAGAGGAAGTGAGGTTGTTCCTCCGGGTCTGTGAATGGGCCTGTGCCTGGTGATGTGGTCTCAAGGCAAGAAATCGTCTCATGGGAAAGGACAAGGGAGTGCTGGCCACAGAAGTGGCCATGTTCAAACCCTGTCTCTGGATTCCATGCACATCCCTGCTGCCCCACAGACCCAAGCCTCCACGCTTACCCTGGGATCCTCCTCCTCTGGTAGGGGAGCCTTCTTTGCCGCCGGTCCCTTCACTTGCTTCTTGCCGTTCTGGACATTAGAGAGTCTGGAGGGCCCGTGCTGGGTGGAACGGCCCGCCATCTTCCTCACCTCCTTGGTTTGTCACCTCAGTGTTTCTGGGGACTTGATATTCGGATTTCCTGAATCAAAAGCAGAAGAAAACTTTCAGATTGACACAGAGACTAAAGTCCTCATGCACCTTCTTCTCCAAGTGGGGATGAAGGGACCTCATGAGCACTCAGTCAAAACACATTTCTCACAAGGTGATGTCTCCCTCCCAGAGATTTTGTCCTTCTCCCTGACTCCCTCGCCCGACAAAAGCTCGCTGCCCAAGACCAGACACGGGAGGCAGCCTTTGTCAATTTGCATTTCCATCCTTCAAAGAGTGATTTGAGAGACTTTGGTGAAGTCTATCACAATGCACTCTATTTGGACAAAGAAAGGCAAAATTTCCCCAGGTGTACACAATAATCCATGCCCCGGGAATGATGCAATGAATGCCGGGGCACACGTCTTGGAATGTCAAAAGCAAAGTAAGCTTTCCTATCGAAAACTGGAAGTTCCTCTTGGACACGAGAGGAGGCACTTTTCACATTCCAATTCAGATAGGAAAAATGTTTTCTCCTCTACTGGCCTGCAGACCTGCCAGGGTCAGCATGGTCAGAACTCTATTGTTTTATTTGTCATCTTCATGACCCTATTTTAACGACTTTCCAAGAAATCTGAACTGAATATGTTTGAACTAAGTGTGAACTAATCTATTGTCTAGGCTTTAAGGCCCATAGCCAAAGCCAGCGAGTTTCCATTCCTGCTCACTCACTGCCCCATGCACATCAGGGACTGGGGTCTATTTCCTGTGGAATTTGAACTTTGTCTGATAATGAGCATTGAAAAGGATGTATCTCATGGATCTCTTTCTCAAAATTCCTGTGAAAATTAAAGAATCAATACCCCTGTGCCTCAAGACACATCGCTCCCTCTTTTTCCTACTGTCCTCCCTCTCAGAGGGATCGTCAGAGGGGGCAGTTTGTAATGGAAACCCACCTGAAATCCAGTAGTGATCCTCCGGTCTGATTCTCTACAGCTGGGTTCAAGAACAGCTGCCCTGGATGGGATGCAGCTTCCAAGGTGCCTGCGGAAGGGTCAGAGGGGGAGTTTCCCTTCCGGGAAGGCTTTTATACTGATTCAAGGTCACGTGACCTCGTTAAGGGGATCTCAGTCAATCCATCTCATCTACCCACCTTTGACGTAAGCAGGTCTTGAAGCCATAAACCGTCCTGTGTCGCTTAGCATTTTAAGGCATTTTAAAATGCCAGGCACTCCTGGGCATTCTTTGAAGAATATCTGTTTTCTGTAAGGAAAAGAAACCTCTGTGCTAATGCCTCTATCTTTCTCCACTTTGCACTTTTGTTCTTGTGGCGAATTATGTGTAACGTGGTAGTTCTTCTTGGAAGGCATTGAAGTGTAGACTTCTACCGCCCTCAGTACATTCACCTTGTTGTGCAAACATCACCATCGTCCGTCTCACCAGCTTTTCATATTCTGCAACTGAAAGTCCCTATCTATTAAACACCCACTCTTCATTCTTCCCTCCCTGCAGACCCCTCTTCCACCATTCTCCTTTCGATGTCTATGCATGGGACTGCTCTAGGAATCCACAGAGAAGGCATTGTGCGATCTGCGTCCTGCTGGGACTGGCTTCCTTTGCACTGTGTCTTGTGACTCAAGTAATTGTTCCTGCCAGGTCCCTTTGGTTGAGCCAGGCAGCTCCACTCGGCTCAGTCTCTTAGTCCTGTACTCGGTAGTATGTAGATGACGTGGGACTTTCTTTTTCTAGCCTCATCTCCCTTTGGTTGATATTTGTGTGACTTTCACAACTTCCCGCTAGTGGTCAGGCCCAGGAGACGGTTAGGCACAGGTCTGTGTTTTGATGATGGGACGGTTGGGAATGAAAATGCCCTGTGATCTCGTCTGGGTAGTTGCTCATTGATTCAAAGGGACCAGCTTGACCTCCAAAGCGGGTGACTATGTACAACCGCCAGTAACGTGGGTGGAGTGTCTCCGTTGTTCCAGATTATTGGTACCCTGGGGAGTTTCCGCAGTTTGTGGTTTGCAGAGGTTTGCAACCGTATGGACTTTGAAAATTGCATTACATTAATAATTTATGAACTTGGCAAAATGCCCTAGGTCCTGGCTCCGTAGCCACGGCTTGATCCCATCCTCCTGCCCTGGAACCTGGGCAGCAGGGGCCCCTCCCTGATCTCCCACCGCAGCCTTGGGCCTCCTGGTGGCCTCTCCCCGCTCCAAGGATCGCGTGCCCCCCATGATTCTCACACCACTGGCCTGAATTGCCCCTTACCCACCCTCCACGTAATTGGAGTAGCACTTGCCACTCTCACGACTGGCTTCCCAAGGCAGAATAAACTGCGTACTTTCGGAAAAATAAAGGTATCCCTTTCACACCAGGAATTATTCCAATTTGCATAGACTCTTTTTGGTTCTGTTCTTTTAATTCTTAATTTGTCAATTGCCTCCTCAGCATTGCAGAGAAAATCCCTTGGGATTTAGAGCGGAATCGATGAGAACTTATACGAGAAAGTGTTTTGTGTTGAATTTCCCCAACTAAGATATGTGTTAACTGCTCCTAATTTATACGGCCGTTTATTTCAATTAGGGGTATTTTATATTTTTCCTAAAACTCTACAGAGTTTTTCCTAGATTTCATATTTATAGCTCTTTCTTTGCAGAAGGAAGGATATTGTCAGTAACTCTTCTCCTCCATTGTAGTATTTTAGTTTATTGCTGTTAGACGTGAATGCTACCAATTTGGGAAGTTGGATTGCCGTAGTTGGAGTGTTGGTTGAAAGCAGCTGTTCGTTTCCAGACTTTTTCTCTGATTTTGCTAGGATGTGCCTCGTGGAGCATCGTATCACCAGCCAATACCAAAAAAGATTCAGGTGTAATTTCCAAGATTACACAGTGCCCTCATTTCTCATGTGTCATGGCCCTGGCAGTGTGTGCAGCACAGTGTGGAGAGGAAGCCAACCCTGGGGGCTCCTTCTCAGTTTCTCTGGCTTTGGAGGCAGGAAGTTGACCTGAAAGCCTCCTGTTGGGTAGACCAATGTGGAATGTTTCAGTCGACTGTAATTCTTGAAGAGAATCTGCACATTATTTGCCCTCCTCAGAGGCTGAGCATGATCTCCAATACTATAATGATTGGGAGTAGCATCATCGTTGGGTCGATGAAACCCATTGTTATCATTACTATTCACTGTTATTTTTATTATTTTACCTGTTGTCTTTATGGCTTATAGATCTGGTTATCTTTAGTCGACAATGACTAGCATTTCTCTGTTTCTCAAGTGGTTCCGATTGACTGAAGATATGCATGCAGGTTCCCAAAGAGACCGCTATAGAGAGTGCAGCTCCCAGACTCTCCCTCTATGGCAAAGAACCTGTCTGTCTGAGGACGTTCCTGAAAAATTTGTTGTTCATCTGGCGGGCGGAGGCCATTGCGTGCCAGAAGCAGAGAATCAGGACGGGTGTCCTTGGCTGCCTGAGTCTCTGGACAAATCTCGAACTACGTCCGAGGCCCAGCAGTGGCTTGCAGCTGCCAGAAAGACCAGTGTGGGCGTCCTTAGCGAGCCAGCGCCACCATCAATTTTTCACTTGAGCTCAGGGACCCCAGAATGCCTCTCGATGACGTTGAAGGCTAGTGAATGTTGGGCAGGAGCCCCCAGAATTTTTTCCATGATGCACTGGGGGCACCGGAACTGCTCCTGCCAGCCTGGAAAGGCTGCAGAGGAAAGCGTCGTCCTCGTGCAGAATTTTCTATTTCCCTTCAAGTGCCCAGGAACTGCCATTGGCCAAAATGATGGTGCGAGGATGGCTTCCTAACTGTGCCTGAGCTGTTGAAAGTCTTCCAGGTCCCAATAGCGGTCTGCCACCAATTCGCCTGTCTCCCCTCAATGTCCTTGCTCCCTCTTCTCGCTTTTCCACGTCTTCCTTCCTGGCGTGGGCTTTAGAGTACTAACTACCAAGGTAGAGCAGAGTTAAATTTTCTAATGAATTGAGGTTCCCAGCTCAATTCCTTGTACCCAGGGAGCCCTAAGGAACATGTGACTGCACACTAGATGCTCAAGCAAGGTCGTCTGAATGTAGTATGGCGTGCTGTTTCCTGAAGGTGGTCCTGCTGAGACCCTATCGCCTCCTGTATACTTCTCTCAATGTCCTGAGAATACGCAAGTACTGTAGGCTTTCTGCGAGACCATGGGCGATCTTCACGGAAACCCACTGTGTTTGTAGCGAGATGATGGTTGACTGTCAGGGCTTGTGTGTCCTGTGCTTTCTTTCCCAGGCTGAGTGCTAGTGGAAGTGGGTCTTGAAAGAGCAGCATCAGCGTCCCCAGGGAACTTGTGAGAAATAGAAACAGATGGATCCTTCCTAGACATCCAAACTCCTAATTCCCTGGTGTTGAGTCTTGTACATTGAAGAAATTTCTGTGTGCACGAGACTGTGAAAAGGAGTATTAGCTAAAGTGTTCTCCACTCTGGGCTGCCATTTGAAATCCCCTAGGTCGATCTAGGGAATGCAGTCATCTCAGCACTGGCGTGTGGTTGTTCAGTGGTGGGCCTGCGTGAATGGGGTTGTCAGAATCTCTAAGAGAGTTATGGGGCAGGACGGAGGCCGTGAGACCAGACCAGGGCCTATGCCGAAAGGAGGGAAGTCTGTCCCGGGTCCCAAGGAGACTGGAGCACTTCAGTAGCTATGGCAGGCTGGGGTATTGCCGAAATGTGCCATCTTGACTTTTCCCTTCTTTTTGGTGACCTTGTGCGTTCACCCAGGGGCTGCCCTCCTTGGAAGGCACAGAAGGCTGCAGACTGAAAGAAGCACTCGCCAACGGATGTCCTACAAGGAGGTAGGAGCAGTCATTTGTTCTTCCTATGGAAATGTTCCTTACCGAGGCATGGGAATTTTCTGGATCCTACTCAGAGCTTTTCCCGAATGAGAAAATGGAGATCACAGGTGACTCAGGTGAAATCTTTGCTCACCACCTCCAGTGGATCTCAAACTTTGCTGCCCACTGTTATCACGTCGGGAGATTTCCAAAGCTCCCAGTGCCCAGGCCGCAATAAACACACCCTCAATTTGCATCTCTTGCAGTAGGCTTCAGGCACAGGTATTTGCTAACCACCCCGCCCTGAGTCCCATGTGGGCCACCGTGCGAATAAGTCTGCAGGCACGCTTGTCTCACTGAAATCTGCCTAAGATTCCCTGGGGCTCACTGTCAAAATGCATGTAATGATGCCGTGGGGCTGAGTGTGCCTGAGAATCTGTGTTTCTAAAAAGCCCTAGGTCCTGCCAAACAGTGCTTCACCCAGTCACTTTAACTTGGATGAGTCAAAGAAATTTTTAAAATGGTCTGCATGCCTAGAAATCAAAAGTGCGTACCACAGGTCACCTTTGGGAGAATTTTATTAATAACAAAAGAACATTTTAAAACACAACTTTCTAATGACGTTTAATAACCCAAAGGAACAAAGCCATGAGAATATCCCGCATCAGGATTTCCACAGAAATAACCCCACAGAGTCAAAATATCTCATCCCAGGTCAGGGAAGTCTTTACAATTTGCCACGGACTCTTTTGAGCCCTTTACCCATTTTCCCCAAATTCTGAAATCGGAGGAGAGATACAGATCCATTTCCTATTATCTTTTAGTTGAGACCTTACCCCTGCAATCGGACTCACTAGTATCCAATGGATTTCAGTGTCAAACAACTTCCTATTCCAGTTTGATTACCGCCCTTCGAATCGTCACTTCTGCTTCCATCATGAAAGAGGGCAGTGTTTGCCTGTGTGTTTCCACAAGCATCGCCTGGGCTTCCACCATGTGTAGCCAGAGCAGAGATGGGGAATGGCTGATTCGCGAGAAAAACCTTGCTCCTTGTGATTTCTCCTCCTCACTGGACAGTCAGTTCCAGGTGTCCTGGGGTGGGAGGACGTGTCTTCCTTGGCAGGAGGTGTCTCCCTCCGAGTCACTCTCTTCCGAGGAAGAGGAAACCTGGAGGTCATTCTCCAGGACACTCAGTGGGACTTGGGCACAGTGTCCCTCAGACGTCTCTTGTGTGAGAGGGTTCTGCCCGGGAGGGATTGGCTTCTCAGCTGGAAGGCAGGAGGGAGCAGTCAGGAGTCTGGAGCTCCACCAGCCATTGTCTAATCTCCTGAAGAGCATTCTGAGGGGCTGGCCTGGGTCACGGTTCAGTGCTGGGCGATGGGCCACAGTGCAGGGCTGAGCGGTATTCAGGTGAGGTCTGTGGTGTGGAGGCGGGAGGTCAATGCTTTTCCCCTGGGCATGCATCTTTCTGGTCACCTGGCATCCCGCAGTGGGTCTCCGTCCAGTTGTCCGTGGTGGAGGCTGGGGAGTCTGGAAAACCCCCAGATGTGGTCTCTGAGTGCTCTTCTTAGGTGCTTGGAAGGGAGTGAGTCTCGGTTTCTTTGGGAGCGTCTGGAAAGCCTGCACTGGCACCTGGGCAGGTCTCTTGCCTGGTGCCTTGATGCTGATTTTGGCATCCCGGTCCACAGTAGGTCCAGCAGCCTGTGGGCTGGGATAGGAGTTGACATCCAGATACATGGCTTGTGCCTGGGGCTGGTGAGCGTGGCCCAGGCCATGGGTCTTAGAGGGAGCCTGGGGATCTTCCAGGGAGGAAAAATGGGGCTTCTTGTCCCTCAGCTGGACAATGAGGGTAGGATCCGGGGCAAAGTGCTTGAATGCTGCGTGAGGCGTGTCAGGGACAGGCACTTCCTGACCATTCTGAATTCCACGAGGTGAGAAGAGGCTCAGTTCAGGTCTTTGGATGGCAGACACTGCGGGTCCGCTGGACCTCACGTCAGGTGTCTTCGAAGGTGGCCTACATGTGAGACTGAGGCCCAGGGCAGATTTCCTCTCGCCTCTGTAGAGGGGTCTTGGCCTGTTTGCATGCTGGAAGACAAGACAAAGACACACAAAGACTACATATTAGAACGTCCTCACCAAGGGAGAGAAATTACAACTAACCCAATAAAATAGGTGAAAACCAGAACTTGTACCATGAAATTGAATATTATGAGATATAAAGGTGTTGAGTTTAAAAATGATGAGGGACTCAACCTCAGTGGTGGCCAGGATAAAACAAACTGCACCGTCACCTTGCTACGTGTTTGCGGCAGGTAGGAGAATCGAAAGGTTCTTCCCAGTGTCTCTCTTGAAGGAAGTGTACATGAGCACTCTCCAAAATTTTTCTAGGGAATGTGCACAGCTCCTGCTGTTTTGGAGGCGGTTTCATGAGTAAGGAGTGTTGAGGAACAATTTGGGGGTGTGCACCACCATTGCAATGCTATCTCTTACATCAAGGATTCCACCTTGTGGAGACCTGTGATGAAAGCGCTTCCACAGCCCCCACCTGCATCTTGGTGACAGACATGCAAGGAGTAGTGCCAAACCCTAAACAGCAAGAAAAATGAGATCTGGCAAGTACACGACCTGATCACATTGGCTGGCATGGAATTGAAGAGTTCCCTCACAGAGAAGGGGGTTGAGGCAGATTGGGCTTCCCCCGAAGAGAACAAGAGGGGGCCCCAGGGGAGACTCACCCTCATGTAGTCACAGGACCCTGTCAATTCCTTCCAATTCGTCTGCGGACTCCCTTGAGCTCTCCTGGGTAATCTCTGCAGTAGAGCATTGCTGTGCTGCTCTTGTTGCCTGCAAACAAAAGCATGTCAAGTGCAGGGCACACAAATTCCTGGAGCCAGTTGGGACAGATATTCCTGTGTCCCAGGCTCCTTCAGTGTTGGGTTTTGAGACAGGTCGTGAAGCCCTGGGCCTTTGCCTCACCTCAGATTATTCCCCCAACTGCAGAGAACCCTGCGGGTTTTCTCATGCAGTCCTTTCCTTTTTCTCCATTGCTTCTCTCCCTGTCGTGGGGAGAATTCTGAAAGGTTCCCCACCCCCTTGACTGACTCCCGAGGAGTTGAGTGAGCACCTGAGTGTGGACCCTGGAGGAGAGTGAGCTCCTATCTCGTTGTCTCCACCCCCCTGTCCTGGCCTGGAGGTGGCTGTGCACACCATGTGGAGCTGGGGAGACACGTGAGTCTCCTTGGATTTCAGCCCAAAGATTGGTTACAAGCTCCCAGGTTCCTCACCTTTGTCTTTGCTGCTTCTCTCTCTCTGGCTTCTGCAAGAGCCGTGGGTTTGGCTGCACCTGCAGATTCCCCGGTTTCACATTCTCCTTGCAAATACTGGAGCCCAAGGGCAGGGGGGCTATGGCCCCTTGCCAACGCTTCATGGGGCACCTGGTACTTCTTCTGTTGTGCCCAAAGGCTCGGCAGTCCTTGCACTTCACCTGTGGGTGGAGGAGGAAATGGTCTCTGAGTCAGCGGGAATCACAAGCACTTTTCCACAGTGAATAGAAGGACAGAGTTTGAGAGGTGAATATTGGTTTTGGAGAGGGGACAGGACATATGGCAGTAGCTGTGAGGACACTGAGCATATTAGGGTGCCTTCCAAAAGCTTCTGCTATGGATAGACAGTGGAGGAAGGATTGGAGCTCTCAAGGTGAGCAGATGAGTCATAAGTGAAGATTGAGGCAAAATCCAAGCTAGACAGGACAGCAAAGATGAAGTGAGGTTGTTCCTCCTTGTCTGTGAATGGGCCTGTGCCTGGTGATGTGGTCTCAAGGCAAGAAATCGTCTCATGGGAAAGGACAAGGGAGTGCTGGCCACAGAAGTGGCCATGTTCAAACCCTGTCTCTGGATTCCATGCACATCCCTGCTGCCCCACAGACCCAAGCCTCCACGCTTACCCTGGGATCCTCCTCCTCTGGTAGGGGAGCCTTCTTTGCCGCCGGTCCCTTCACTTGCTTCTTGCCGTTCTGGACATTAGAGAGTCTGGAGGGCCCGTGCTGGGTGGAACGGCCCGCCATCTTCCTCACCTCCTTGGTTTGTCACCTCAGTGTTTCTGGGGACTTGATATTCGGATTTCCTGAATAAAAAGCAGAAGAAAACTTTCAGATTGACACAGAGAGTAAAGTCCTCATGCACCTTCTTCTCCAAGTGGGGATGAAGGGAGCTCATGAGCACTCAGTCAAAACACATTTCTCACAAGGTGATGTCTCCCTCCCAGAGATTTTGTCCTTCTCCCTGACTCCCTCGCCCGACAAAAGCTCGCTGCCCAAGACCAGACACGGGAGGCAGCCTTTGTCAATTTGCATTTCCATCCTTCAAAGAGTGATTTGAGAGACTTTGGTGAAGTCTATCACAATGCACTCTATTTGGACAAAGAAAGGCAAAATTTCCCCAGGTGTACACAATAATCCATGCCCCGGGAATGATGCAATGAATGCCGGGGCACACGTCTTGGAATGTCAAAAGCAAAGTAAGCTTTCCTATCGAAAACTGGAAGTTCCTCTTGGACACGAGAGGAGGCACTTTTCACATTCCAATTCAGATAGGAAAAATGTTTTCTCCTCTACTGGCCTGCAGACCTGCCAGGGTCAGCATGGTCAGAACTCTATTGTTTTATTTGTCATCTTCATGACCCTATTTTAACGACTTTCCAAGAAATCTGAACTGAATATGTTTGAACTAAGTGTGAACTAATCTATTGTCTAGGCTTTAAGGCCCATAGCCAAAGCCAGCGAGTTTCCATTCCTGCTCACTCACTGCCCCATGCACATCAGGGACTGGGGTCTATTTCCTGTGGAATTTGAACTTTGTCTGATAATGAGCATTGAAAAGGATGTATCTCATGGATCTCTTTCTCAAAATTCCTGTGAAAATTAAAGAATCAATACCCCTGTGCCTCAAGACACATCGCTCCCTCTTTTTCCTACTGTCCTCCCTCTCAGAGGGATCGTCAGAGGGGGCAGTTTGTAATGGAAACCCACCTGAAATCCAGTAGTGATCCTCCGGACTGATTCTCTACAGCTGGGTTCAAGAACAGCTGCCCTGGATGGGATGCAGCTTCCAAGGTGCCTGCGGAAGGGTCAGAGGGGGAGTTTCCCTTCCGGGCAGGCTTTTATACTGATTCAAGGTCACGTGACCTCGTTAAGGGGATCTCAGTCAATCCATCTCATCTACCCACCTTTGACGTAAGCAGGTCTTGAAGCCATAAACCGTCCTGTGTCGCTTAGCATTTTCAGGCATTTTAAAATGCCAGGCACTCCTGGGCATACTTTGAAGAATATCTGTTTTCTGTAAGGAAAAGAAACCTCTGTGCTAATGCCTCTATCTTTCTCCACTTTGCACTTTTGTTCTTGTGGCGAATTATGTGTAACGTGGTAGTTCTTCTTGGAAGGCATTGAAGTGTAGACTTCTACCGCCCTCAGTACATTCACCTCGTTGTGCAAACATCACCATCGTCCGTCTCACCAGCTTTTCATATTCTGCAACTGAAAGTCCCTATCTATTAAACACCCACTCTTCATTCTCCCCTCCCTGCAGACCCCTCTTCCACCATTCTCCTTTCGATGTCTATGCATGGGACTGCTCTAGGAATCCACAGAGAAGGCATTGTGCGATCTGCGTCCTGCTGGGACTGGCTTCTTTTGCACTGTGTCTTGTGACTCAAGTAATTGTTCCTGCCAGGTCCCTTTGGTTGAGCCAGGCAGCTCCACTCGGCTCAGTCTCTTAGTCCTGTACTCGGTAGTATGTAGATGACGTGGGACTTTCTTTTTCTAGCCTCATCTCCCTTTGGTTGATATTTGTGTGACTTTCACAACTTCCCGCTAGTGGTCAGGCCCAGGAGACGGTTAGGCACAGGTCTGTGTTTTGATGATGGGACGGTTGGGAATGAAAATGCCCTGTGATCTCGTCTGGGTAGTTGCTCATTGATTCAAAGGGACCAGCTTGACCTCCAAAGCGGGTGACTATGTACAACCGCCAGTAACGTGGGTGGAGTGTCTCCGTTGTTCCAGATTATTGGTACCCTGGGGAGTTTCCGCAGTTTGTGGTTTGCAGAGGTTTGCAACCGTATGGACTTTGAAAATTGCATTACATTAATAATTTATGAACTTGGCAAAATGCCCTAGGTCCTGGCTTCGTAGCCACGGCTTGATCCCATCCTCCTGCCCTGGAACCTGGGCAGCAGGGGCCCCTCCCTGATCTCCCACCGCAGCCTTGGGCCTCCTGGTGGCCTCTCCCCGCTCCAAGGATCGCGTGCCCCCCGTGATTCTCACACCACTGGCCTGAATTGCCCCTTACCCACCCTCCACGTAATTGGAGTAGCACTTGCCACTCTCACGACTGGCTTCCCAAGGCAGAATAAACTGCGTACTTTCGGAAAAATAAAGGTATCCCTTTCACACCAGGAATTATTCCAATTTGCATAGACTCTTTTTGGTTCTGTTCTTTTAATTCTTAATTTGTCAATTGCCTCCTCAGCATTGCAGAGAAAATCCCTTGGGATTTAGAGCGGAATCGATGAGAACTTATACGAGAAAGTGTTTTGTGTTGAATTTCCCCAACTAAGATATGTGTTAACTGCTCCTAATTTATACGGCCGTTTATTTCAATTAGGGGTATTTTATATTTTTCCTAAAACTCTACAGAGTTTTTCCTAGATTTCATATTTATAGCTCTTTCTTTGCAGAAGGAAGGATATTGTCAGTAACTCTTCTCCTCCATTGTAGTATTTTAGTTTATTGCTGTTAGACGTGAATGCTACCAATTTGGGAAGTTGGATTGCCGTAGTTGGAGTGTTGGTTGAAAGCAGCTGTTCGTTTCCAGACTTTTTCTCTGATTTTGCTAGGATGTGCCTCGTGGAGCATCGTATCACCAGCCAATACCAAAAAAGATTCAGGTGTAATTTCCAAGAGTACACAGTGTCCTCATTTCTCATGTGTCATGGCCCTGGCAGTGTGTGCAGCACAGTGTGGAGAGGAAGCCAACCCTGGGGGCTCCTTCTCAGTTTCTCTGGCTTTGGAGGCAGGAAGTTGACCTGAATGCCTCCTGTTGGGTAGACCAATGTGGAATGTTTCAGTCGACTGTAATTCTTGAAGAGAATCTGCACATTATTTGCCCTCCTCAGAGGCTGAGCATGATCTCCAATACTATAATGATTGGGAGTAGCATCATCGTTGGGTCGATGAAACCCATTGTTATCATTACTATTCACTGTTATTTTTATTATTTTACCTGTTGTCTTTATGGCTTATAGATCTGATTATCTTTAGTCGACAATGACTAGCGTTTCTCTGTTTCTCAAGTGGTTCCGATTGACTGAAGATATGCATGCAGGTTCCCAAAGAGACCGCTATAGAGAGTGCAGCTCCCAGACTCTCCCTCTATGGCAAAGAACCTGTCTGTCTGAGGACGTTCCTGAAAAATTTGTTGTTCATCTGGCGGGCGGAGGCCATTGCGTGCCAGAAGCAGAGAATCAGGACGGGTGTCCTTGGCTGCCTGAGTCTCTGGACAAATCTCGAACTACGTCCGAGGCCCAGCAGTGGCTTGCAGCTGCCAGAAAGACCAGTGTGGGCGTCCTTAGCGAGCCAGCGCCACCATCAATTTTTCACTTGAGCTCAGGGACCCCAGAATGCCTCTCGATGACGTTGAAGGCTAGTGAATGTTGGGCAGGAGCCCCCAGAATTTTTTCCATGATGCACTGGGGGCACCGGAACTGCTCCTGCCAGCCTGGAAAGGCTGCAGAGGAAACCGTCGTCCTCGTGCAGAATTTTCTATTTCCCTTCAAGTGCCCAGGAACTGCCATTGGCCAAAATGATGGTGCGAGGATGGCTTCCTAACTGTGCCTGAGCTGTTGAAAGTCTTCCAGGTCCCAATAGCGGTCTGCCACCAATTCGCCTGTCTCCCCTCAATGTCCTTGCTCCCTCTTCTCGCTTTTCCACGTCTTCCTTCCTGGCGTGGGCTTTAGAGTACTAACTACCAAGGTAGAGCAGAGTTAAATTTTCTAATGAATTGAGGTTCCCAGCTCAATTCCTTGTACCCAGGGAGCCCTAAGGAACATGTGACTGCACACTAGATGCTCAAGCAAGGTCGTCTGAATGTAGTATGGCGTGCTGTTTCCTGAAGGTGGTCCTGCTGAGACCCTATCGCCTCCTGTATACTTCTCTCAATGTCCTGAGAATACGCGAGTACTGTAGGCTTTCTGCGAGACCATGGGTGATCTTCACGGAAACCCACTGTGTTTGTAGCGAGATGATGGTTGACTGTCAGGGCTTGTGTGTCCTGTGCTTTCTTTCCCAGGCTGAGTGCTAGTGGAAGTGGGTCTTGAAAGAGCAGCATCAGCGTCCCCAGGGAACTTGTGAGAAATAGAAACAGATGGATCCTTCCTAGACATCCAAACTCCTAATTCCCTGGTGTTGAGTCTTGTACATTGAAGAAATTTCTGTGTGCACGAGACTGTGAAAAGGAGTATTAGCTAAAGTGTTCTCCACTCTGGGCTGCCATTTGAAATCCCCTAGGTCGATCTAGGGAATGCAGTCATCTCAGCACTGGCGTGTGGTTGTTCAGTGGTGGGCCTGCGTGAATGGGGTTGTCAGAATCTCTAAGAGAGTTATGGGGCAGGACAGAGGCCGTGAGACCAGACCAGGGCCTATGCCGAAAGGAGGGAAGTCTGTCCCGGGTCCCAAGGAGACTGGAGCACTTCAGTAGCTATGGCAGGCTGGGGTATTGCCGAAATGTGCCATCTTGACTTTTCCCTTCTTTTTGGTGACCTTGTGCGTTCACCCAGGGGCTGCCCTCCTTGGAAGGCACAGAAGGCTGCAGACTGAAAGAAGCACTCGCCAACGGATGTCCTACAAGGAGGTAGGAGCAGTCATTTGTTCTTCCTATGGAAATGTTCCTTACCGAGGCATGGGAATTTTCTGGATCCTACTCAGAGCTTTTCCCGAATGAGAAAATGGAGATCACAGGTGACTCAGGTGAAATCTTTGCTCACCACCTCCAGTGGATCTCAAACTTTGCTGGCCACTGTTATCACGTCGGTAGATTTCCAAAGCTCCCAGTGCCCAGGCCGCAATAAACACACCCTCAATTTGCATCTCTTGCAGTAGGCTTCAGGCACAGGTATTTGCTAACCACCCCGCCCTGAGTCCCATGTGGGCCACCGTGCGAATAAGTCTGCAGGCACGCTTGTCTCACTGAAATCTGCCTAAGATTCCCTGGGGCTCACTGTCAAAATGCATGTAATGATGCCGTGGGGCTGAGTGTGCCTGAGAATCTGTGTTTCTAAAAAGCCCTAGGTCCTGCCAAACAGTGCTTCACCCAGTCACTTTAACTTGGATGAGTCAAAGAAATTTTTAAAATGGTCTGCATGCCTAGAAATCAAAAGTGCGTACCACAGGTCACCTTTGGGAGAATTTTATTAATAACAAAAGAACATTTTAAAACACAACTTTCTAATGACGTTTAATAACCCAAAGGAACAAAGCCATGAGAATATCCCGCATCAGGATTTCCACAGAAATAACCCCACAGAGTCAAAATATCTCATCCCAGGTCAGGGAAGTCTTTACAAATTGCCACGGACTCTTTTGAGCCCTTTACCCATTTTCCCCAAATTCTGAAATCGGAGGAGAGATGCAGATCCATTTCCTATTTTCTTTTAGTTGAGACCTTACCCCTGCAATCGGACTCACTAGTATCCAATGGATTTCAGTGTCAAACAACTTCCTATTCCAGTTTGATTACCGCCCTTCGAATCGTCACTTCTGCTTCCATCATGAAAGAGGGCAGTGTTTGCCTGTGTGTTTCCACAAGCATCGCCTGGGCTTCCACCATGTGTAGCCAGAGCAGAGATGGGGAATGGCTGATTCGCGAGAAAAACCTTGCTCCTTGTGACTTCTCCTCCTCACTGGACAGTCAGTTCCAGGTGTCCTGGGGTGGGAGGACGTGTCTTCCTTGGCAGGAGGTGTCTCCCTCCGAGTCACTCTCTTCCGAGGAAGAGGAAACCTGGAGGTCATTCTCCAGGACACTCAGTGGGACTTGGGCACAGTGTCCCTCAGACGTCTCTTGTGTGAGAGGGCTCTGCCCGGGAGGGCTTGGCTTCTCAGCTGGAAGGCAGGAGGGAGCAGTCAGGAGTCTGGAGCTCCACCAGCCATTGTCTAATCTCCTGAAGAGCATTCTGAGGGGCTGGCCTGGGTCACGGTTCAGTGCTGGGCGATGGGCCACAGTGCAGGGCTGAGCGGTATTCAGGTGAGGTCTGTGGTGTGGAGGCGGGAGGTCAATGCTTTTCCCCTGGGCATGCATCTTTCTGGTCACCTGGCATCCCGCAGTGGGTCTCCGTCCAGTTGTCCGTGGTGGAGGCTGGGGAGTCTGGAAAACCCCCAGATGTGGTCTCTGAGTGCTCTTCTTAGGTGCTTGGAAGGGAGTGAGTCTCGGTTTCTTTGGGAGCGTCTGGAAAGCCTGCACTGGCACCTGGGCAGGTCTCTTGCCTGGTGCCTTGATGCTGATTTTGGCATCCCGGTCCACAGTAGGTCCAGCAGCCTGTGGGCTGGGATAGGAGTTGACATCCAGATACATGGCTTGTGCCTGGGGCTGGTGAGCGTGGCCCAGGCCATGTGTCTTAGAGGGAGCCTGGGGATCTTCCAGGGAGGAAAAATGGGGCTTCTTGTCCCTCAGCTGGACAATGAGGGTAGGATCCGGGGCAAAGTGCTTGAATGCTGCGTGAGGCGTGTCAGGGACAGGCACTTCCTGACCATTCTGAATTCCACGAGGTGAGAAGAGGCTCAGTTCAGGTCTTTGGATGGCAGACACTGCGGGTCCGCTGGACCTCACGTCAGGTGTCTTCGAAGGTGGCCTACATGTGAGACTGAGGCCCAGGGCAGATTTCCTCTCGCCTCTGTAGAGGGGTCTTGGCCTGTTTGCATGCTGGAAGACAAGACAAAGACACACAAAGACTACATATTAGAACGTCCTCACCAAGGGAGAGAAATTACAACTAACCCAATAAAATAGGTGAAAACCAGAACTTGTACCATGAAATTGAATATTATGAGATATAAAGGTGTTGAGTTTAAAAATGATGAGGGACTCAACCTCAGTGGTGGCCAGGATAAAACAAACTGCACCGTCACCTTGCTACGTGTTTGCGGCAGGTAGGAGAATCGAAAGGTTCTTCCCAGTGTCTCTCTTGAAGGAAGTGTACATGAGCACTCTCCAAAATTTTTCTAGGGAATGTGCACAGCTCCTGCTGTTTTGGAGGCGGTTTCATGAGTAAGGAGTGTTGAGGAACAATTTGGGGGTGTGCACCACCATTGCAATGCTATCTCTTACATCAAGGATTCCACCTTGTGGAGACCTGTGATGAAAGCGCTTCCACAGCCCCCACCTGCGTCATGGTGACAGACATGCAAGGAGTAGTGCCAAACCCTAAACAGCAAGAAAAATGAGATCTGGCAAGTACACGACCTGATCACATTGGCTGGCATGGAATTGAAGAGTTCCCTCAGAGAGAAGGGGGTTGAGGCAGATTGGGCTTCCCCCGAAGAGAACAAGAGGGGGCCCCAGGGGAGACTCACCCTCATGTAGTCACAGGACCCTGTCAATTCCTTCCAATTCGTCTGCGGACTCCCTTGAGCTCTCCTGGGAAATCTCTGCAGTAGAGCATTGCTGTGCTGCTCTTGTTGCCTGCAAACAAAAGCATGTCAAGTGCAGGGCACACAATTTCCTGGAGCCAGTTGGGACAGATATTCCTGTGTCCCAGGCTCCTTCAGTGTTGGGTTTTGAGACAGGTCGTGAAGCCCTGGGCCTTTGCCTCACCTCAGATTATTCCCCCAACTGCAGAGAACCCTGCGGGTTTTCTCATGCAGTCCTTTCCTTTTTCTCCATTGCTTCTCTCCCTGTCGTGGGGAGAATTCTGAAAGGTTCCCCACCCCCTTGACTGACTCCCGAGGAGTTGAGTGAGCACCTGAGTGTGGACCCTGGAGGAGAGTGAGCTCCTATCTCGTTGTCTCCACCCCCTTGTCCTGGCCTGGAGGTGGCTGTGCACACCATGTGGAGCTGGGGAGACACGTGAGTCTCCTTGGATTTCAGCCCAAAGATTGGTTACAAGCTCCCAGGTTCCTCACCTTTGTCTTTGCTGCTTCTCTCTCTCTGGCTTCTGCAAGAGCCGTGGGTTTGGCTGCACCTGCAGATTCCCCGGTTTCACATTCTCCTTGCAAATACTGGAGCCCAAGGGCAGGGGGGCTATGGCCCCTTGCCAACGCTTCATGGGGCACCTGGTACTTCTTCTGTTGTGCCCAAAGGCTCCGCAGTCCTTGCACTTCACCTGTGGGTGGAGGAGGAAATGGTCTCTGAGTCAGCGGGAATCACAAGCACTTTTCCACAGTGAATAGAAGGACAGAGTTTGAGAGGTGAATATTGGTTTTGGAGAGGGGACAGGACATATGGCAGTAGCTGTGAGGACACTGAGCATATTAGGGTGCCTTCCAAAAGCTTCTGCTATGGATAGACAGTGGAGGAAGGATTGGAGCTCTCAAGGTGAGCAGATGAGTCATAAGTGAAGATTGAGGCAAAATCCAAGCTAGACAGGACAGCAAAGAGGAAGTGAGGTTGTTCCTCCGGGTCTGTGAATGGGCCTGTGCCTGGTGATGTGGTCTCAAGGCAAGAAATCGTCTCATGGGAAAGGACAAGGGAGTGCTGGCCACAGAAGTGGCCATGTTCAAACCCTGTCTCTGGATTCCATGCACATCCCTGGTGCCCCACAGACCCAAGCCTCCACGCTTACCCTGGGATCCTCCTCCTCTGGTAGGGGAGCCTTCTTTGCCGCCGGTCCCTTCACTTGCTTCTTGCCGTTCTGGACATTAGAGAGTCTGGAGGGCCCGTGCTGGGTGGAACGGCCCGCCATCTTCCTCACCACCTTTGTTTGTCACCTCAGTGTTTCTGGGGACTTGATATTCGGATTTCCTGAATCAAAAGCAGAAGAAAACTTTCAGATTGACACAGAGACTAAAGTCCTCATGCACCTTCTTCTCCAAGTGGGGATGAAGGGAGCTCATGAGCACTCAGTCAAAACACATTTCTCACAAGGTGATGTCTCCCTCCCAGAGATTTTGTCCTTCTCCCTGACTCCCTCGCCCGACAAAAGCTCGCTGCCCAAGACCAGACACGGGAGGCAGCCTTTGTCAATTTGCATTTCCATCCTTCAAAGAGTGATTTGAGAGACTTTGGTGAAGTCTATCACAATGCACTCTATTTGGACAAAGAAAGGCAAAATTTCCCCAGGTGTACACAATAATCCATGCCCCGGGAATGATGCAATGAATGCCGGGGCACACGTCTTGGAATGTCAAAAGCAAAGTAAGCTTTCCTATCGAAAACTGGAAGTTCCTCTTGGACACGAGAGGAGGCACTTTTCACATTCCAATTCAGATAGGAAAAATGTTTTCTCCTCTACTGGCCTGGAGACCTGCCAGGGTCAGCATGGTCAGAACTCTATTGTTTTATTTGTCATCTTCATGACCCTATTTTAACGACTTTCCAAGAAATCTGAACTGAATATGTTTGAACTAAGTGTGAACTAATCTATTGTCTAGGCTTTAAGGCCCATAGCCAAAGCCAGCGAGTTTCCATTCCTGCTCACTCACTGCCCCATGCACATCAGGGACTGGGGTCTATTTCCTGTGGAATTTGAACTTTGTCTGATAATGAGCATTGAAAAGGATGTATCTCATGGATCTCTTTCTCAAAATTCCTGTGAAAATTAAAGAATCAATACCCCTGTGCCTCAAGACACATCGCTCCCTCTTTTTCCTACTGTCCTCCCTCTCAGAGGGATCGTCAGAGGGGGCAGTTTGTAATGGAAACCCACCTGAAATCCAGTAGTGATCCTCCGGTCTGATTCTCTACAGCTGGGTTCAAGAACAGCTGCCCTGGATGGGATGCAGCTTCCAAGGTGCCTGCGGAAGGGTCAGAGGGGGAGTTTCCCTTCCGGGCAGGCTTTTATACTGATTCAAGGTCACGTGACCTCGTTAAGGGGATCTCAGTCAATCCATCTCATCTACCCACCTTTGACGTAAGCAGGTCTTGAAGCCATAAACCGTCCTGTGTCGCTTAGCATTTTCAGGCATTTTAAAATGCCAGGCACTCCTGGGCATACTTTGAAGAATATCTGTTTTCTGTAAGGAAAAGAAACCTCTGTGCTAATGCCTCTATCTTTCTCCACTTTGCACTTTTGTTCTTGTGGCGAATTATGTGTAACGTGGTAGTTCTTCTTGGAAGGCATTGAAGTGTAGACTTCTACCGCCCTCAGTACATTCACCTCGTTGTGCAAACATCACCATCGTCCGTCTCGCCAGCTTTTCATATTCTGCAACTGAAAGTCCCTATCTATTAAACACCCACTCTTCATTCTCCCCTCCCTGCAGACCCCTCTTCCACCATTCTCCTTTCGATGTCTATGCATGGGACTGCTCTAGGAATCCACAGAGAAGGCATTGTGCGATCTGCGTCCTGCTGGGACTGGCTTCTTTTGCACTGTGTCTTGTGACTCAAGTAATTGTTCCTGCCAGGTCCCTTTCGTTGAGCCAGGCAGCTCCACTCGGCTCAGTCTCTTAGTCCTGTACTCGGTAGTATGTAGATGACGTGGGACTTTCTTTTTCTAGCCTCATCTCCCTTTGGTTGATATTTGTGTGACTTTCACAACTTCCCGCTAGTGGTCAGGCCCAGGAGACGGTTAGGCACAGGTCTGTGTTTTGATGATGGGACGGTTGGGAATGAAAATGCCCTGTGATCTCGTCTGGGTAGTTGCTCATTGATTCAAAGGGACCAGCTTGACCTCCAAAGCGGGTGACTATGTACAGCCGCCAGTAACGTGGGTGGAGTGTCTCCGTTGTTCCAGATTATTGGTACCCTGGGGAGTTTCCGCAGTTTGTGGTTTGCAGAGGTTTGCAACCGTATGGACTTTGAAAATTGCATTACATTAATAATTTATGAACTTCGCAAAATGCCCTAGGTCCTGGCTCCGTAGCCACGGCTTGATCCCATCCTCCTGCCCTGGAACCTGGGCAGCAGGGGCCCCTCCCTGATCTCCCACGGCAGCCTTGGGCCTTCTGGTGGCCTCTCCCCGCTCCAAGGATCGCGTGCCCCCCGTGATTCTCACACCACTGGCCTGAATTGCCCCTTACCCACCCTCCACGTAAGTGGAGTAGCACTTGCCACTCTCACGACTGGCTTCCCAAGGCAGAATAAACTGCGTACTTTCGGAAAAATAAAGGTATCCCTTTCACACCAGGAATTATTCCAATTTGCATAGACTCTTTTTGGTTCTGTTCTTTTAATTCTTAATTTGTCAATTGCCTCCTCAGCATTGCAGAGAAAATCCCTTGGGATTTAGAGCGGAATCGATGAGAACTTATACGAGAAAGTGTTTTGTGTTGAATTTCCCCAACTAAGATATGTGTTAACTGCTCCTAATTTATACGGCCGTTTATTTCAATTAGGGGTATTTTATAGTTTTCCTAAAACTCTACAGAGTTTTTCCTAGATTTCATATTTATAGCTCTTTCTTTGCAGAAGGAAGGATATTGTCAGTAACTCTTCTCCTCCATTGTAGTATTTTAGTTTATTGCTGTTAGACGTGAATGCTACCAATTTGGGAAGTTGGATTGCCGTAGTTGGAGTGTTGGTTGAAAGCAGCTGTTCGTTTCCAGACTTTTTCTCTGATTTTGCTAGGATGTGCCTCGTGGAGCATCGTATCACCAGCCAATACCAAAAAAGATTCAGGTGTAATTTCCAAGAGTACACAGTGCCCTCATTTCTCATGTGTCATGGCCCTGGCAGTGTGTGCAGCACAGTGTGGAGAGGAAGCCAACCCTGGGGGCTCCTTCTCAGTTTCTCTGGCTTTGGAGGCAGGAAGTTGACCTGAAAGCCTCCTGTTGGCTAGACCAATGTGGAATGTTTCAGTCGACTGTAATTCTTGAAGAGAATCTGCACATTATTAGCCCTCCTCAGAGGCTGAGCATGATCTCCAATACTATAATGATTGGGAGTAGCATCATCGTTGGGTCGATGAAACCCATTGTTATCATTACTATTCACCGTTATTTTTATTATTTTACCTGTTGTCTTTATGGCTTATAGATCTGGTTATCTTTAGTCGACAATGACTAGCGTTTCTCTGTTTCTCAAGTGGTTCCGATTGACTGAAGATATGCATGCAGGTTCCCAAAGAGACCGCTATAGAGAGTGCAGCTCCCAGACTCTCCCTCTATGGCAAAGAACCTGTCTGTCTGAGGACGTTCCTGAAAAATTTGTTGTTCATCTGGCGGGCGGAGGCCATTGCGTGCCAGAAGCAGAGAATCAGGACGGGTGTCCTTGGCTGCCTGAGTCTCTGGACAAATCTCGAACTACGTCCGAGGCCCAGCAGTGGCTTGCAGCTGCCAGAAAGACCAGTGTGGGCGTCCTTAGCGAGCCAGCGCCACCATCAATTTTTCACTTGAGCTCAGGGACCCCAGAATGCCTCTCGATGACGTTGAAGGCTAGTGAATGTTGGGCAGGAGCCCCCAGAATTTTTTCCATGATGCACTGGGGGCACCGGAACTGCTCCTGCCAGCCTGGAAAGGCTGCAGAGGAAACCGTCGTCCTCGTGCAGAATTTTCTATTTCCCTTCAAGTGCCCAGGAACTGCCATTGGCCAAAATGATGGTGCGAGGATGGCTTCCTAACTGTGCCTGAGCTGTTGAAAGTCTTCCAGGTCCCAATAGCGGTCTGCCACCAATTCGCCTGTCTCCCCTCAATGTCCTTGCTCCCTCTTCTCGCTTTTCCACGTCTTCCTTCCTGGCGTGGGCTTTAGAGTACTAACTACCAAGGTAGAGCAGAGTTAAATTTTCTAATGAATTGAGGTTCCCAGCTCAATTCCTTGTACCCAGGGAGCCCTAAGGAACATGTGACTGCACACTAGATGCTCAAGCAAGGTCGTCTGAATGTACTATGGCGTGCTGTTTCCTGAAGGTGGTCCTGCTGAGACCCTATCGCCTCCTGTATACTTCTCTCAATGTCCTGAGAATACGCGAGTACTGTAGGCTTTCTGCGAGACCATGGGTGATCTTCACGGAAACCCACTGTGTTTGTAGCGAGATGATGGTTGGCTGTCAGGGCTTGTGTGTCCTGTGCTTTCTTTCCCAGGCTGAGTGCTAGTGGAAGTGGGTCTTGAAAGAGCAGCATCAGCGTCCCCAGGGAACTTGTGAGAAATAGAAACAGATGGATCCTTCCTAGACATCCAAACTCCTAATTCCCTGGTGTTGAGTCTTGTACATTGAAGAAATTTCTGTGTGCACGAGACTGTGAAAAGGAGTATTAGCTAAAGTGTTCTCCACTCTGGGCTGCCATTTGAAATCCCCTAGGTCGATCTAGGGAATGCAGTCATCTCAGCACTGGCGTGTGGTTGTTCAGTGGTGGGCCTGCGTGAATGGGGTTGTCAGAATCTCTAAGAGAGTTATGGGGCAGGACGGAGGCCGTGAGACCAGACCAGGGCCTATGCCGAAAGGAGGGAAGTCTGTCCCGGGTCCCAAGGAGACTGGAGCACTTCAGTAGCTATGGCAGGCTGGGGTATTGCCGAAATGTGCCATCTTGACTTTTCCCTTCTTTTTGGTGACCTTGTGCGTTCACCCAGGGGCTGCCCTCCTTGGAAGGCACAGAAGGCTGCAGACTGAAAGAAGCACTCGCCAACGGATGTCCTACAAGGAGGTAGGAGCAGTCATTTGTTCTTCCTATGGAAATGTTCCTTACCGAGGCATGGGAATTTTCTGGATCCTACTCAGAGCTTTTCCCGAAGGAGAAAATGGAGATCACAGGTGACTCGGGTGAAATCTTTGCTCACCACCTCCAGTGGATCTCAAACTTTGCTGCCCACTGTTATCACGTCGGGAGATTTCCAAAGCTCCCAGTGCCCAGGCCGCAATAAACACACCCTCAATTTGCATCTCTTGCAGTAGGCTTCAGGCACAGGTATTTGCTAACCACCCCGCCCTGAGTCCCATGTGGGCCACCGTGCGAATAAGTCTGCAGGCACGCTTGTCTCACTGAAATCTGCCTAAGATTCCCTGGGGCTCACTGTCAAAATGCATGTAATGATGCCGTGGGGCTGAGTGTGCCTGAGAATCTGTGTTTCTAAAAAGCCCTAGGTCCTGCCAAACAGTGCTTCACCCAGTCACTTTAACTTGGATGAGTCAAAGAAATTTTTAAAATGGTCTGCATGCCTAGAATTCAAAAGTGCGTACCACAGGTCACCTTTGGGAGAATTTTATTAATAACAAAAGAACATTTTAAAACAAAACTTTCTAATGACGTTTAGTAACCCAAATGAACAAAGCCATGAGAATATCCCGCATCAGGATTTCCACAGAAATAACCCCACAGAGTCAAAATATCTCATCCCAGGTCAGGGAAGTCTTTACAATTTGCCACGGACTCTTTTGAGCCCTTTACCCATTTTCCCCAAATTCTGAAATCGGAGGAGAGATACAGATCCATTTCCTATTATCTTTTAGTTGAGACCTTACCCCTGCAATCGAACTCACTAGTATCCAATGGATTTCAGTGTCAAACAACTTCCTATTCCAGTTTGATTACCGCCCTTTGAATCGTCACTTCTGCTTCCATCATGAAAGAGGGCAGTGTTTGCCTGTGTGTTTCCACAAGCATCGCCTGGGCTTCCACCATGTGTAGCCAGAGCAGAGATTTGGAATGGCTGATTCGCGAGAAAAACCTTGCTCCTTGTGACTTCTCCTCCTCACTGGACAGTCAGTTCCAGGTGTCCTGGGGTGGGAGGACGTGTCTTCCTTGGCAGGAGGTGTCTCCCTCCGAGTCACTCTCTTCCGAGGAAGAGGAAACCTGGAGGTCATTCTCCAGGACACTCAGTGGGACTTGGGCACAGTGTCCCTCAGACGTCTCTTGTGTGAGAGGGCTCTGCCCGGGAGGGCTTGGCTTCTCAGCTGGAAGGCAGGAGGGAGCAGTCAGGAGTCTGGAGCTCCACCAGCCATTGTCTAATCTCCTGAAGAGCATTCTGAGGGTCTGGCCTGGGTCACGGTTCAGTGCTGGGCGATGGGCCACAGTGCAGGGCTGAGCGGTATTCAGGTGAGGTCTGTGGTGTGGAGGCGGGAGGTCAATGCTTTTCCCCTGGGCATGCATCTTTCTGGTCACCTGGCATCCCGCAGTGGGTCTCCGTCCAGTTGTCCGTGGTGGAGGCTGGGGAGTCTGGAAAACCCCCAGATGTGGTCTCTGAGTGCTCTTCTTAGGTGCTTGGAAGGGAGTGAGTCTCGGTTTCTTTGGGAGCGTCTGGAAAGCCTGCACTGGCACCTGGGCAGGTCTCTTGCCTGGTGCCTTGATGCTGATTTTGGCATCCCGGTCCACAGTAGGTCCAGCAGCCTGTGGGCTGGGATAGGAGTTGACATCCAGATACATGGCTTGTGCCTGGGGCTGGTGAGCGTGGCCCAGGCCATGTGTCTTAGAGGGAGCCTGGGGATCTTCCAGGGAGGAAAAATGGGGCTTCTTGTCCCTCAGCTGGACAATGAGGGTAGGATCCGGGGCAAAGTGCTTGAATGCTGCGTGAGGCGTGTCAGGGACAGGCACTTCCTGACCATTCTGAATTCCACGAGGTGAGAAGAGGCTCAGTTCAGGTCTTTGGATGGCAGACACTGCGGGTCCGCTGGACCTCACGTCAGGTGTCTTCGAAGGTGGCCTACATGTGAGACTGAGGCCCAGGGCAGATTTCCTCTCGCCTCTGTAGAGGGGTCTTGGCCTGTTTGCATGCTGGAAGACAAGACAAAGACACACAAAGACTACATATTAGAACGTCCTCACCAAGGGAGAGAAATTACAACTAACCCAATAAAATAGGTGAAAACCAGAACTTGTAACATGAAATTGAATATTATGAGATATAAAGGTGTTGAGTTTAAAAATGATGAGGGACTCAACCTCAGTGGTGGCCAGGATAAAACAAACTGCACCGTCACCTTGCTACGTGTTTGCGGCAGGTAGGAGAATCGAAAGGTTCTTCCCAGTGTCTCTCTTGAAGGAAGTGTACATGAGCACTCTCCAAAATTTTTCTAGGGAATGTGCACAGCTCCTGCTGTTTTGGAGGCGGTTTCATGAGTAAGGAGTGTTGAGGAACAATTTGGGGGTGTGCACCACCATTGCAATGCTATCTCTTACATCAAGGATTCCACCTTGTGGAGACCTGTGATGAAAGCGCTTCCACAGCCCCCACCTGCATCTTGGTGACAGACATGCAAGGAGTAGTGCCAAACCCTAAACAGCAAGAAAAATGAGATCTGGCAAGTACACGACCTGATCACATTGGCTGGCATGGAATTGAAGAGTTCCCTCACAGAGAAGGGGGTTGAGGCAGATTGGGCTTCCCCCGAAGAGAACAAGAGGGGGCCCCAGGGGAGACTCACCCTCATGTAGTCACAGGACCCTGTCAATTCCTTCCAATTCGTCTGCGGACTCCCTTGAGCTCTCCTGGGAAATCTCTGCAGTAGAGCATTGCTGTGCTGCTCTTGTTGCCTGCAAACAAAAGCATGTCAAGTGCAGGGCACACAATTTCCTGGAGCCAGTTGGGACAGATATTCCTGTGTCCCAGGCTCCTTCAGTGTTGGGTTTTGAGACAGGTCGTGAAGCCCTGGGCCTTTGCCTCACCTCAGATTATTCCCCCAACTGCAGAGAACCCTGCGGGTTTTCTCATGCAGTCCTTTCCTTTTTCTCCATTGCTTCTCTCCCTGTCGTGGGGAGAATTCTGAAATGTTCCCCACCCCCTTGACTGACTCCCGAGTTGTTGAGTGAGCACCTGAGTGTGGACCCTGGAGGAGAGTGAGCTCCTATCTCGTTGTCTCCACCCCCCTGTCCTGGCCTGGAGGTGGCTGTGCACACCATGTGGAGCTGGGGAGACACGTGAGTCTCCTTGGATTTCAGCCCAAAGATTGGTTACAAGCTCCCAGGTTCCTCACCTTTGTCTTTGCTGCTTCTCTCTCTCTGGCTTCTGCAAGAGCCGTGGGTTTGGCTGCACCTGCAGATTCCCCGGTTTCACATTCTCCTTGCAAATACTGGAGCCCAAGGGCAGGGGGGCTATGGCCCCTTGCCAACGCTTCATGGGGCACCTGGTACTTCTTCTGTTGTGCCCAAAGGCTCCGCAGTCCTTGCACTTCACCTGTGGGTGGAGGAGGAAATGGTCTCTGAGTCAGCGGGAATCACAAGCACTTTTCCACAGTGAATAGAAGGACAGAGTTTGAGAGGTGAATATTGGTTTTGGAGAGGGGACAGGACATATGGCAGTAGCTGTGAGGACACTGAGCATATTAGGGTGCCTTCCAAAAGCTTCTGCTATGGATAGACAGTGGAGGAAGGATTGGAGCTCTCAAGGTGAGCAGATGAGTCATAAGTGAAGATTGAGGCAAAATCCAAGCTAGACAGGACAGCAAAGAGGAAGTGAGGTTGTTCCTCCGGGTCTGTGAATGGGCCTGTGCCTGGTGATGTGGTCTCAAGGCAAGAAATCGTCTCATGGGAAAGGACAAGGGAGTGCTGGCCACAGAAGTGGCCATGTTCAAACCCTGTCTCTGGATTCCATGCACATCCCTGCTGCCCCACAGACCCAAGCCTCCACGCTTACCCTGGGATCCTCCTCCTCTGGTAGGGGAGCCTTCTTTGCCGCCGGTCCCTTCACTTGCTTCTTGCCGTTCTGGACATTAGAGAGTCTGGAGGGCCCGTGCTGGGTGGAACGGCCCGCCATCTTCCTCACCTCCTTGGTTTGTCACGTCAGTGTTTCTGGGGACTTGATATTCGGATTTCCTGAATCAAAAGCAGAAGAAAACTTTCAGATTGACACAGAGACTAAAGTCCTCATGCACCTTCTTCTCCAAGTGGGGATGAAGGGAGCTCATGAGCACTCAGTCAAAACACATTTCTCACAAGGTGATGTCTCCCTCCCAGAGATTTTGTCCTTCTCCCTGACTCCCTCGCCCGACAAAAGCTCGCTGCCCAACACCAGACACGGGAGGCAGCCTTTGTCAATTTGCATTTCCATCCTTCAAAGAGTGATTTGAGAGACTTTGGTGAAGTCTATCACAATGCACTCTATTTGGACAAAGAAAGGCAAAATTTCCCCAGGTGTACACAATAATCCATGCCCCGGGAATGATGCAATGAATGCCGGGGCACACGTCTTGGAATGTCAAAAGCAAAGTAAGCTTTCCTATCGAAAACTGGAAGTTCCTCTTGGACACGAGAGGAGGCACTTTTCACATTCCAATTCAGATAGGAAAAATGTTTTCTCCTCTACTGGCCTGGAGGCCTGCCAGGGTCAGCATGGTCAGAACTCTATTGTTTTATTTGTCATCTTCATGACCCTATTTTAACGACTTTCCAAGAAATCTGAACTGAATATGTTTGAACTAAGTGTGAACTAATCTATTGTCTAGGCTTTAAGGCCCATAGCCAAAGCCAGCGAGTTTCCATTCCTGCTCACTCACTGCCCCATGCACATCAGGGACTGGGGTCTATTTCCTCTGGAATTTGAACTTTGTCTGATAATGAGCATTGAAAAGGATGTATCTCATGGATCTCTTTCTCAAAATTCCTGTGAAAATTAAAGAATCAATACCCCTGTGCCTCAAGACACATCGCTCCCTCTTTTTCCTACTGTCCTCCCTCTCAGAGGGATCGTCAGAGGGGGCAGTTTGTAATGGAAACCCACCTGAAATCCAGTAGTGATCCTCCGGTCTGATTCTCTACAGCTGGGTTCAAGAACAGCTGCCCTGGATGGGATGCAGCTTCCAAGGTGCCTGCGGAAGGGTCAGAGGGGGAGTTTCCCTTCCGGGCAGGCTTTTATACTGATTCAAGGTCACGTGACCTCGTTAAGGGGATCTCAGTCAATCCATCTCATCTACCCACCTTTGACGTAAGCAGGTCTTGAAGCCATAAACCGTCCTGTGTCGCTTAGCATTTTCAGGCATTTTAAAATGCCAGGCACTCCTGGGCATACTTTGAAGAATATCTGTTTTCTGTAAGGAAAAGAAACCTCTGTGCTAATGCCTCTATCTTTCTCCACTTTGCACTTTTGTTCTTGTGGCGAATTATGTGTAACGTGGTAGTTTTTCTTGGAAGGCATTGAAGTGTAGACTTCTACCGCCCTCAGTACATTCACCTCATTGTGCAAACATCACCGTCGTCCGTCTCCCCAGCTTTTCATATTCTGCAACTGAAAGTCCCTATCTATTAAACACCCACTCTTCATTCTTCCCTCCCTGCAGACCCCTCTTCCACCATTCTCCTTTCGATGTCTATGCATGGGACTGCTCTAGGAATCCACAGAGAAGGCATTGTGCGATCTGCGTCCTGCTGGGACTGGCTTCTTTTGCACTGTGTCTTGTGACTCAAGTAATTGTTCCTGCCAGGTCCCTTTGGTTGAGCCAGGCAGCTCCACTCGGCTCAGTCTCTTAGTCCTGTACTCGGTAGTATGTAGATGACGTGGGACTTTCTTTTTCTAGCCTCATCTCCCTTTGGTTGATATTTGTGTGACTTTCACAACTTCCCGCTAGTGGTCAGGCCCAGGAGACGGTTAGGCACAGGTCTGTGTTTTGATGATGGGACGGTTGGGAATGAAAATGCCCTGTGATCTCGTCTGGGTAGTTGCTCATTGATTCAAAGGGACCAGCTTGACCTCCAAAGCGGGTGACTATGTACAGCCGCCAGTAACGTGGGTGGAGTGTCTCCGTTGTTCCAGATTATTGGTACCCTGGGGAGTTTCCGCAGTTTGTGGTTTGCAGAGGTTTGCAACCGTATGGACTTTGAAAATTGCATTACATTAATAATTTATGAACTTCGCAAAATGCCCTAGGTCCTGGCTCCGTAGCCACGGCTTGATCCCATCCTCCTGCCCTGGAACCTGGGCAGCAGGGGCCCCTCCCTGATCTCCCACGGCAGCCTTGGGCCTTCTGGTGGCCTCTCCCCGCTCCAAGGATCGCGTGCCCCCCGTGATTCTCACACCACTGGCCTGAATTGCCCCTTACCCACCCTCCACGTAAGTGGAGTAGCACTTGCCACTCTCACGACTGGCTTCCCAAGGCAGAATAAACTGCGTACTTTCGGAAAAATAAAGGTATCCCTTTCACACCAGGAATTATTCCAATTTGCATAGACTCTTTTTGGTTCTGTTCTTTTAATTCTTAATTTGTCAATTGCCTCCTCAGCATTGCAGAGAAAATCCCTTGGGATTTAGAGCGGAATCGATGAGAACTTATACGAGAAAGTGTTTTGTGTTGAATTTCCCCAACTAAGATATGTGTTAACTGCTCCTAATTTATACGGCCGTTTATTTCAATTAGGGGTATTTTATAGTTTTCCTAAAACTCTACAGAGTTTTTCCTAGATTTCATATTTATAGCTCTTTCTTTGCAGAAGGAAGGATATTGTCAGTAACTCTTCTCCTCCATTGTAGTATTTTAGTTTATTGCTGTTAGACGTGAATGCTACCAATTTGGGAAGTTGGATTGCCGTAGTTGGAGTGTTGGTTGAAAGCAGCTGTTCGTTTCCAGACTTTTTCTCTGATTTTGCTAGGATGTGCCTCGTGGAGCATCGTATCACCAGCCAATACCAAAAAAGATTCAGGTGTAATTTCCAAGAGTACACAGTGCCCTCATTTCTCATGTGTCATGGCCCTGGCAGTGTGTGCAGCACAGTGTGGAGAGGAAGCCAACCCTGGGGGCTCCTTCTCAGTTTCTCTGGCTTTGGAGGCAGGAAGTTGACCTGAAAGCCTCCTGTTGGCTAGACCAATGTGGAATGTTTCAGTCGACTGTAATTCTTGAAGAGAATCTGCACATTATTAGCCCTCCTCAGAGGCTGAGCATGATCTCCAATACTATAATGATTGGGAGTAGCATCATCGTTGGGTCGATGAAACCCATTGTTATCATTACTATTCACCGTTATTTTTATTATTTTACCTGTTGTCTTTATGGCTTATAGATCTGGTTATCTTTAGTCGACAATGACTAGCGTTTCTCTGTTTCTCAAGTGGTTCCGATTGACTGAAGATATGCATGCAGGTTCCCAAAGAGACCGCTATAGAGAGTGCAGCTCCCAGACTCTCCCTCTATGGCAAAGAACCTGTCTGTCTGAGGACGTTCCTGAAAAATTTGTTGTTCATCTGGCGGGCGGAGGCCATTGCGTGCCAGAAGCAGAGAATCAGGACGGGTGTCCTTGGCTGCCTGAGTCTCTGGACAAATCTCGAACTACGTCCGAGGCCCAGCAGTGGCTTGCAGCTGCCAGAAAGACCAGTGTGGGCGTCCTTAGCGAGCCAGCGCCACCATCAATTTTTCACTTGAGCTCAGGGACCCCAGAATGCCTCTCGATGACGTTGAAGGCTAGTGAATGTTGGGCAGGAGCCCCCAGAATTTTTTCCATGATGCACTGGGGGCACCGGAACTGCTCCTGCCAGCCTGGAAAGGCTGCAGAGGAAACCGTCGTCCTCGTGCAGAATTTTCTATTTCCCTTCAAGTGCCCAGGAACTGCCATTGGCCAAAATGATGGTGCGAGGATGGCTTCCTAACTGTGCCTGAGCTGTTGAAAGTCTTCCAGGTCCCAATAGCGGTCTGCCACCAATTCGCCTGTCTCCCCTCAATGTCCTTGCTCCCTCTTCTCGCTTTTCCACGTCTTCCTTCCTGGCGTGGGCTTTAGAGTACTAACTACCAAGGTAGAGCAGAGTTAAATTTTCTAATGAATTGAGGTTCCCAGCTCAATTCCTTGTACCCAGGGAGCCCTAAGGAACATGTGACTGCACACTAGATGCTCAAGCAAGGTCGTCTGAATGTACTATGGCGTGCTGTTTCCTGAAGGTGGTCCTGCTGAGACCCTATCGCCTCCTGTATACTTCTCTCAATGTCCTGAGAATACGCGAGTACTGTAGGCTTTCTGCGAGACCATGGGTGATCTTCACGGAAACCCACTGTGTTTGTAGCGAGATGATGGTTGGCTGTCAGGGCTTGTGTGTCCTGTGCTTTCTTTCCCAGGCTGAGTGCTAGTGGAAGTGGGTCTTGAAAGAGCAGCATCAGCGTCCCCAGGGAACTTGTGAGAAATAGAAACAGATGGATCCTTCCTAGACATCCAAACTCCTAATTCCCTGGTGTTGAGTCTTGTACATTGAAGAAATTTCTGTGTGCACGAGACTGTGAAAAGGAGTATTAGCTAAAGTGTTCTCCACTCTGGGCTGCCATTTGAAATCCCCTAGGTCGATCTAGGGAATGCAGTCATCTCAGCACTGGCGTGTGGTTGTTCAGTGGTGGGCCTGCGTGAATGGGGTTGTCAGAATCTCTAAGAGAGTTATGGGGCAGGACGGAGGCCGTGAGACCAGACCAGGGCCTATGCCGAAAGGAGGGAAGTCTGTCCCGGGTCCCAAGGAGACTGGAGCACTTCAGTAGCTATGGCAGGCTGGGGTATTGCCGAAATGTGCCATCTTGACTTTTCCCTTCTTTTTGGTGACCTTGTGCGTTCACCCAGGGGCTGCCCTCCTTGGAAGGCACAGAAGGCTGCAGACTGAAAGAAGCACTCGCCAACGGATGTCCTACAAGGAGGTAGGAGCAGTCATTTGTTCTTCCTATGGAAATGTTCCTTACCGAGGCATGGGAATTTTCTGGATCCTACTCAGAGCTTTTCCCGAAGGAGAAAATGGAGATCACAGGTGACTCAGGTGAAATCTTTGCTCACCACCTCCAGTGGATCTCAAACTTTGCTGCCCACTGTTATCACGTCGGGAGATTTCCAAAGCTCCCAGTGCCCAGGCCGCAATAAACACACCCTCAATTTGCATCTCTTGCAGTAGGCTTCAGGCACAGGTATTTGCTAACCACCCCGCCCTGAGTCCCATGTGGGCCACCGTGCGAATAAGTCTGCAGGCACGCTTGTCTCACTGAAATCTGCCTAAGATTCCCTGGGGCTCACTGTCAAAATGCATGTAATGATGCCGTGGGGCTGAGTGTGCCTGAGAATCTGTGTTTCTAAAAAGCCCTAGGTCCTGCCAAACAGTGCTTCACCCAGTCACTTTAACTTGGATGAGTCAAAGAAATTTTTAAAATGGTCTGCATGCCTAGAATTCAAAAGTGCGTACCACAGGTCACCTTTGGGAGAATTTTATTAATAACAAAAGAACATTTTAAAACAAAACTTTCTAATGACGTTTAGTAACCCAAATGAACAAAGCCATGAGAATATCCCGCATCAGGATTTCCACAGAAATAACCCCACAGAGTCAAAATATCTCATCCCAGGTCAGGGAAGTCTTTACAATTTGCCACGGACTCTTTTGAGCCCTTTACCCATTTTCCCCAAATTCTGAAATCGGAGGAGAGATACAGATCCATTTCCTATTATCTTTTAGTTGAGACCTTACCCCTGCAATCGAACTCACTAGTATCCAATGGATTTCAGTGTCAAACAACTTCCTATTCCAGTTTGATTACCGCCCTTTGAATCGTCACTTCTGCTTCCATCATGAAAGAGGGCAGTGTTTGCCTGTGTGTTTCCACAAGCATCGCCTGGGCTTCCACCATGTGTAGCCAGAGCAGAGATGGGGAATGGCTGATTCGCGAGAAAAACCTTGCTCCTTGTGACTTCTCCTCCTCACTGGACAGTCAGTTCCAGGTGTCCTGGGGTGGGAGGACGTGTCTTCCTTGGCAGGAGGTGTCTCCCTCCGAGTCACTCTCTTCCGAGGAAGAGGAAACCTGGAGGTCATTCTCCAGGACACTCAGTGGGACTTGGGCACAGTGTCCCTCAGACGTCTCTTGTGTGAGAGGGCTCTGCCCGGGAGGGCTTGGCTTCTCAGCTGGAAGGCAGGAGGGAGCAGTCAGGAGTCTGGAGCTCCACCAGCCATTGTCTAATCTCCTGAAGAGCATTCTGAGGGTCTGGCCTGGGTCACGGTTCAGTGCTGGGCGATGGGCCACAGTGCAGGGCTGAGCGGTATTCAGGTGAGGTCTGTGGTGTGGAGGCGGGAGGTCAATGCTTTTCCCCTGGGCATGCATCTTTCTGGTCACCTGGCATCCCGCAGTGGGTCTCCGTCCAGTTGTCCGTGGTGGAGGCTGGGGAGTCTGGAAAACCCCCAGATGTGGTCTCTGAGTGCTCTTCTTAGGTGCTTGGAAGGGAGTGAGTCTCGGTTTCTTTGGGAGCGTCTGGAAAGCCTGCACTGGCACCTGGGCAGGTCTCTTGCCTGGTGCCTTGATGCTGATTTTGGCATCCCGGTCCACAGTAGGTCCAGCAGCCTGTGGGCTGGGATAGGAGTTGACATCCAGATACATGGCTTGTGCCTGGGGCTGGTGAGCGTGGCCCAGGCCATGTGTCTTAGAGGGAGCCTGGGGATCTTCCAGGGAGGAAAAATGGGGCTTCTTGTCCCTCAGCTGGACAATGAGGGTAGGATCCGGGGCAAAGTGCTTGAATGCTGCGTGAGGCGTGTCAGGGACAGGCACTTCCTGACCATTCTGAATTCCACGAGGTGAGAAGAGGCTCAGTTCAGGTCTTTGGATGGCAGACACTGCGGGTCCGCTGGACCTCACGTCAGGTGTCTTCGAAGGTGGCCTACATGTGAGACTGAGGCCCAGGGCAGATTTCCTCTCGCCTCTGTAGAGGGGTCTTGGCCTGTTTGCATGCTGGAAGACAAGACAAAGACACACAAAGACTACATATTAGAACGTCCTCACCAAGGGAGAGAAATTACAACTAACCCAATAAAATAGGTGAAAACCAGAACTTGTAACATGAAATTGAATATTATGAGATATAAAGGTGTTGAGTTTAAAAATGATGAGGGACTCAACCTCAGTGGTGGCCAGGATAAAACAAACTGCACCGTCACCTTGCTACGTGTTTGCGGCAGGTAGGAGAATCGAAAGGTTCTTCCCAGTGTCTCTCTTGAAGGAAGTGTACATGAGCACTCTCCAAAATTTTTCTAGGGAATGTGCACAGCTCCTGCTGTTTTGGAGGCGGTTTCATGAGTAAGGAGTGTTGAGGAACAATTTGGGGGTGTGCACCACCATTGCAATGCTATCTCTTACATCAAGGATTCCACCTTGTGGAGACCTGTGATGAAAGCGCTTCCACAGCCCCCACCTGCATCTTGGTGACAGACATGCAAGGAGTAGTGCCAAACCCTAAACAGCAAGAAAAATGAGATCTGGCAAGTACACGACCTGATCACATTGGCTGGCATGGAATTGAAGAGTTCCCTCACAGAGAAGGGGGTTGAGGCAGATTGGGCTTCCCCCGAAGAGAACAAGAGGGGGCCCCAGGGGAGACTCACCCTCATGTAGTCACAGGACCCTGTCAATTCCTTCCAATTCGTCTGCGGACTCCCTTGAGCTCTCCTGGGAAATCTCTGCAGTAGAGCATTGCTGTGCTGCTCTTGTTGCCTGCAAACAAAAGCATGTCAAGTGCAGGGCACACAATTTCCTGGAGCCAGTTGGGACAGATATTCCTGTGTCCCAGGCTCCTTCAGTGTTGGGTTTTGAGACAGGTCGTGAAGCCCTGGGCCTTTGCCTCACCTCAGATTATTCCCCCAACTGCAGAGAACCCTGCGGGTTTTCTCATGCAGTCCTTTCCTTTTTCTCCATTGCTTCTCTCCCTGTCGTGGGGAGAATTCTGAAATGTTCCCCACCCCCTTGACTGACTCCCGAGTTGTTGAGTGAGCACCTGAGTGTGGACCCTGGAGGAGAGTGAGCTCCTATCTCGTTGTCTCCACCCCCCTGTCCTGGCCTGGAGGTGGCTGTGCACACCATGTGGAGCTGGGGAGACACGTGAGTCTCCTTGGATTTCAGCCCAAAGATTGGTTACAAGCTCCCAGGTTCCTCACCTTTGTCTTTGCTGCTTCTCTCTCTCTGGCTTCTGCAAGAGCCGTGGGTTTGGCTGCACCTGCAGATTCCCCGGTTTCACATTCTCCTTGCAAATACTGGAGCCCAAGGGCAGGGGGGCTATGGCCCCTTGCCAACGCTTCATGGGGCACCTGGTACTTCTTCTGTTGTGCCCAAAGGCTCCGCAGTCCTTGCACTTCACCTGTGGGTGGAGGAGGAAATGGTCTCTGAGTCAGCGGGAATCACAAGCACTTTTCCACAGTGAATAGAAGGACAGAGTTTGAGAGGTGAATATTGGTTTTGGAGAGGGGACAGGACATATGGCAGTAGCTGTGAGGACACTGAGCATATTAGGGTGCCTTCCAAAAGCTTCTGCTATGGATAGACAGTGGAGGAAGGATTGGAGCTCTCAAGGTGAGCAGATGAGTCATAAGTGAAGATTGAGGCAAAATCCAAGCTAGACAGGACAGCAAAGAGGAAGTGAGGTTGTTCCTCCGGGTCTGTGAATGGGCCTGTGCCTGGTGATGTGGTCTCAAGGCAAGAAATCGTCTCATGGGAAAGGACAAGGGAGTGCTGGCCACAGAAGTGGCCATGTTCAAACCCTGTCTCTGGATTCCATGCACATCCCTGCTGCCCCACAGACCCAAGCCTCCACGCTTACCCTGGGATCCTCCTCCTCTGGTAGGGGAGCCTTCTTTGCCGCCGGTCCCTTCACTTGCTTCTTGCCGTTCTGGACATTAGAGAGTCTGGAGGGCCCGTGCTGGGTGGAACGGCCCGCCATCTTCCTCACCTCCTTGGTTTGTCACCTCAGTGTTTCTGGGGACTTGATATTCGGATTTCCTGAATCAAAAGCAGAAGAAAACTTTCAGATTGACACAGAGACTAAAGTCCTCATGCACCTTCTTCTCCAAGTGGGGATGAAGGGAGCTCATGAGCACTCAGTCAAAACACATTTCTCACAAGGTGATGTCTCCCTCCCAGAGATTTTGTCCTTCTCCCTGACTCCCTCGCCCGACAAAAGCTCGCTGCCCAACACCAGACACGGGAGGCAGCCTTTGTCAATTTGCATTTCCATCCTTCAAAGAGTGATTTGAGAGACTTTGGTGAAGTCTATCACAATGCACTCTATTTGGACAAAGAAAGGCAAAATTTCCCCAGGTGTACACAATAATCCATGCCCCGGGAATGATGCAATGAATGCCGGGGCACACGTCTTGGAATGTCAAAAGCAAAGTAAGCTTTCCTATCGAAAACTGGAAGTTCCTCTTGGACACGAGAGGAGGCACTTTTCACATTCCAATTCAGATAGGAAAAATGTTTTCTCCTCTACTGGCCTGGAGGCCTGCCAGGGTCAGCATGGTCAGAACTCTATTGTTTTATTTGTCATCTTCATGACCCTATTTTAACGACTTTCCAAGAAATCTGAACTGAATATGTTTGAACTAAGTGTGAACTAATCTATTGTCTAGGCTTTAAGGCCCATAGCCAAAGCCAGCGAGTTTCCATTCCTGCTCACTCACTGCCCCATGCACATCAGGGACTGGGGTCTATTTCCTCTGGAATTTGAACTTTGTCTGATAATGAGCATTGAAAAGGATGTATCTCATGGATCTCTTTCTCAAAATTCCTGTGAAAATTAAAGAATCAATACCCCTGTGCCTCAAGACACATCGCTCCCTCTTTTTCCTACTGTCCTCCCTCTCAGAGGGATCGTCAGAGGGGGCAGTTTGTAATGGAAACCCACCTGAAATCCAGTAGTGATCCTCCGGTCTGATTCTCTACAGCTGGGTTCAAGAACAGCTGCCCTGGATGGGATGCAGCTTCCAAGGTGCCTGCGGAAGGGTCAGAGGGGGAGTTTCCCTTCCGGGCAGGCTTTTATACTGATTCAAGGTCACGTGACCTCGTTAAGGGGATCTCAGTCAATCCATCTCATCTACCCACCTTTGACGTAAGCAGGTCTTGAAGCCATAAACCGTCCTGTGTCGCTTAGCATTTTCAGGCATTTTAAAATGCCAGGCACTCCTGGGCATACTTTGAAGAATATCTGTTTTCTGTAAGGAAAAGAAACCTCTGTGCTAATGCCTCTATCTTTCTCCACTTTGCACTTTTGTTCTTGTGGCGAATTATGTGTAACGTGGTAGTTTTTCTTGGAAGGCATTGAAGTGTAGACTTCTACCGCCCTCAGTACATTCACCTCATTGTGCAAACATCACCGTCGTCCGTCTCCCCAGCTTTTCATATTCTGCAACTGAAAGTCCCTATCTATTAAACACCCACTCTTCATTCTTCCCTCCCTGCAGACCCCTCTTCCACCATTCTCCTTTCGATGTCTATGCATGGGACTGCTCTAGGAATCCACAGAGAAGGCATTGTGCGATCTGCGTCCTGCTGGGACTGGCTTCTTTTGCACTGTGTCTTGTGACTCAAGTAATTGTTCCTGCCAGGTCCCTTTGGTTGAGCCAGGCAGCTCCACTCGGCTCAGTCTCTTAGTCCTGTACTCGGTAGTATGTAGATGACGTGGGACTTTCTTTTTCTAGCCTCATCTCCCTTTGGTTGATATTTGTGTGACTTTCACAACTTCCCGCTAGTGGTCAGGCCCAGGAGACGGTTAGGCACAGGTCTGTGTTTTGATGATGGGACGGTTGGGAATGAAAATGCCCTGTGATCTCGTCTGGGTAGTTGCTCATTGATTCAAAGGGACCAGCTTGACCTCCAAAGCGGGTGACTATGTACAGCCGCCAGTAACGTGGGTGGAGTGTCTCCGTTGTTCCAGATTATTGGTACCCTGGGGAGTTTCCGCAGTTTGTGGTTTGCAGAGGTTTGCAACCGTATGGACTTTGAAAATTGCATTACATTAATAATTTATGAACTTCGCAAAATGCCCTAGGTCCTGGCTCCGTAGCCACGGCTTGATCCCATCCTCCTGCCCTGGAACCTGGGCAGCAGGGGCCCCTCCCTGATCTCCCACGGCAGCCTTGGGCCTTCTGGTGGCCTCTCCCCGCTCCAAGGATCGCGTGCCCCCCGTGATTCTCACACCACTGGCCTGAATTGCCCCTTACCCACCCTCCACGTAAGTGGAGTAGCACTTGCCACTCTCACGACTGGCTTCCCAAGGCAGAATAAACTGCGTACTTTCGGAAAAATAAAGGTATCCCTTTCACACCAGGAATTATTCCAATTTGCATAGACTCTTTTTGGTTCTGTTCTTTTAATTCTTAATTTGTCAATTGCCTCCTCAGCATTGCAGAGAAAATCCCTTGGGATTTAGAGCGGAATCGATGAGAACTTATACGAGAAAGTGTTTTGTGTTGAATTTCCCCAACTAAGATATGTGTTAACTGCTCCTAATTTATACGGCCGTTTATTTCAATTAGGGGTATTTTATAGTTTTCCTAAAACTCTACAGAGTTTTTCCTAGATTTCATATTTATAGCTCTTTCTTTGCAGAAGGAAGGATATTGTCAGTAACTCTTCTCCTCCATTGTAGTATTTTAGTTTATTGCTGTTAGACGTGAATGCTACCAATTTGGGAAGTTGGATTGCCGTAGTTGGAGTGTTGGTTGAAAGCAGCTGTTCGTTTCCAGACTTTTTCTCTGATTTTGCTAGGATGTGCCTCGTGGAGCATCGTATCACCAGCCAATACCAAAAAAGATTCAGGTGTAATTTCCAAGAGTACACAGTGCCCTCATTTCTCATGTGTCATGGCCCTGGCAGTGTGTGCAGCACAGTGTGGAGAGGAAGCCAACCCTGGGGGCTCCTTCTCAGTTTCTCTGGCTTTGGAGGCAGGAAGTTGACCTGAAAGCCTCCTGTTGGCTAGACCAATGTGGAATGTTTCAGTCGACTGTAATTCTTGAAGAGAATCTGCACATTATTAGCCCTCCTCAGAGGCTGAGCATGATCTCCAATACTATAATGATTGGGAGTAGCATCATCGTTGGGTCGATGAAACCCATTGTTATCATTACTATTCACCGTTATTTTTATTATTTTACCTGTTGTCTTTATGGCTTATAGATCTGGTTATCTTTAGTCGACAATGACTAGCGTTTCTCTGTTTCTCAAGTGGTTCCGATTGACTGAAGATATGCATGCAGGTTCCCAAAGAGACCGCTATAGAGAGTGCAGCTCCCAGACTCTCCCTCTATGGCAAAGAACCTGTCTGTCTGAGGACGTTCCTGAAAAATTTGTTGTTCATCTGGCGGGCGGAGGCCATTGCGTGCCAGAAGCAGAGAATCAGGACGGGTGTCCTTGGCTGCCTGAGTCTCTGGACAAATCTCGAACTACGTCCGAGGCCCAGCAGTGGCTTGCAGCTGCCAGAAAGACCAGTGTGGGCGTCCTTAGCGAGCCAGCGCCACCATCAATTTTTCACTTGAGCTCAGGGACCCCAGAATGCCTCTCGATGACGTTGAAGGCTAGTGAATGTTGGGCAGGAGCCCCCAGAATTTTTTCCATGATGCACTGGGGGCACCGGAACTGCTCCTGCCAGCCTGGAAAGGCTGCAGAGGAAACCGTCGTCCTCGTGCAGAATTTTCTATTTCCCTTCAAGTGCCCAGGAACTGCCATTGGCCAAAATGATGGTGCGAGGATGGCTTCCTAACTGTGCCTGAGCTGTTGAAAGTCTTCCAGGTCCCAATAGCGGTCTGCCACCAATTCGCCTGTCTCCCCTCAATGTCCTTGCTCCCTCTTCTCGCTTTTCCACGTCTTCCTTCCTGGCGTGGGCTTTAGAGTACTAACTACCAAGGTAGAGCAGAGTTAAATTTTCTAATGAATTGAGGTTCCCAGCTCAATTCCTTGTACCCAGGGAGCCCTAAGGAACATGTGACTGCACACTAGATGCTCAAGCAAGGTCGTCTGAATGTACTATGGCGTGCTGTTTCCTGAAGGTGGTCCTGCTGAGACCCTATCGCCTCCTGTATACTTCTCTCAATGTCCTGAGAATACGCGAGTACTGTAGGCTTTCTGCGAGACCATGGGTGATCTTCACGGAAACCCACTGTGTTTGTAGCGAGATGATGGTTGGCTGTCAGGGCTTGTGTGTCCTGTGCTTTCTTTCCCAGGCTGAGTGCTAGTGGAAGTGGGTCTTGAAAGAGCAGCATCAGCGTCCCCAGGGAACTTGTGAGAAATAGAAACAGATGGATCCTTCCTAGACATCCAAACTCCTAATTCCCTGGTGTTGAGTCTTGTACATTGAAGAAATTTCTGTGTGCACGAGACTGTGAAAAGGAGTATTAGCTAAAGTGTTCTCCACTCTGGGCTGCCATTTGAAATCCCCTAGGTCGATCTAGGGAATGCAGTCATCTCAGCACTGGCGTGTGGTTGTTCAGTGGTGGGCCTGCGTGAATGGGGTTGTCAGAATCTCTAAGAGAGTTATGGGGCAGGACGGAGGCCGTGAGACCAGACCAGGGCCTATGCCGAAAGGAGGGAAGTCTGTCCCGGGTCCCAAGGAGACTGGAGCACTTCAGTAGCTATGGCAGGCTGGGGTATTGCCGAAATGTGCCATCTTGACTTTTCCCTTCTTTTTGGTGACCTTGTGCGTTCACCCAGGGGCTGCCCTCCTTGGAAGGCACAGAAGGCTGCAGACTGAAAGAAGCACTCGCCAACGGATGTCCTACAAGGAGGTAGGAGCAGTCATTTGTTCTTCCTATGGAAATGTTCCTTACCGAGGCATGGGAATTTTCTGGATCCTACTCAGAGCTTTTCCCGAAGGAGAAAATGGAGATCACAGGTGACTCAGGTGAAATCTTTGCTCACCACCTCCAGTGGATCTCAAACTTTGCTGCCCACTGTTATCACGTCAGGAGATTTCCAAAGCTCCCAGTGCCCAGGCCGCAATAAACACACCCTCAATTTGCATCTCTTGCAGTAGGCTTCAGGCACAGGTATTTGCTAACCACCCCGCCCTGAGTCCCATGTGGGCCACCGTGCGAATAAGTCTGCAGGCACGCTTGTCTCACTGAAATCTGCCTAAGATTCCCTGGGGCTCACTGTCAAAATGCATGTAATGATGCCGTGGGGCTGAGTGTGCCTGAGAATCTGTGTTTCTAAAAAGCCCTAGGTCCTGCCAAACAGTGCTTCACCCAGTCACTTTAACTTGGATGAGTCAAAGAAATTTTTAAAATGGTCTGCATGCCTAGAAATCAAAAGTGCATACCACAGGTCACCTTTGGGAGAATTTTATTAATAACAAAAGAACATTTTAAAACACAACTTTCTAATGACGTTTAATAACCCAAAGGAACAAAGCCATGAGAATATCCCGCATCAGGATTTCCACAGAAATAACCCCACAGAGTCAAAATATCTCATCCCAGGTCAGGGAAGTCTTTACAATTTGCCACGGACTCTTTTGAGCCCTTTACCCATTTTCCCCAAATTCTGAAATCGGAGGAGAGATACAGATCCATTTCCTATTATCTTTTAGTTGAGACCTTACCCCTGCAATCGGACTCACTAGTATCCAATGGATTTCAGTGTCAAACAACTTCCTATTCCAGTTTGATTACCGCCCTTTGAATCGTCACTTCTGCTTCCATCATGAAAGAGGGCAGTGTTTGCCTGTGTGTTTCCACAAGCATCGCCTGGGCTTCCACCATGTGTAGCCAGAGCAGAGATGGGGAATGGCTGATTCGCGAGAAAAACCTTGCTCCTTGTGACTTCTCCTCCTCACTGGACAGTCAGTTCCAGGTGTCCTGGGGTGGGAGGACGTGTCTTCCTTGGCAGGAGGTGTCTCCCTCCGAGTCACTCTCTTCCGAGGAAGAGGAAACCTGGAGGTCATTGTCCAGGACACTCAGTGGGACTTGGGCACAGTGTCCCTCAGACGTCTCTTGTGTGAGAGGGCTCTGCCCGGGAGGGCTTGGCTTCTCAGCTGGAAGGCAGGAGGGAGCAGTCAGGAGTCTGGAGCTCCACCAGCCATTGTCTAATCTCCTGAAGAGCATTCTGAGGGGCTGGCCTGGGTCACGGTTCAGTGCTGGGCGATGGGCCACAGTGCAGGGCTGAGCGGTATTCAGGTGAGGTCTGTGGTGTGGAGGCGGGAGGTCAATGCTTTTCCCCTGGGCATGCATCTTTCTGGTCACCTGGCATCCCGCAGTGGGTCTCCGTCCAGTTGTCCGTGGTGGAGGCTGGGGAGTCTGGAAAACCCCCAGATGTGGTCTCTGAGTGCTCTTCTTAGGTGCTTGGAAGGGAGTGAGTCTCGGTTTCTTTGGGAGCGTCTGGAAAGCCTGCACTGGCACCTGGGCAGGTCTCTTGCCTGGTGCCTTGATGCTGATTTTGGCATCCCGGTCCACAGTAGTTCCAGCAGCCTGTGGGCTGGGATAGGAGTTGACATCCAGATACATGGCTTGTGCCTGGGGCTGGTGAGTGTGGCCCAGGCCATGTGTCTTAGAGGGAGCCTGGGGATCTTCCAGGGAGGAAAAATGGGGCTTCTTGTCCCTCAGCTGGACAATGAGGGTAGGATCCGAGGCAAAGTGCTTGAATGCTGCGTGAGGCGTGTCAGGGACAGGCACTTCCTGACCATTCTGAATTCCACGAGGTGAGAAGAGGCTCAGTTCAGGTCTTTGGATGGCAGACACTGCGGGTCCGCTGGACCTCACGTCAGGTGTCTTCGAAGGTGGCCTACATGTGAGACTGAGGCCCAGGGCAGATTTCCTCTCGCCTCTGTAGAGGGGTCTTGGCCTGTTTGCATGCTGGAAGACAAGACAAAGACACACAAAGACTACATATTAGAACGTCCTCACCAAGGGAGAGAAATTACAACTAACCCAATAAAATAGGTGAAAACCAGAACTTGTAACATGAAATTGAATATTATGAGATATAAAGGTGTTGAGTTTAAAAATGATGAGGGACTCAACCTCAGTGGTGGCCAGGATAAAACAAACTGCACCGTCACCTTGCTACGTGTTTGCGGCAGGTAGGAGAATCGAAAGGTTCTTCCCAGTGTCTCTCTTGAAGGAAGTGTACATGAGCACTCTCCAAAATTTTTCTAGGGAATGTGCACAGCTCCTGCTGTTTTGGAGGCGGTTTCATGAGTAAGGAGTGTTGAGGAACAATTTGGGGGTGTGCACCACCATTGCAATGCTATCTCTTACATCAAGGATTCCACCTTGTGGAGACCTGTGATGAAAGCGCTTCCACAGCCCCCACCTGCATCTTGGTGACAGACATGCAAGGAGTAGTGCCAAACCCTAAACAGCAAGAAAAATGAGATCTGGCAAGTACACGACCTGATCACATTGGCTGGCATGGAATTGAAGAGTTCCCTCACAGAGAAGGGGGTTGAGGCAGATTGGGCTTCCCCCGAAGAGAACAAGAGGGGGCCCCAGGGGAGACTCACCCTCATGTAGTCACAGGACCCTGTCAATTCCTTCCAATTCGTCTGCGGACTCCCTTGAGCTCTCCTGGGAAATCTCTGCAGTAGAGCATTGCTGTGCTGCTCTTGTTGCCTGCAAACAAAAGCATGTCAAGTGCAGGGCACACAATTTCCTGGAGCCAGTTGGGACAGATATTCCTGTGTCCCAGGCTCCTTCAGTGTTGGGTTTTGAGACAGGTCGTGAAGCCCTGGGCCTTTGCCTCACCTCAGATTATTCCCCCAACTGCAGAGAACCCTGCGGGTTTTCTCATGCAGTCCTTTCCTTTTTCTCCATTGCTTCTCTCCCTGTCGTGGGGAGAATTCTGAAATGTTCCCCACCCCCTTGACTGACTCCCGAGGAGTTGAGTGAGCACCTGAGTGTGGACCCTGGAGGAGAGTGAGCTCCTATCTCGTTGTCTCCACCCCCCTGTCCTGGCCTGGAGGTGGCTGTGCACACCATGTGGAGCTGGGGAGACACGTGAGTCTCCTTGGATTTCAGCCCAAAGATTGGTTACAAGCTCCCAGGTTCCTCACCTTTGTCTTTGCTGCTTCTCTCTCTCTGGCTTCTGCAAGAGCCGTGGGTTTGGCTGCACCTGCAGATTCCCCGGTTTCACATTCTCCTTGCAAATTCTGGAGCCCAAGGGCAGGGGGGCTATGGCCCCTTGCCAACGCTTCATGGGGCACCTGGTACTTCTTCTGTTGTGCCCAAAGGCTCCGCAGTCCTTGCACTTCACCTGTGGGTGGAGGAGGAAATGGTCTCTGAGTCAGCGGGAATCACAAGCACTTTTCCACAGTGAATAGAAGGACAGAGTTTGAGAGGTGAATATTGGTTTTGGAGAGGGGACAGGACATATGGCAGTAGCTGTGAGGACACTGAGCATATTAGGGTGCCTTCCAAAAGCTTCTGCTATGGATAGACAGTGGAGGAAGGATTGGAGCTCTCAAGGTGAGCAGATGAGTCATAAGTGAAGATTGAGGCAAAATCCAAGCTAGACAGGACAGCAAAGAGGAAGTGAGGTTGTTCCTCCGGGTCTGTGAATGGGCCTGTGCCTGGTGATGTGGTCTCAAGGCAAGAAATCGTCTCATGGGAAAGGACAAGGGAGTGCTGGCCACAGAAGTGGCCATGTTCAAACCCTGTCTCTGGATTCCATGCAAATCCCTGCTGCCCCAGAGACCAAAGCCTCCACGCTTACCCTGGGATCCTCCTCCTCTGGTAGGGGAGCCTTCTTTGCCGCCGGTCCCTTCACTTGCTTCTTGCCGTTCTGGACATTAGAGAGTCTGGAGGGCCCGTGCTGGGTGGAACGGCCCGCCATCTTCCTCACCTCCTTGGTTTGTCACCTCAGTGTTTCTGGGGACTTGATATTCGGATTTCCTGAATCAAAAGCAGAAGAAAACTTTCAGATTGACACAGAGACTAAAGTCCTCATGCACCTTCTTCTCCAAGTGGGGATGAAGGGAGCTCATGAGCACTCAGTCAAAACACATTTCTCACAAGGTGATGTCTCCCTCCCAGAGATTTTGTCCTTCTCCCTGACTCCCTCGCCCGACAAAAGCTCGCTGCCCAACACCAGACACGGGAGGCAGCCTTTGTCAATTTGCATTTCTATCCTTCAAAGAGTGATTTGAGAGACTTTGGTGAAGTCTATCACAATGCACTCTATTTGGACAAAGAAAGGCAAAATTTCCCCAGGTGTACACAATAATCCATGCCCCGGGAATAATGCAATGAATGCCGGGGCACACGTCTTGGAATGTCAAAAGCAAAGTAAGCTTTCCTATCGAAAACTGGAAGTTCCTCTTGGACACGAGAGGAGGCACTTTTCACATTCCAATTCAGATAGGAAAAATGTTTTCTCCTCTACTGGTCTGGAGACCTGCCAGGGTCAGCATGGTCAGAACTCTATTGTTTTATTTGTCATCTTCATGACCCTATTTTAACGACTTTCCAAGAAATCTGAACTGAATATGTTTGAACTAAGTGTGAACTAATCTATTGTCTAGGCTTTAAGGCCCATAGCCAAAGCCAGCGAGTTTCCATTCCTGCTCACTCACTGCCCCAAGCACATCAGGGACTGGGGTCTATTTCCTCTGGAATTTGAACTTTGTCTGATAATGAGCATTGAAAAGGATGTATCTCATGGATCTCTTTCTCAAAATTCCTGTGAAAATTAAAGAATCAATACCCCTGTGCCTCAAGACACATCGCTCCCTCTTGTTCCTACTGTCCTCCCTCTCAGAGGGATCGTCAGAGGGGGCAGTTTGTAATGGAAACCCACCTGAAATCCAGTAGTGATCCTCCGGTCTGATTCTCTACAGCTGGGTTCAAGAACAGCTGCCCTGGATGGGATGCAGCTTCCAAGGTGCCTGCGGAAGGGTCAGAGGGGGAGTTTCCCTTCCGGGCAGGCTTTTATACTGATTCAAGGTCACGTGACCTCGTTAAGGGGATCTCAGTCAATCCATCTCATCTACCCACCTTTGACGTAAGCAGGTCTTGAAGCCATAAACCGTCCTGTGTCGCTTAGCATTTTCAGGCATTTTAAAATGCCAGGCACTCCTGGGCATACTTTGAAGAATATCTGTTTTCTGTAAGGAAAAGAAACCTCTGTGCTAATGCCTCTATCTTTCTCCACTTTGCACTTTTGTTCTTGTGGCGAATTATGTGTAACGTGGTAGTTTTTCTTGGAAGGCATTGAAGTGTAGACTTCTACCGCCCTCAGTACATTCACCTCGTTGTGCAAACATCACCATCGTCCGTCTCCCCAGCTTTTCATATTCTGCAACTGAAAGTCCCTATCTATTAAACACCCACTCTTCATTCTTCCCTCCCTGCAGACCCCTCTTCCACCATTCTCCTTTCGATGTCTATGCATGGGACTGCTCTAGGAATCCACAGAGAAGGCATTGTGCGATCTGCGTCCTGCTGGGACTGGCTTCTTTTGCACTGTGTCTTGTGACTCAAGTAATTGTTCCTGCCAGGTCCCTTTGGTTGAGCCAGGCAGCTCCACTCGGCTCAGTCTCTTAGTCCTGTACTCGGTAGTATGTAGATGACGTGGGACTTTCTTTTTCTAGCCTCATCTCCCTTTGGTTGATATTTGTGTGACTTTCACAACTTCCCGCTAGTGGTCAGGCCCAGGAGACGGTTAGGCACAGGTCTGTGTTTTGATGATGGGACGGTTGGGAATGAAAATGCCCTGTGATCTCGTCTGGGTAGTTGCTCATTGATTCAAAGGGACCAGCTTGACCTCCAAAGCGGGTGACTATGTACAACCGCCAGTAACGTGGGTGGAGTGTCTCCGTTGTTCCAGATTATTGGTACCCTGGGGAGTTTCCGCAGTTTGTGGTTTGCAGAGGTTTGCAACCGTATGGACTTTGAAAATTGCATTACATTAATAATTTATGAACTTGGCAAAATGCCCTAGGTCCTGGCTCCGTAGCCACGGCTTGATCCCATCCTCCTGCCCTGGAACCTGGGCAGCAGGGGCCCCTCCCTGATCTCCCACCGCAGCCTTGGGCCTCCTGGTGGCCTCTCCCCGCTCCAAGGATCGCGTGCCCCCCGTGATTCTCACACCACTGGCCTGAATTGCCCCTTACCCACCCTCCACGTAATTGGAGTAGCACTTGCCACTCTCACGACTGGCTTCCCAAGGCAGAATAAACTGCGTACTTTCGGAAAAATAAAGGTATCCCTTTCACACCAGGAATTATTCCAATTTGCATAGACTCTTTTTGGTTCTGTTCTTTTAATTCTTAATTTGTCAATTGCCTCCTCAGCATTGCAGAGAAAATCCCTTGGGATTTAGAGCGGAATCGATGAGAACTTATACGAGAAAGTGTTTTGTGTTGAATTTCCCCAACTAAGATATGTGTTAACTGCTCCTAATTTATACGGCCGTTTATTTCAATTAGGGGTATTTTATATTTTTCCTAAAACTCTACAGAGTTTTTCCTAGATTTCATATTTATAGCTCTTTCTTTGCAGAAGGAAGGATATTGTCAGTAACTCTTCTCCTCCATTGTAGTATTTTAGTTTATTGCTGTTAGACGTGAATGCTACCAATTTGGGAAGTTGGATTGCCGTTGTTGGAGTGTTGGTTGAAAGCAGCTGTTCGTTTCCAGACTTTTTCTCTGATTTTGCTAGGATGTGCCTCGTGGAGCATCGTCTCACCAGCCAATACCAAAAAAGATTCAGGTGTAATTTCCAAGAGTACACAGTGCCCTCATTTCTCATGTGTCATGGCCCTGGCAGTGTGTGCAGCACAGTGTGGAGAGGAAGCCAACCCTGGGGGCTCCTTCTCAGTTTCTCTGGCTTTGGAGGCAGGAAGTTGACCTGAAAGCCTCCTGTTGGGTAGACCAATGTGGAATGTTTCAGTCGACTGTAATTCTTGAAGAGAATCTGCACATTATTTGCCCTCCTCAGAGGCTGAGCATGATCTCCAATACTAAAATGATTGGGAGTAGCATCATCGTTGGGTCGATGAAACCCATTGTTATCATTACTATTCACTGTTATTTTTATTATTTTACCTCTTGTCTTTATGGCTTATAGATCTGGTTATCTTTAGTCGACAATGACTAGCGTTTCTCTGTTTCTCAAGTGGTTCCGATTGACTGAAGACATGCATGCAGGTTCCCAAAGAGACCGCTATAGAGAGTGCAGCTCCCAGACTCTCCCTCTATGGCAAAGAACCTGTCTGTCTGAGGACGTTCCTGAAAAATTTGTTGTTCATCTGGCGGGCGGAGGCCATTGCGTGCCAGAAGCAGAGAATCAGGACGGGTGTCCTTGGCTGCCTGAGTCTCTGGACAAATCTCGAACTACGTCCGAGGCCCAGCAGTGGCTTGCAGCTGCCGGAAAGACCAGTGTGGGCGTCCTTAGCGAGCCAGCGCCACCATCAATTTTTCACTTGAGCTCAGGGACCCCAGAATGCCTCTCGATGACGTTGAAGGCTAGTGAATGTTGGGCAGGAGCCCCCAGAATTTTTTCCATGATGCACTGGGGGCACCGGAACTGCTCCTGCCAGCCTGGAAAGGCTGCAGAGGAAACCGTCGTCCTCGTGCAGAATTTTCTATTTCCCTTCAAGTGCCCAGGAACTGCCATTGGCCAAAATGATGGTGCGAGGATGGCTTCCTAACTGTGCCTGAGCTGTTGAAAGTCTTCCAGGTCCCAATAGCGGTCTGCCACCAATTCGCCTGTCTCCCCTCAATGTCCTTGCTCCCTCTTCTCGCTTTTCCACGTCTTCCTTCCTGGCGTGGGCTTTAGAGTACTAACTACCAAGGTAGAGCAGAGTTAAATTTTCTAATGAATTGAGGTTCCCAGCTCAATTCCTTGTACCCAGGGAGCCCTAAGGAACATGTGACTGCACACTAGATGCTCAAGCAAGGTCGTCTGAATGTAGTATGGCGTGCTGTTTCCTGAAGGTGGTCCTGCTGAGACCCTATCGCCTCCTGTATACTTCTCTCAATGTCCTGAGAATACGCGAGTACTGTAGGCTTTCTGCGAGACCATGGGCGATCTTCACGGAAACCCACTGTGTTTGTAGCGAGATGATGGTTGGCTGTCAGGGTTTGTGTGTCCTGTGCTTTCTTTCCCAGGCTGAGTGCTAGTGGAAGTGGGTCTTGAAAGAGCAGCATCAGCGTCCCCAGGGAACTTGTGAGAAATAGAAACAGATGGATCCTTCCTAGACATCCAAACTCCTAATTCCCTGGTGTTGAGTCTTGTACATTGAAGAAATTTCTGTGTGCACGAGACTGTGAAAAGGAGTATTAGCTAAAGTGTTCTCCACTCTGGGCTGCCATTTGAAATCCCCTAGGTCGATCTAGGGAATGCAGTCATCTCAGCACTGGCGTGTGGTTGTTCAGTGGTGGGCCTGCGTGAATGGGGTTGTCAGAATCTCTAAGAGAGTTATGGGGCAGGACGGAGGCCGTGAGACCAGACCAGGGCCTATGCCGAAAGGAGGGAAGTCTGTCCCGGGTCCCAAGGAGACTGGAGCACTTCAGTAGCTATGGCAGGCTGGGGTATTGCCGAAATGTGCCATCTTGACTTTTCCCTTCTTTTTGGTGACCTTGTGCGTTCACCCAGGGGCTGCCCTCCTTGGAAGGCACAGAAGGCTGCAGACTGAAAGAAGCACTCGCCAACGGATGTCCTACAAGGAGGTAGGAGCAGTCATTTGTTCTTCCTATGGAAATGTTCCTTACCGAGGCATGGGAATTTTCTGGATCCTACTCAGAGCTTTTCCCGAATGAGAAAATGGAGATCACAGGTGACTCAGGTGAAATCTTTGCTCACCACCTCCAGTGGATCTCAAACTTTGCTGCCCACTGTTATCACGTCAGGAGATTTCCAAAGCTCCCAGTGCCCAGGCCGCAATAAACACACCCTCAATTTGCATCTCTTGCAGTAGGCTTCAGGCACAGGTATTTGCTAACCACCCCGCCCTGAGTCCCATGTGGGCCACCGTGCGAATAAGTCTGCAGGCACGCTTGTCTCACTGAAATCTGCCTAAGATTCCCTGGGGCTCACTGTCAAAATGCATGTAATGATGCCGTGGGGCTGAGTGTGCCTGAGAATCTGTGTTTCTAAAAAGCCCTAGGTCCTGCCAAACAGTGCTTCACCCAGTCACTTTAACTTGGATGAGTCAAAGAAATTTTTAAAATGGTCTGCATGCCTAGAAATCAAAAGTGCGTACCACAGGTCACCTTTGGGAGAATTTTATTAATAACAAAAGAACATTTTAAAACACAACTTTCTAATGACGTTTAATAACCCAAAGGAACAAAGCCATGAGAATATCCCGCATCAGGATTTCCACAGAAATAACCCCACAGAGTCAAAATATCTCATCCCAGGTCAGGGAAGTCTTTACAATTTGCCACGGACACTTTTGAGCCCTTTACCCATTTTCCCCAAATTCTGAAATCAGAGGAGAGATACAGATCCATTTCCTATTATCTTTTAGTTGAGACCTTACCCCTGCAATCGGACTCACTAGTATCCAATGGATTTCAGTGTCAAACAACTTCCTATTCCAGTTTGATTACCGCCCTTTGAATCGTCACTTCTGCTTCCATCATGAAAGAGGGCAGTGTTTGCCTGTGTGTTTCCACAAGCATCGCCTGGGCTTCCACCATGTGTAGCCAGAGCAGAGATGGGGAATGGCTGATTCGCGAGAAAAACCTTGCTCCTTGTGACTTCTCCTCCTCACTGGACAGTCAGTTCCAGGTGTCCTGGGGTGGGAGGACGTGTCTTCCTTGGCAGGAGGTGTCTCCCTCCGAGTCACTCTCTTCCGAGGAAGAGGAAACCTGGAGGTCATTGTCCAGGACACTCAGTGGGACTTGGGCACAGTGTCCCTCAGACGTCTCTTGTGTGAGAGGGCTCTGCCCGGGAGGGCTTGGCTTCTCAGCTGGAAGGCAGGAGGGAGCAGTCAGGAGTCTGGAGCTCCACCAGCCATTGTCTAATCTCCTGAAGAGCATTCTGAGGGGCTGGCCTGGGTCACGGTTCAGTGCTGGGCGATGGGCCACAGTGCAGGGCTGAGCGGTATTCAGGTGAGGTCTGTGGTGTGGAGGCGGGAGGTCAATGCTTTTCCCCTGGGCATGCATCTTTCTGGTCACCTGGCATCCCGCAGTGGGTCTCCGTCCAGTTGTCCGTGGTGTAGGCTGGGGAGTCTGGAAAACCCCCAGATGTGGTCTCTGAGTGCTCTTCTTAGGTGCTTGGAAGGGAGTGAGTCTCGGTTTCTTTGGGAGCGTCTGGAAAGCCTGCACTGGCACCTGGGCAGGTCTCTTGCCTGGTGCCTTGATGCTGATTTTGGCATCCCGGTCCACAGTAGGTCCAGCATCCTGTGGGCTGGGATAGGAGTTGACATCCAGATACATGGCTTGTGCCTGGGGCTGGTGAGCGTGGCCCAGGCCATGTGTCTTAGAGGGAGCCTGGGGATCTTCCAGGGAGGAAAAATGGGGCTTCTTGTCCCTCAGCTGGACAATGAGGGTAGGATCCGGGGCAAAGTGCTTGAATGCTGCGTGAGGCGTGTCAGGGACAGGCACTTCCTGACCATTCTGAATTCCACGAGGTGAGAAGAGGCTCAGTTCAGGTCTTTGGATGGCAGACACTGCGGGTCCGCTGGACCTCACGTCAGGTGTCTTCGAAGGTTGCCTACATGTGAGACTGAGGCCCAGGGCAGATTTCCTCTCGCCTCTGTAGAGGGGTCTTGGCCTGTTTGCATGCTGGAAGACAAGACAAAGACACACAAAGACTACATATTAGAACGTCCTCACCAAGGGAGAGAAATTACAACTAACCCAATAAAATAGGTGAAAACCAGAACTTGTACCATGAAATTGAATATTATGAGATATAAAGGTGTTGAGTTTAAAAATGATGAGGGACTCAACCTCAGTGGTGGCCAGGATAAAACAAACTGCACCGTCACCTTGCTACGTGTTTGCGGCAGGTAGGAGAATCGAAAGGTTCTTCCCAGTGTCTCTCTTGAAGGAAGTGTACATGAGCACTCTCCAAAATTTTTCTAGGGAATGTGCACAGCTCCTGCTGTTTTGGAGGCGGTTTCATGAGTAAGGAGTGTTGAGGAACAATTTGGGGGTGTGCACCACCATTGCAATGCTATCTCTTACATCAAGGATTCCACCTTGTGGAGATCTGTGATGAAAGCGCTTCCACAGCCCCCACCTGCATCTTGGTGACAGACATGCAAGGAGTAGTGCCAAAACCTAAACAGCAAGAAAAATGAGATCTGGCAAGTACACGAACTGATCACATTGGCTGGCATGGAATTGAAGAGTTCCCTCACAGAGAAGGGGGTTGAGGCAGATTGGGCTTCCCCCGAAGAGAACAAGAGGGGGCCCCAGGGGAGACTCACCCTCATGTAGTCACAGGACCCTGTCAATTCCTTCCAATTCGTCTGCAGACTCCCTTGAGCTCTCCTGGGAAATCTCTGCAGTAGAGCATTGCTGTGCTGCTCTTGTTGCCTGCAAACAAAAGCATGTCAAGTGCAGGGCACACAAATTCCTGGAGCCAGTTGGGACAGATATTCCTGTGTCCCAGGCTCCTTCAGTGTTGGGTTTTGAGACAGGTCGTGAAGCCCTGGGCCTTTGCCTCACCTCAGATTATTCCCCCAACTGCAGAGAACCCTGCGGGTTTTCTCATGCAGTCCTTTCCTTTTTCTCCATTGCTTCTCTCCCTGTCGTGGGGAGAATTCTGAAATGTTCCCCACCCCCTTGACTGACTCCCGAGGAGTTGAGTGAGCACCTGAGTGTGGACCCTGGAGGAGAGTGAGCTCCTATCTCGTTGTCTCCACCCCCCTGTCCTGGCCTGGAGGTGGCTGTGCACACCATGTGGAGCTGGGGAGACACGTGAGTCTCCTTGGATTTCAGCCCAAAGATTGGTTGCAAGCTCCCAGGTTCCTCACCTTTGTCTTTGCTGCTTCTCTCTCTCTGGCTTCTGCAAGAGCCGTGGGTTTGGCTGCACCTGCAGATTCCCCGGTTTCACATTCTCCTTGCAAATACTGGAGCCCAAGGGCAGGGGGGCTATGGCCCCTTGCCAACGCTTCATGGGGCACCTGGTACTTCTTCTGTTGTGCCCAAAGGCTCGGCAGTCCTTGCACTTCACCTGTGGGTGGAGGAGGAAATGGTCTCTGAGTCAGCGGGAATCACAAGCACTTTTCCACAGTGAATAGAAGGACAGAGTTTGAGAGGTGAATATTGGTTTTGGAGAGGGGACAGGACATATGGCAGTAGCTGTGAGGACACTGAGCATATTAGGGTGCCTTCCAAAAGCTTCTGCTATGGATAGACAGTGGAGGAAGGATTGGAGCTCTCAAGGTGAGCAGATGGGTCATAAGTGATGATTGAGGCAAAATCCAAGCTAGACAGGACAGCAAAGAGGAAGTGAGGTTGTTCCTCCGGGTCTGTGAATGGGCCTGTGCCTGGTGATGTGGTCTCAAGGCAAGAAATCGTCTCATGGGAAAGGACAAGGGAGTGCTGGCCACAGAAGTGGCCATGTTCAAACCCTGTCTCTGGATTCCATGCACATCCCTGCTGCCCCACAGACCCAAGCCTCCACGCTTACCCTGGGATCCTCCTCCTCTGGTAGGGGAGCCTTCTTTGCCGCCGGTCCCTTCACTTGCTTCTTGCCGTTCTGGACATTAGAGAGTCTGGAGGGCCCGTGCTGGGTGGAACGGCCCGCCATCTTCCTCACCTCCTTGGTTTGTCACCTCAGTGTTTCTGGGGACTTGATATTCGGATTTCCTGAATCAAAAGCAGAAGAAAACATTCAGATTGACACAGAGACTAAAGTCCTCATGCACCTTCTTCTCCAAGAGGGGAGGAAGGGACCTCATGAGCACTCAGTCAAAACACATTTCTCACAAGGTGATGTCTCCCTCCCAGAGATTTTGTCCTTCTCCCTGACTCCCTCGCCCGACAAAAGCTCGCTGCCCAAGACCAGACACGGGAGGCAGCCTTTGTCAATTTGCATTTCCATCCTTCAAAGAGTGATTTGAGAGACTTTGGTGAAGTCTATCACAATGCACTCTATTTGGACAAAGAAAGGCAAAATTTCCCCAGGTGTACACAATAATCCATGCCCCGGGAATGATGCAATGAATGCCGGGGCACACGTCTTGGAATGTCAAAAGCAAAGTAAGCTTTCCTATCGAAAACTGGAAGTTCCTCTTGGACACGAGAGGAGGCACTTTTCACATTCCAATTCAGATAGGAAAAATGTTTTCTCCTCTACTGGCCTGGAGACCTGCCAAGGTCAACATGGTCTGAAGTGTATTGTTTTATTTGTCATCTTCATGACCCTATTTTAACGACTTTCCAAGAAATCTGAACTGAATATGTTTGAACTAAGTGTGAACTAATCTATTGTCTAGGCTTTAAGGCCCATAGCCAAAGCCAGCGAGTTTCCATTCCTGCTCACTCACTGCCCCATGCACATCAGGGACTGGGGTTTATTTCCTCTGGAATTTGAACTTTGTTTGATAATGAGCATTGAAAAGGATGTATCTCATGGATCTCTTTCTCAAAATTCCTGTGAAAATTAAAGAATCAATACCCCTGTGCCTCAAGACACATCGCTCCCTCTTTTTCCTACTGTCCTCCCTCTCAGAGGGATCGTCAGAGGGGGCAGTTTGTAATGGAAACCCACCTGAAATCCAGTAGTGATCCTCCGGTCTGATTCTCTACAGCTGGGTTCAAGAACAGCTGCCCTGGATGGGATGCAGCTTCCAAGGTGCCTGCGGAAGGGTCAGAGGGGGAGTTTCCCTTCCGGGCAGGCTTTTATACTGATTCAAGGTCACGTGACCTCGTTAAGGGGATCTCAGTCAATCCATCTCATCTACCCACCTTTGACGTAAGCAGGTCTTGAAGCCATAAACCGTCCTGTGTCGCTTAGCATTTTCAGGCATTTTAAAATGCCAGGCACTCCTGGGCATACTTTGAAGAATATCTGTTTTCTGTAAGGAAAAGAAACCTCTGTGCTAATGCCTCTATCTTTCTCCACTTTGCACTTTTGTTCTTGTGGCGAATTATGTGTAACGTGGTAGTTCTTCTTGGAAGGCATTGAAGTGTAGACTTCTACCGCCCTCAGTACATTCACCTCGTTGTGCAAACATCACCGTCGTCCGTCTCCCCAGCTTTTCATATTCTGCAACTGAAAGTCCCTATCTATTAAACACCCACTCTTCATTCTTCCCTCCCTGCAGACCCCTCTTCCACCATTCTCCTTTCGATGTCTATGCATGGGACTGCTCTAGGAATCCACAGAGAAGGCATTGTGCGATCTGCGTCCTGCTGGGACTGGCTTCTTTTGCACTGTGTCTTGTGACTCAAGTAATTGTTCCTGCCAGGTCCCTTTGGTTGAGCCAGGCAGCTCCACTCGGCTCAGTCTCTTAGTCCTGTACTCGGTAGTATGTAGATGACGTGGGACTTTCTTTTTCTAGCCTCATCTCCCTTTGGTTGATATTTGTGTGACTTTCACAACTTCCCGCTAGTGGTCAGGCCCAGGAGACGGTTAGGCACAGGTCTGTGTTTTGATGATGGGACGGTTGGGAATGAAAATGCCCTGTGATCTCGTCTGGGTAGTTGCTCATTGATTCAAAGGGACCAGCTTGACCTCCAAAGCGGGTGACTATGTACAGCCGCCAGTAACGTGGGTGGAGTGTCTCCGTTGTTCCAGATTATTGGTACCCTGGGGAGTTTCCGCAGTTTGTGGTTTGCAGAGGTTTGCAACCGTATGGACTTTGAAAATTGCATTACATTAATAATTTATGAACTTCGCAAAATGCCCTAGGTCCTGGCTCCGTAGCCACGGCTTGATCCCATCCTCCTGCCCTGGAACCTGGGCAGCAGGGGCCCCTCCCTGATCTCCCACGGCAGCCTTGGGCCTTCTGGTGGCCTCTCCCCGCTCCAAGGATCGCGTGCCCCCCGTGATTCTCACACCACTGGCCTGAATTGCCCCTTACCCACCCTCCACGTAAGTGGAGTAGCACTTGCCACTCTCACGACTGGCTTCCCAAGGCAGAATAAACTGCGTACTTTCGGAAAAATAAAGGTATCCCTTTCACACCAGGAATTATTCCAATTTGCATAGACTCTTTTTGGTTCTGTTCTTTTAATTCTTAATTTGTCAATTGCCTCCTCAGCATTGCAGAGAAAATCCCTTGGGATTTAGAGCGGAATCGATGAGAACTTATACGAGAAAGTGTTTTGTGTTGAATTTCCCCAACTAAGATATGTGTTAACTGCTCCTAATTTATACGGCCGTTTATTTCAATTAGGGGTATTTTATAGTTTTCCTAAAACTCTACAGAGTTTTTCCTAGATTTCATATTTATAGCTCTTTCTTTGCAGAAGGAAGGATATTGTCAGTAACTCTTCTCCTCCATTGTAGTATTTTAGTTTATTGCTGTTAGACGTGAATGCTACCAATTTGGGAAGTTGGATTGCCGTTGTTGGAGTGTTGGTTGAAAGCAGCTGTTCGTTTCCAGACATTTTCTCTGATTTTGCTAGGATGTGCCTCGTGGAGCATCGTATCACCAGCCAATACCAAAAAAGATTCAGGTGTAATTTCCAAGAGTACACAGTGCCCTCATTTCTCATGTGTCATGGCCCTGGCAGTGTGTGCAGCACAGTGTGGAGAGGAAGCCAACCCTGGGGGCTCCTTCTCAGTTTCTCTGGCTTTGGAGGCACGAAGTTGACCTGAATGCCTCCTGTTGGGTAGACCAATGTGGAATGTTTCAGTCGACTGTAATTCTTGAAGAGAATCTGCACATTATTTGCCCTCCTCAGAGGCTGAGCATGATCTCCAATACTATAATGATTGGGAGTAGCATCATCGTTGGGTCGATGAAACCCATTGTTATCATTACTATTCACTGTTATTTTTATTATTTTACCTGTTGTCTTTATGGCTTATAGATCTGGTTATCTTTAGTCGACAATGACTAGCGTTTCTCTGTTTCTCAAGTGGTTCCGATTGACTGAAGATATGCATGCAGGTTCCCAAAGAGACCGCTATAGAGAGTGCAGCTCCCAGACTCTCCCTCTATGGCAAAGAACCTGTCTGTCTGAGGACGTTCCTGAAAAATTTGTTGTTCATCTGGCGGGCGGAGGCCATTGCGTGCCAGAAGCAGAGAATCAGGACGGGTGTCCTTGGCTGCCTGAGTCTCTGGACAAATCTCGAACTACGTCCGAGGCCCAGCAGTGGCTTGCAGCTGCCAGAAAGACCAGTGTGGGCGTCCTTAGCGAGCCAGCGCCACCATCAATTTTTCACTTGAGCTCAGGGACCCCAGAATGCCTCTCGATGACGTTGAAGGCTAGTGAATGTTGGGCAGGAGCCCCCAGAATTTTTTCCATGATGCACTGGGGGCACCGGAACTGCTCCTGCCAGCCTGGAAAGGCTGCAGAGGAAACCGTCGTCCTCGTGCAGAATTTTCTATTTCCCTTCAAGTGCCCAGGAACTGCCATTGGCCAAAATGATGGTGCGAGGATGGCTTCCTAACTGTGCCTGAGCTGTTGAAAGTCTTCCAGGTCCCAATAGCGGTCTGCCACCAATTCGCCTGTCTCCCCTCAATGTCCTTGCTCCCTCTTCTCGCTTTTCCACGTCTTCCTTCCTGGCGTGGGCTTTAGAGTACTAACTACCAAGGTAGAGCAGAGTTAAATTTTCTAATGAATTGATGTTCCCAGCTCAATTCCTTGTACCCAGGGAGCCCTAAGGAACATGTGACTGCACACTAGATGCTCAAGCAAGGTCGTCTGAATGTAGTATGGCGTGCTGTTTCCTGAAGGTGGTCCTGCTGAGACCCTATCGCCTCCTGTATACTTCTCTCAATGTCCTGAGAATACGCGAGTACTGTAGGCTTTCTGCGAGACCATGGGTGATCTTCACGGAAACCCACTGTGTTTGTAGCGAGATGATGGTTGGCTGTCAGGGCTTGTGTGTCCTGTGCTTTCTTTCCCAGGCTGAGTGCTAGTGGAAGTGGGTCTTGAAAGAGCAGCATCAGCGTCCCCAGGGAACTTGTGAGAAATAGAAACAGATGGATCCTTCCTAGACATCCAAACTCCTAATTCCCTGGTGTTGAGTCTTATACATTGAAGAAATTTCTGTGTGCACGAGACTGTGAAAAGGAGTATTAGCTAAAGTGTTCTCCACTCTGGGCTGCCATTTGAAATCCCCTAGGTCGATCTAGGGAATGCAGTCATCTCAGCACTGGCGTGTGGTTGTTCAGTGGTGGGCCTGCGTGAATGGGGTTGTCAGAATCTCTAAGAGAGTTATGGGGCAGGACGGAGGCCGTGAGAGCAGACCAGGGCCTATGCCGAAAGGAGGGAAGTCTGTCCCGGGTCCCAAGGAGACTGGAGCACTTCAGTAGCTATGGCAGGCTGGGGTATTGCCGAAATGTGCCATCTTGACTTTTCCCTTCTTTTTGGTGACCTTGTGCGTTCACCCAGGGGCTGCCCTCCTTGGAAGGCACAGAAGGCTGCAGACTGAAAGAAGCACTCGCCAACGGATGTCCTACAAGGAGGTAGGAGCAGTCATTTGTTCTTCCTATGGAAATGTTCCTTACCGAGGCATGGGAATTTTCTGGATCCTACTCAGAGCTTTTCCCGAATGAGAAAATGGAGATCACAGGTGACTCAGGTGAAATCTTTGCTCACCACCTCCAGTGGATCTCAAACTTTGCTGCCCACTGTTATCACGTCAGGAGATTTCCAAAGCTCCCAGTGCCCAGGCCGCAATAAACACACCCTCAATTTGCATCTCTTGCAGTAGGCTTCAGGCACAGGTATTTGCTAACCACCCCGCCCTGAGTCCCATGTGGGCCACCGTGCGAATAAGTCTGCAGGCACGCTTGTCTCACTGAAATCTGCCTAAGATTCCCTGGGGCTCACTGTCAAAATGCATGTAATGATGCCGTGGGGCTGAGTGTGCCTGAGAATCTGTGTTTCTAAAAAGCCCTAGGTCCTGCCAAACAGTGCTTCACCCAGTCACTTTAACTTGGATGAGTCAAAGAAATTTTTAAAATGGTCTGCATGCCTAGAAATCAAAAGTGCGTACCACAGGTCACCTTTGGGAGAATTTTATTAATAACAAAAGAACATTGTAAAACACAACTTTCTAATGACGTTTAATAACCCAAAGGAACAAAGCCATGAGAATATCCCGCATCAGGATTTCCACAGAAATAACCCCACAGAGTCAAAATATCTCATCCCAGGTCAAGGAAGTCTTTACAATTTGCCACGGACTCTTTTGAGCCCTTTACCCGTTTTCCCCAAATTCTGAAATCGGAGGAGAGATACAGATACATTTCCTATTATCTTTTAGTTGAGACCTTACCCCTGCAATCGGACTCACTAGTTTCCAATGGATTTCAGTGTCAAACAACTTCCTATTCCAGTTTGATTACCGCCCTTTGAATCGTCACTTCTGCTTCCATCATGAAAGAGGGCAGTGTTTGCCTGTGTGTTTCCACAAGCATCGCCTGGGCTTCCACCATGTGTAGCCAGAGCAGAGATGGGGAATGGCTGATTCGCGAGAAAAACCTTGCTCCTTGTGACTTCTCCTCCTCACTGGACAGTCAGTTCCAGGTGTCCTGGGGTGGGAGGACGTGTCTTCCTTGGCAGGAGGTGTCTCCCTCCGAGTCACTCTCTTCCGAGGAAGAGGAAACCTGGAGGTCATTGTCCAGGACACTCAGTGGGACTTGGGCACAGTGTCCCTCAGACGTCTCTTGTGTGAGAGGGCTCTGCCCGGGAGGGCTTGGCTTCTCAGCTGGAAGGCAGGAGGGAGCAGTCAGGAGTCTGGAGCTCCACCAGCCATTGTCTAATCTCCTGAAGAGCATTCTGAGGGGCTGGCCTGGGTCACGGTTCAGTGCTGGGCGATGGGCCACAGTGCAGGGCTGAGCGGTATTCAGGTGAGGTCTGTGGTGTGGAGGCGGGAGGTCAATGCTTTTCCCCTGGGCATGCATCTTTCTGGTCACCTGGCATCCCGCAGTGGGTCTCCGTCCAGTTGTCCGTGGTGGAGGCTGGGGAGTCTGGAAAACCCCCAGATGTGGTCTCTGAGTGCTCTTCTTAGGTGCTTGGAAGGGAGTGAGTCTCGGTTTCTTTGGGAGCGTCTGGAAAGCCTGCACTGGCACCTGGGCAGGTCTCTTGCCTGGTGCCTTGATGCTGATTTTGGCATCCCGGTCCACAGTAGGTCCAGCAGCCTGTGGGCTGGGATAGGAGTTGACATCCAGATACATGGCTTGTGCCTGGGGCTGGTGAGCGTGGCCCAGGCCATGTGTCTTAGAGGGAGCCTGGGGATCTTCCAGGGAGGAAAAATGGGGCTTCTTGTCCCTCAGCTGGACAATGAGGGTAGGATCCGGGGCAAAGTGCTTGAATGCTGCGTGAGGCGTGTCAGGGACAGGCACTTCCTGACCATTCTGAATTCCACGAGGTGAGAAGAGGCTCAGTTCAGGTCTTTGGATGGCAGACACTGCGGGTCCGCTGGACCTCACGTCAGGTGTCTTCGAAGGTGGCCTACATGTGAGACTGAGGCCCAGGGCAGATTTCCTCTCGCCTCTGTAGAGGGGTCTTGGCCTGTTTGCATGCTGGAAGACAAGACAAAGACACACAAAGACTACATATTAGAACGTCCTCACCAAGGGAGAGAAATTACAACTAACCCAATAAAATAGGTGAAAACCAGAACTTGTACCATGAAATTGAATATTATGAGATATAAAGGTGTTGAGTTTAAAAATGATGAGGGACTCAACCTCAGTGGTGGCCAGGATAAAACAAACTGCACCGTCACCTTGCTACGTGTTTGCGGCAGGTAGGAGAATCGAAAGGTTCTTCCCAGTGTCTCTCTTGAAGGAAGTGTACATGAGCACTCTCCAAAATTTTTCTAGGGAATGTGCACAGCTCCTGCTGTTTTGGAGGCGGTTTCATGAGTAAGGAGTGTTGAGGAACAATTTGGGGGTGTGCACCACCATTGCAATGCTATCTCTTACATCAAGGATTCCACCTTGTGGAGACCTGTGATGAAAGCGCTTCCACAGCCCCCACCTGCATCTTGGTGACAGACATGCAAGGAGTAGTGCCAAACCCTAAACAGCAAGAAAAATGAGATCTGGCAAGTACACGACCTGATCACATTGGCTGGCATGGAATTGAAGAGTTCCCTCACAGAGAAGGGGGTTGAGGCAGATTGGGCTTCCCCCGAAGAGAACAAGAGGGGGCCCCAGGGGAGACTCACCCTCATGTAGTCACAGGACCCTGTCAATTCCTTCCAATTCGTCTGCGGACTCCCTTGAGCTCTCCTGGGAAATCTCTGCAGTAGAGCATTGCTGTGCTGCTCTTGTTGCCTGCAAACAAAAGCATGTCAAGTGCAGGGCACACAATTTCCTGGAGCCAGTTGGGACAGATATTCCTGTGTCCCAGGCTCCTTCAGTGTTGGGTTTTGAGACAGGTCGTGAAGCCCTGGGCCTTTGCCTCACCTCAGATTATTCCCCCAACTGCAGAGAACCCTGCGGGTTTTCTCATGCAGTCCTTTCCTTTTTCTCCATTGCTTCTCTCCCTGTCGTGGGGAGAATTCTGAAATGTTCCCCACCCCCTTGACTGACTCCCGAGGAGTTGAATGAGCACCTGAGTGTGGACCCTGGAGGAGAGTGAGCTCCTATCTCGTTGTCTCCACCCCCCTGTCCTGGCCTGGAGGTGGCTGTGCACACCATGTGGAGCTGGGGAGACACGTGAGTCTCCTTGGATTTCAGCCCAAAGATTGGTTACAAGCTCCCAGGTTCCTCACCTTTGTCTTTGCTGCTTCTCTCTCTCTGGCTTCTGCAAGAGCCGTGGGTTTGGCTGCACCTGCAGATTCCCCGGTTTCACATTCTCCTTGCAAATACTGGAGCCCAAGGGCAGGGGGGCTATGGCCCCTTGCCAACGCTTCATGGGGCACCTGGTACTTCTTCTGTTGTGCCCAAAGGCTCGGCAGTCCTTGCACTTCACCTGTGGGTGGAGGAGGAAATGGTCTCTGAGTCAGCGGGAATCACAAGCACTTTTCCACAGTGAATAGAAGGACAGAGTTTGAGAGGTGAATATTGGTTTTGGAGAGGGGACAGGACATATGGCAGTAGCTGTGAGGACACTGAGCATATTAGGGTGCCTTCCAAAAGCTTCTGCTATGGATAGACAGTGGAGGAAGGATTGGAGCTCTCAAGGTGAGCAGATGAGTCATAAGTGAAGATTGAGGCAAAATCCAAGCTAGACAGGACAGCAAAGAGGAAGTGAGGTTGTTCCTCCGGGTCTGTGAATGGGCCTGTGCCTGGTGATGTGGTCTCAAGGCAAGAAATCGTCTCATGGGAAAGGACAAGGGAGTGCTGGCCACAGAAGTGGCCATGTTCAAACCCTGTCTCTGGATTCCATGCACATCCCTGGTGCCCCACAGACCCCAGCCTCCACGCTTACCCTGGGATCCTCCTCCTCTGGTAGGGGAGCCTTCTTTGCCGCCGGTCCCTTCACTTGCTTCTTGCCGTTCTGGACATTAGAGAGTCTGGAGGGCCCGTGCTGGGTGGAACGGCCCGCCATCTTCCTCACCTCCTTGGTTTGTCACCTCAGTGTTTCTGGGGACTTGATATTCGGATTTCCTGAATCAAAAGCAGAAGAAAACTTTCAGATTGACACAGAGAGTAAAGTCCTCATGCACCTTCTTCTCCAAGTGGGGATGAAGGGAGCTCATGAGCACTCAGTCAAAACACATTTCTCACAAGGTGATGTCTCCCTCCCAGAGATTTTGTCCTTCTCCCTGACTCCCTCGCCCGACAAAAGCTCGCTGCCCAAGACCAGACACGGGAGGCAGCCTTTGTCAATTTGCATTTCCATCCTTCAAAGAGTGATTTGAGAGACTTTGGTGAAGTCTATCACAATGCACTCTATTTGGACAAAGAAAGGCAAAATTTCCCCAGGTGTACACAATAATCCATGCCCCGGGAATGATGCAATGAATGCCGGGGCACACGTCTTGGAATGTCAAAAGCAAAGTAAGCTTTCCTATCGAAAACTGGAAGTTCCTCTTGGACACGAGAGGAGGTACTTTTCAAATTCCAATTCAGATAGGAAAAATGTTTTCTCCTCTACTGGCCTGGAGGCCTGCCAGGGTCAGCATGGTCAGAACTGTATTGTTTTATTTGTCATCTTCATGACCCTATTTTAACGACTTTCCAAGAAATCTGAACTGAATATGTTTGAACTAAGTGTGAACTAATCTATTGTCTAGGCTTTAAGGCCCATAGCCAAAGCCAGCGAGTTTCCATTCCTGCTCACTCACTGCCCCATGCACATCAGGGACTGGGGTCTATTTCCTCTGGAATTTGAACTTTGTCTGATAATGAGCATTGAAAAGGATGTATCTCATGGATCTCTTTCTCAAAATTCCTGTGAAAATTAAAGAATCAATACCCCTGTGCCTCAAGACACATCGCTCCCTCTTTTTCCTACTGTCCTCCCTCTCAGAGGGATCGTCAGAGGGGGCAGTTTGTAATGGAAACCCACCTGAAATCCAGTAGTGATCCTCCGGTCTGATTCTCTACAGCTGGGTTCAAGAACAGCTGCCCTGGATGGGATGCAGCTTCCAAGGTGCCTGCGGAAGGGTCAGAGGGGGAGTTTCTCTTCCGGGCAGGCTTTTATACTGATTCAAGGTCACGTGACCTCGTTAAGGGGATCTCAGTCAATCCATCTCATCTACCCACCTTTGACGTAAGCAGGTCTTGAAGCCATAAACCGTCCTGTGTCGCTTAGCATTTTCAGGCATTTTAAAATGCCAGGCACTCCTGGGCATACTTTGAAGAATATCTGTTTTCTGTAAGGAAAAGAAACCTCTGTGCTAATGCCTCTATCTTTCTCCACTTTGCACTTTTGTTCTTGTGGCGAATTATGTGTAACGTGGTAGTTCTTCTTGGAAGGCATTGAAGTGTAGACTTCTACCGCCCTCAGTACATTCACCTCGTTGTGCAAACATCACCATCGTCCGTCTCCCCAGCTTTTCATATTCTGCAACTGAAAGTCCCTATCTATTAAACACCCACTCTTCATTCTTCCCTCCCTGCAGACCCCTCTTCCACCATTCTCCTTTCGATGTCTATGCATGGGACTGCTCTAGGAATCCACAGAGAAGGCATTGTGCGATCTGCGTCCTGCTGGGACTGGCTTCTTTTGCACTGTGTCTTGTGACTCAAGTAATTGTTCCTGCCAGGTCCCTTTGGTTGAGCCAGGCAGCTCCACTCGGCTCAGTCTCTTAGTCCTGTACTCGGTAGTATGTAGATGACGTGGGGCTTTCTTTTTCTAGCCTCATCTCCCTTTGGTTGATATTTGTGTGACTTTCACAACTTCCCGCTAGTGGTCAGGCCCAGGAGACGGTTAGGCACAGGTCTGTGTTTTGATGATGGGACGGTTGGGAATGAAAATGCCCTGTGATCTCGTCTGGGTAGTTGCTCATTGATTCAAAGGGACCAGCTTGACCTCCAAAGCGGGTGACTATGTACAACCGCCAGTAACGTGGGTGGAGTGTCTCCGTTGTTCCAGATTATTGGTACCCTGGGGAGTTTCCGCAGTTTGTGGTTTGCAGAGGTTTGCAACCGTATGGACTTTGAAAATTGCATTACATTAATAATTTATGAACTTGGCAAAATGCCCTAGGTCCTGGCTCCGTAGCCACGGCTTGATCCCATCCTCCTGCCCTGGAACCTGGGCAGCAGGGGCCCCTCCCTGATCTCCCACCGCAGCCTTGGGCCTCCTGGTGGCCTCTCCCCGCTCCAAGGATCGCGTGCCCCCCGTGATTCTCACACCACTGGCCTGAATTGCCCCTTACCCACCCTCCACGTAATTGGAGTAGCACTTGCCACTCTCACGACTGGCTTCCCAAGGCAGAATAAACTGCGTACTTTCGGAAAAATAAAGGTATCCCTTTCACACCAGGAATTATTCCAATTTGCATAGACTCTTTTTGGTTCTGTTCTTTTAATTCTTAATTTGTCAATTGCCTCCTCAGCATTGCAGAGAAAATCCCTTGGGATTTAGAGCGGAATCGATGAGAACTTATACGAGAAAGTGTTTTGTGTTGAATTTCCCCAACTAAGATATGTGTTAACTGCTCCTAATTTATACGGCCGTTTTTTTCAATTAGGGGTATTTTATATTTTTCCTAAAACTCTACAGAGTTTTTCCTAGATTTCATATTTATAGCTCTTTCTTTGCAGAAGGAAGGATATTGTCAGTAACTCTTCTCCTCCATTGTAGTATTTTAGTTTATTGCTGTTAGACGTGAATGCTACCAATTTGGGAAGTTGGATTGCCGTTGTTGGAATGTTGGTTGAAAGCAGCTGTTCGTTTCCAGACTTTTTCTCTGATTTTGCTAGGATGTGCCTCGTGGAGCATCGTCTCACCAGCCAATACCAAAAAAGATTCAGGTGTAATTTCCAAGAGTACACAGTGCCCTCATTTCTCATGTGTCATGGCCCTGGCAGTGTGTGCAGCACAGTGTGGAGAGGAAGCCAACCCTGGGGGCTCCATCTCAGTTTCTCTGGCTTTGGAGGCAGGAAGTTGACCTGAAAGCCTCCTGTTGGGTAGAAAAATGTGGAATGTTTCAGTCGAAAGTAATTCTTGAAGAGAATCTGCACATTATTTGCCCTCCTCAGAGGCTGAGCATGATCTCCAATACTATAATGATTGGGAGTAGCATCATCGTTGGGTCGATGAAACCCATTGTTATCATTACTATTCACTGTTATTTTTATTATTTTACCTGTTGTCTTTATGGCTTATAGATCTGGTTATCTTTAGTCGACAATGACTAGCGTTTCTCTGTTTCTCAAGTGGTTCCGATTGACTGAAGATATGCATGCAGGTTCCCAAAGAGACCGCTATAGAGAGTGCAGCTCCCAGACTCTCCCTCTATGGCAAAGAACCTGTCTGTCTGAGGACGTTCCTGAAAAATTTGTTGTTCATCTGGCGGGCGGAGGCCATTGCGTGCCAGAAGCAGAGAATCAGGACGGGTGTCCTTGGCTGCCTGAGTCTCTGGACAAATCTCGAACTACGTCCGAGGCCCAGCAGTGGCTTGCAGCTGCCAGAAAGACCAGTGTGGGCGTCCTTAGCGAGCCAGCGCCACCATCAATTTTTCACTTGAGCTCAGGGACCCCAGATTGCCTCTCGATGACGTTGAAGGCTAGTGAATGTTGGGCAGGAGCCCCCAGAATTTTTTCCATGATGCACTGGGGGCACCGGAACTGCTCCTGCCAGCCTGGAAAGGCTGCAGAGGAAACCGTCGTCCTCGTGCAGAATTTTCTATTTCCCTTCAAGTGCCCAGGAACTGCCATTGGCCAAAATGATGGTGCGAGGATGGCTTCCTAACTGTGCCTGAGCTGTTGAAAGTCTTCCAGGTCCCAATAGCGGTCTGCCACCAATTCGCCTGTCTCCCCTCAATGTCCTTGCTCCCTCTTCTCGCTTTTCCACGTCTTCCTTCCTGGCGTGGGCTTTAGAGTACTAACTACCAAGGTAGAGCAGAGTTAAATTTTCTAATGAATTGAGGTTCCCAGCTCAATTCCTTGTACCCAGGGAGCCCTAAGGAACATGTGACTGCACACTAGATGCTCAAGCAAGGTCGTCTGAATGTAGTATGGCGTGCTGTTTCCTGAAGGTGGTCCTGCTGAGACCCTATCGCCTCCTGTATACTTCTCTCAATGTCCTGAGAATACGCGAGTACTGTAGGCTTTCTGCGAGACCATGGGCGATCTTCACGGAAACCCACTGTGTTTGTAGCGAGATGATGGTTGGCTGTCAGGGCTTGTGTGTCCTGTGCTTTCTTTCCCAGGCTGAGTGCTAGTGGAAGTGGGTCTTGAAAGAGCAGCATCAGCGTCCCCAGGGAACTTGTGAGAAATAGAAACAGATGGATCCTTCCTAGACATCCAAACTCCTAATTCCCTGGTGTTGAGTCTTGTACATTGAAGAAATTTCTGTGTGCACGAGACTGTGAAAAGGAGTATTAGCTAAAGTGTTCTCCACTCTGGGCTGCCATTTGAAATCCCCTAGGTCGATCTAGGGAATGCAGTCATCTCAGCACTGGCGTGTGGTTGTTCAGTGGTGGGCCTGCGTGAATGGGGTTGTCAGAATCTCTAAGAGAGTTATGGGGCAGGACGGAGGCCGTGAGACCAGACCAGGGCCTATGCCGAAAGGAGGGAAGTCTGTCCCGGGTCCCAAGGAGACTGGAGCACTTCAGTAGCTATGGCAGGCTGGGGTATTGCCGAAATGTGCCATCTTGACTTTTCCCTTCTTTTTGGTGACCTTGTGCGTTCACCCAGGGGCTGCCCTCCTTGGAAGGCACAGAAGGCTGCAGACTGAAAGAAGCACTCGCCAACGGATGTCCTACAAGGAGGTAGGAGCAGTCATTTGTTCTTCCTATGGAAATGTTCCTTACCGAGGCATGGGAATTTTCTGGATCCTACTCAGAGCTTTTCCCGAAGGAGAAAATGGAGATCACAGGTGACTCAGGTGAAATCTTTGCTCACCACCTCCAGTGGATCTCAAACTTTGCTGCCCACTGTTATCACGTCAGGAGATTTCCAAAGCTCCCAGTGCCCAGGCCGCAATAAACACACCCTCAATTTGCATCTCTTGCAGTAGGCTTCAGGCACAGGTATTTGCTAACCACCCCGCCCTGAGTCCCATGTGGGCCACCGTGCGAATAAGTCTGCAGGCACGCTTGTCTCACTGAAATCTGCCTAAGATTCCCTGGGGCTCACTGTCAAAATGCATGTAATGATGCCGTGGGGCTGAGTGTGCCTGAGAATCTGTGTTTCTAAAAAGCCCTAGGTCCTGCCAAACAGTGCTTCACCCAGTCACTTTAACTTGGATGAGTCAAAGAAATTTTTAAAATGGTCTGCATGCCTAGAAATCAAAAGTGCGTACCACAGGTCACCTTTGGGAGAATTTTATTAATAACAAAAGAACATTTTAAAACACAACTTTCTAATGACGTTTAATAACCCAAAGGAACAAAGCCATGAGAATATCCCGCATCAGGATTTCCACAGAAATAACCCCACAGAGTCAAAATATCTCATCCCAGGTCAGGGAAGTCTTTACAATTTGCCACGGACTCTTTTGAGCCCTTTACCCATTTTCCCCAAATTCTGAAATCAGAGGAGAGATACAGATCCATTTCCTATTATCTTTTAGTTGAGACCTTACCCCTGCAATCGGACTCACTAGTATCCAATGGATTTCAGTGTCAAACAACTTCCTATTCCAGTTTGATTACCGCCCTTTGAATCGTCACTTCTGCTTCCATCATGAAAGAGGGCAGTGTTTGCCTGTGTGTTTCCACAAGCATCGCCTGGGCTTCCACCATGTGTAGCCAGAGCAGAGATGGGGAATGGCTGATTCGCGAGAAAAACCTTGCTCCTTGTGACTTCTCCTCCTCACTGGACAGTCAGTTCCAGGTGTCCTGGGGTGGGAGGACGTGTCTTCCTTGGCAGGAGGTGTCTCCCTCCGAGTCACTCTCTTCCGAGGAAGAGGAAACCTGGAGGTCATTCTCCAGGACACTCAGTGGGACTTGGGCACAGTGTCCCTCAGACGTCTCTTGTGTGAGAGGGCTCTGCCCGGGAGGGCTTGGCTTCTCAGCTGGAAGGCAGGAGGGAGCAGTCAGGAGTCTGGAGCTCCACCAGCCATTGTCTAATCTCCTGAAGAGCATTCTGAGGGGCTGGCCTGGGTCACGGTTCAGTGCTGGGCGATGGGCCACAGTGCAGGGCTGAGCGGTATTCAGGTGAGGTCTGTGGTGTGGAGGCGGGAGGTCAATGCTTTTCCCCTGGGCATGCATCTTTCTGGTCACCTGGCATCCCACAGTGGGTCTCCGTCCAGTTGTCCGTGGTGGAGGCTGGGGAGTCTGGAAAACCCCCAGATGTGGTCTCTGAGTGCTCTTCTTAGGTGCTTGGAAGGGAGTGAGTCTCGGTTTCTTTGGGAGCGTCTGGAAAGCCTGCACTGGCACCAGGGCAGGTCTCTTGCCTGGTGCCTTGATGCTGATTTTGGCATCCCGGTCCACAGTAGGTCCAGCAGCCTGTGGGCTGGGATAGGAGTTGACATCCAGATACATGGCTTGTGCCTGGGGCTGGTGAGCGTGGCCCAGGCCATGTGTCTTAGAGGGAGCCTGGGGATCTTCCAGGGAGGAAAAATGGGGCTTCTTGTCCCTCAGCTGGACAATGAGGGTAGGATCCGGGGCAAAGTGCTTGAATGCTGCGTGAGGCGTGTCAGGGACAGGCACTTCCTGACCATTCTGAATTCCACGAGGTGAGAAGAGGCTCAGTTCAGGTCTTTGGATGGCAGACACTGCGGGTCCGCTGGACCTCACGTCAGGTGTCTTCGAAGGTGGCCTACATGTGAGACTGAGGCCCAGGGCAGATTTCCTCTCGCCTCTGTAGAGGGGTCTTGGCCTGTTTGCATGCTGGAAGACAAGACAAAGACACACAAAGACTACATATTAGAACGTCCTCACCAAGGGAGAGAAATTACAACTAACCCAATAAAATAGGTGAAAACCAGAACTTGTAACATGAAATTGAATATTATGAGATATAAAGGTGTTGAGTTTAAAAATGATGAGGGACTCAACCTCAGTGGTGGCCAGGATAAAACAAACTGCACCGTCACCTTGCTACGTGTTTGCGGCAGGTAGGAGAATCGAAAGGTTCTTCCCAGTGTCTCTCTTGAAGGAAGTGTACATGAGCACTCTCCAAAATTTTTCTAGGGAATGTGCACAGCTCCTGCTGTTTTGGAGGCGGTTTCATGAGTAAGGAGTGTTGAGGAACAATTTGGGGGTGTGCACCACCATTGCAATGCTATCTCTTACATCAAGGATTCCACCTTGTGGAGATCTGTGATGAAAGCGCTTCCACAGCCCCCACCTGCATCTTGGTGACAGACATGCAAGGAGTAGTGCCAAACCCTAAACAGCAAGAAAAATGAGATCTGGCAAGTACACGAACTGATCACATTGGCTGGCATGGAATTGAAGAGTTCCCTCACAGAGAAGGGGGTTGAGGCAGATTGGGCTTCCCCCGAAGAGAACAAGAGGGGGCCCCAGGGGAGACTCACCCTCATGTAGTCACAGGACCCTGTCAATTCCTTCCAATTCGTCTGCGGACTCCCTTGAGCTCTCCTGGGAAATCTCTGCAGTAGAGCATTGCTGTGCTGCTCTTGTTGCCTGCAAACAAAAGCATGTCAAGTGCAGGGCACACAAATTCCTGGAGCCAGTTGGGACAGATATTCCTGTGTCCCAGGCTCCTTCAGTGTTGGGTTTTGAGACAGGTCGTGAAGCCCTGGGCCTTTGCCTCACCTCAGATTATTCCCCCAACTGCAGAGAACCCTGCGGGTTTTCTCATGCAGTCCTTTCCTTTTTCTCCATTGCTTCTCTCCCTGTCGTGGGGAGAATTCTGAAATGTTCCCCACCCCATTGACTGACTCCCGAGGAGTTGAGTGAGCACCTGAGTGTGGACCCTGGAGGAGAGTGAGCTCCTATCTCGTTGTCTCCACCCCCCTGTCCTGGCCTGGAGGTGGCTGTGCACACCATGTGGAGCTGGGGAGACACGTGAGTCTCCTTGGATTTCAGCCCAAAGATTGGTTACAAGCTCCCAGGTTCCTCACCTTTGTCTTTGCTGCTTCTCTCTCTCTGGCTTCTGCAAGAGCCGTGGGTTTGGCTGCACCTGCAGATTCCCCGGTTTCACATTCTCCTTGCAAATACTGGAGCCCAAGGGCAGGGGGGCTATGGCCCCTTGCCAACGCTTCATGGGGCACCTGGTACTTCTTCTGTTGTGCCCAAAGGCTCGGCAGTCCTTGCACTTCACCTGTGGGTGGAGGAGGAAATGGTCTCTGAGTCAGCGGGAATCACAAGCACTTTTCCACAGTGAATAGTAGGACAGAGTTTGAGAGGTGAATATTGTTTTGGAGAGGGGACAGGACATATGGCAGTAGCTGTGAGGACACTGAGCATATTAGGGTGCCTTCCAAAAGCTTCTGCTATGGATAGACAGTGGAGGAAGGATTGGAGCTCTCAAGGTGAGCAGATGGGTCATAAGTGAAGATTGAGGCAAAATCCAAGCTAGACAGGACAGCAAAGAGGAAGTGAGGTTGTTCCTCCGGGTCTGTGAATGGGCCTGTGCCTGGTGATGTGGTCTCAAGGCAAGAAATCGTCTCATGGGAAAGGACAAGGGAGTGCTGGCCACAGAAGTGGCCATGTTCAAACCCTGTCTCTGGATTCCATGCACATCCCTGGTGCCCCACAGACCCAAGCCTCCACGCTTACCCTGGGATCCTCCTCCTCTGGTAGGGGAGCCTTCTTTGCCGCCGGTCCCTTCACTTGCTTCTTGCCGTTCTGGACATTAGAGAGTCTGGAGGGCCCGTGCTGGGTGGAACGGCCCGCCATCTTCCTCACCTCCTTGGTTTGTCACCTCAGTGTTTCTGGGGACTTGATATTCGGATTTCCTGAATCAAAAGCAGAAGAAAACTTTCAGATTGACACAGAGACTAAAGTCCACATGCACCTTCTTCTCCAAGAGGGGATGAAGGGACCTCATGAGCACTCAGTCAAAACACATTTCTCACAAGGTGATGTCTCCCTCCCAGAGATTTTGTCCTTCTCCCTGACTCCCTCGCCCGACAAAAGCTCGCTGCCCAAGACCAGACACGGGAGGCAGCCTTTGTCAATTTGCATTTCCATCCTTCAAAGAGTGATTTGAGAGACTTTGGTGAAGTCTATCACAATGCACTCTATTTGGACAAAGAAAGGCAAAATTTCCCCAGGTGTACACAATAATCCATGCCCCGGGAATGATGCAATGAATGCCGGGGCACACGTCTTGGAATGTCAAAAGCAAAGTAAGCTTTCCTATCGAAAACTGGAAGTTCCTCTTTGACACGAGAGGAGGCACTTTTCACATTCCAATTCAGATAGGAAAAATGTTTTCTCCTCTACTGGCCTGGAGACCTGCCAGGGTCAACATGGTCTGAACTGTATTGTTTTATTTGTCATCTTCATGACCCTATTTTAACGACTTTCCAAGAAATCTGAACTGAATATGTTTGAACTAAGTGTGAACTAATCTATTGTCTAGGCTTTAAGGCCCATAGCCAAAGCCAGCGAGTTTCCATTCCTGCTCACTCACTGCCCCATGCACATCAGGGACTGGGGTTTATTTCCTCTGGAATTTGAACTTTGTCTGATAATGAGCATTGAAAAGGATGTATCTCATGGATCTCTTTCTCAAAATTCCTGTGAAAATTAAAGAATCAATACCCCTGTGCCTCAAGACACATCGCTCCCTCTTTTTCCTACTGTCCTCCCTCTCAGAGGGATCGTCAGAGGGGGCAGTTTGTAATGGAAACCCACCTGAAATCCAGTAGTGATCCTCCGGTCTGATTCTCTACAGCTGGGTTCAAGAACAGCTGCCCTGGATGGGATGCAGCTTCCAAGGTGCCTGTGGAAGGGTCAGAGGGGGAGTTTCCCTTCCGGGCAGGCTTTTATACTGATTCAAGGTCACGTGACCTCGTTAAGGGGATCTCAGTCAATCCATCTCATCTACCCACCTTTGACGTAAGCAGGTCTTGAAGCCATAAACCGTCCTGTGTCGCTTAGCATTTTCAGGCATTTTAAAATGCCAGGCACTCCTGGGCATACTTTGAAGAATATCTGTTTTCTGTAAGGAAAAGAAACCTCTGTGCTAATGCCTCTATCTTTCTCCACTTTGCACTTTTGTTCTTGTGGCGAATTATGTGTAACGTGGTAGTTCTTCTTGGAAGGCATTGAAGTGTAGACTTCTACCGCCCTCAGTACATTGAACTCGTTGTGCAAACATCACCATCGTCCGTCTCCCCAGCTTTTCATATTCTGCAACTGAAAGTCCCTATCTATTAAACACCCACTCTTCATTCTTCCCTCCCTGCAGACCCCTCTTCCACCATTCTCCTTTCGATGTCTATGCATGGGACTGCTCTAGGAATCCACAGAGAAGGCATTGTGCGATCTGCGTCCTGCTGGGACTGGCTTCTTTTGCACTGTGTCTTGTGACTCAAGTAATTGTTCCTGCCAGGTCCCTTTGGTTGAGCCAGGCAGCTCCACTCGGCTCAGTCTCTTAGTCCTGTACTCGGTAGTATGTAGATGACGTGGGACTTTCTTTTTCTAGCCTCATCTCCCTTTGGTTGATATTTGTGTGACTTTCACAACTTCCCGCTAGTGGTCAGGCCCAGGAGACGGTTAGGCACAGGTCTGTGTTTTGATGATGGGACGGTTGGGAATGAAAATGCCCTGTGATCTCGTCTGGGTAGTTGCTCATTGATTCAAAGGGACCAGCTTGACCTCCAAAGCGGGTGACTATGTACAACCGCCAGTAACGTGGGTGGAGTGTCTCCGTTGTTCCAGATTATTGGTACCCTGGGGAGTTTCCGCAGTTTGTGGTTTGCAGAGGTTTGCAACCGTATGGACTTTGAAAATTGCATTACATTAATAATTTATGAACTTCGCAAAATGCCCTAGGTCCTGGCTCCGTAGCCACGGCTTGATCCCATCCTCCTGCCCTGGAACCTGGGCAGCAGGGGCCCCTCCCTGATCTCCCACGGCAGCCTTGGGCCTTCTGGTGGCCTCTCCCCGCTCCAAGGATCGCGTGCCCCCCGTGATTCTCACACCACTGGCCTGAATTGCCCCTTACCCACCCTCCACGTAAGTGGAGTAGCACTTGCCACTCTCACGACTGGCTTCCCAAGGCAGAATAAACTGCGTACTTTCGGAAAAATAAAGGTATCCCTTTCACACCAGGAATTATTCCAATTTGCATAGACTCTTTTTGGTTCTGTTCTTTTAATTCTTAATTTGTCAATTGCCTCCTCAGCATTGCAGAGAAAATCCCTTGGGATTTAGAGCGGAATCGATGAGAACTTATACGAGAAAGTGTTTTGTGTTGAATTTCCCCAACTAAGATATGTGTTAACTGCTCCTAATTTATACGGCCGTTTATTTCAATTAGGGGTATTTTATATTTTTCCTAAAACTCTACAGAGTTTTTCCTAGATTTCATATTTATAGCTCTTTCTTTGCAGAAGGAAGGATATTGTCAGTAACTCTTCTCCTCCATTGTAGTATTTTAGTTTATTGCTGTTAGACGTGAATGCTACCAATTTGGGAAGTTGGATTGCCGTTGTTGGAGTGTTGGTTGAAAGCAGCTGTTCGTTTCCAGACATTTTCTCTGATTTTGCTAGGATGTGCCTCGTGGAGCATCGTATCACCAGCCAATACCAAAAAAGATTCAGGTGTAATTTCCAAGAGTACACAGTGCCCTCATTTCTCATGTGTCATGGCCCTGGCAGTGTGTGCAGCACAGTGTGGAGAGGAAGCCAACCCTGGGGGCTCCTTCTCAGTTTCTCTGGCTTTGGAGGCAGGAAGTTGACCTGAAAGCCTCCTGTTGGGTAGACCAATGTGGAATGTTTCAGTCGACTGTAATTCTTGAAGAGAATCTGCACATTATTTGCCCTCCTCAGAGGCTGAGCATGATCTCCAATACTATAATGATTGGGAGTAGCATCATCGTTGGGTCGATGAAACCCATTGTTATCATTACTATTCACTGTTATTTTTATTATTTTACCTGTTGTCTTTATGGCTTATAGATCTGGTTATCTTTAGTCGACAATGACTAGCGTTTCTCTGTTTCTCAAGTGGTTCCGATTGACTGAAGATATGCATGCAGGTTCCCAAAGAGACCGCTATAGAGAGTGCAGCTCCCAGACTCTCCCTCTATGGCAAAGAACCTGTCTGTCTGAGGACGTTCCTGAAAAATTTGTTGTTCATCTGGCGGGCGGAGGCCATTGCGTGCCAGAAGCAGAGAATCAGGACGGGTGTCCTTGGCTGCCTGAGTCTCTGGACAAATCTCGAACTACGTCCGAGGCCCAGCAGTGGCTTGTAGCTGCCAGAAAGACCAGTGTGGGCGTCCTTAGCGAGCCAGCGCCACCATCAATTTTTCACTTGAGCTCAGGGACCCCAGAATGCCTCTCGATGACGTTGAAGGCTAGTGAATGTTGGGCAGGAGCCCCCAGAATTTTTTCCATGATGCACTGGGGGCACCGGAACTGCTCCTGCCAGCCTGGAAAGGCTGCAGAGGAAACCGTCGTCCTCGTGCAGAATTTTCTATTTCCCTTCAAGTGCCCAGGAACTGCCATTGGCCAAAATGATGGTGCGAGGATGGCTTCCTAACTGTGCCTGAGCTGTTGAAAGTCTTCCAGGTCCCAATAGCGGTCTGCCACCAATTCGCCTGTCTCCCCTCAATGTCCTTGCTCCCTCTTCTCGCTTTTCCACGTCTTCCTTCCTGGCGTGGGCTTTAGAGTACTAACTACCAAGGTAGAGCAGAGTTAAATTTTCTAATGAATTGAGGTTCCCAGCTCAATTCCTTGTACCCAGGGAGCCCTAAGGAACATGTGACTGCACACTAGATGCTCAAGCAAGGTCGTCTGAATGTAGTATGGCGTGCTGTTTCCTGAAGGTGGTCCTGCTGAGACCCTATCGCCTCCTGTATACTTCTCTCAATGTCCTGAGAATACGCGAGTACTGTAGGCTTTCTGCGAGACCATGGGTGATCTTCACGGAAACCCACTGTGTTTGTAGCGAGATGATGGTTGGCTGTCAGGGCTTGTGTGTCCTGTGCTTTCTTTCCCAGGCTGAGTGCTAGTGGAAGTGGGTCTTGAAAGAGCAGCATCAGCGTCCCCAGGGAACTTGTGAGAAATAGAAACAGATGGATCCTTCCAGGACATCCAAACTCCTAATTCCCTGGTGTTGAGTCTTATACATTGAAGAAATTTCTGTGTGCACGAGACTGTGAAAAGGAGTATTAGCTAAAGTGTTCTCCACTCTGGGCTGCCATTTGAAATCCCCTAGGTCGATCTAGGGAATGCAGTCATCTCAGCACTGGCGTGTGGTTGTTCAGTGGTGGGCCTGCGTGAATGGGGTTGTCAGAATCTCTAAGAGAGTTATGGGGCAGGACGGAGGCCGTGAGAGCAGACCAGGGCCTATGCCGAAAGGAGGGAAGTCTGTCCCGGGTCCCAAGGAGACTGGAGCACTTCAGTAGCTATGGCAGGCTGGGGTATTGCCGAAATGTGCCATCTTGACTTTTCCCTTCTTTTTGGTGACCTTGTGCGTTCACCCAGGGGCTGCCCTCCTTGGAAGGCACAGAAGGCTGCAGACTGAAAGAAGCACTCGCCAACGGATGTCCTACAAGGAGGTAGGAGCAGTCATTTGTTCTTCCTATGGAAATGTTCCTTACCGAGGCATGGGAATTTTCTGGATCCTACTCAGAGCTTTTCCCGAAGGAGAAAATGGAGATCACAGGTGACTCAGGTGAAATCTTTGCTCACCACCTCCAGTGGATCTCAAACTTTGCTGCCCACTGTTATCACGTCAGGAGATTTCCAAAGCTCCCAGTGCCCAGGCCGCAATAAACACACCCTCAATTTGCATCTCTTGCAGTAGGCTTCAGGCACAGGTATTTGCTAACCACCCCGCCCTGAGTCCCATGTGGGCCACCGTGCGAATAAGTCTGCAGGCACGCTTGTCTCACTGAAATCTGCCTAAGATTCCCTGGGGCTCACTGTCAAAATGCATGTAATGATGCCGTGGGGCTGAGTGTGCCTGAGAATCTGTGTTTCTAAAAAGCCCTAGGTCCTGCCAAACAGTGCTTCACCCAGTCACTTTAACTTGGATGAGTCAAAAAAATTTTTAAAATGGTATGCATGCCTAGAAATCAAAAGTGCGTACCACAGGTCACCTTTGGGAGAATTTTATTAATAACAAAAGAACATTTTAAAACACAACTTTCTAATGACGTTTAATAACCCAAAGGAACAAAGCCATGAGAACATCCCGCATCAGGATTTCCACAGAAATAACCCCACAGAGTCAAAATATCTCATCCCAGGTCAAGGAAGTCTTTACAATTTGCCACGGACTCTTTTGAGCCCTTTACCCAGTTTCCCCAAATTCTGAAATCGGAGGAGAGATACAGATCCATTTCCTATTATCTTTTAGTTGAGACCTTACCCCTGCAATCGGACTCACTAGTTTCCAATGGATTTCAGTGTCAAACAACTTCCTATTCCAGTTTGATTACCGCCCTTTGAATCGTCACTTCTGCTTCCATCATGAAAGAGGGCAGTGTTTGCCTGTGTGTTTCCACAAGCATCGCCTGGGCTTCCACCATGTGTAGCCAGAGCAGAGATGGGGAATGGCTGATTCGCGAGAAAAACCTTGCTCCTTGTGACTTCTCCTCCTCACTGGACAGTCAGTTCCAGGTGTCCTGGGGTGGGAGGACGTGTCTTCCTTGGCAGGAGGTGTCTCCCTCCGAGTCACTCTCTTCCGAGGAAGAGGAAACCTGGAGGTCATTCTCCAGGACACTCAGTGGGACTTGGGCACAGTGTCCCTCAGACGTCTCTTGTGTGAGAGGGCTCTGCCCGGGAGGGCTTGGCTTCTCAGCTGGAAGGCAGGAGGGAGCAGTCAGGAGTCTGGAGCTCCACCAGCCATTGTCTAATCTCCTGAAGAGCATTCTGAGGGGCTGGCCTGGGTCACGGTTCAGTGCTGGGCGATGGGCCACAGTGCAGGGCTGAGCGGTATTCAGGTGAGGTCTGTGGTGTGGAGGCGGGAGGTCAATGCTTTTCCCCTGGGCATGCATCTTTCTGGTCACCTGGCATCCCGCAGTGGGTCTCCGTCCAGTTGTCCGTGGTGGAGGCTGGGGAGTCTGGAAAACCCCCAGATGTGGTCTCTGAGTGCTCTTCTTAGGTGCTTGGAAGGGAGTGAGTCTCGGTTTCTTTGGGAGCGTCTGGAAAGCCTGCACTGGCACCTGGGCAGGTCTCTTGCCTGGTGCCTTGATGCTGATTTTGGCATCCCGGTCCACAGTAGGTCCAGCAGCCTGTGGGCTGGGATAGGAGTTGACATCCAGATACATGGCTTGTGCCTGGGGCTGGTGAGCGTGGCCCAGGCCATGTGTCTTAGAGGGAGCCTGGGGATCTTCCAGGGAGGAAAAATGGGGCTTCTTGTCCCTCAGCTGGACAATGAGGGTAGGATCCGGGGCAAAGTGCTTGAATGCTGCGTGAGGCGTGTCAGGGACAGGCACTTCCTGACCATTCTGAATTCCACGAGGTGAGAAGAGGCTCAGTTCAGGTCTTTGGATGGCAGACACTGCGGGTCCGCTGGCCCTCACGTCAGGTGTCTTCGAAGGTGGCCTACATGTGAGACTGAGGCCCAGGGCAGATTTCCTCTCGCCTCTGTAGAGGGGTCTTGGCCTGTTTGCATGCTGGAAGACAAGACAAAGACACACAAAGACTACATATTAGAACGTCCTCACCAAGGGAGAGAAATTACAACTAACCCAATAAAATAGGTGAAAACCAGAACTTGTAACATGAAATTGAATATTATGAGATATAAAGGTGTTGAGTTTAAAAATGATGAGGGACTCAACCTCAGTGGTGGCCAGGATAAAACAAACTGCACCGTCACCTTGCTACGTGTTTGCGGCAGGTAGGAGAATCGAAAGGTTCTTCCCAGTGTCTCTCTTAAAGGAAGTGTACATGAGCATTCTCCAAAATTTTTCTAGGGAATGTGCACAGCTCCTGCTGTTTTGGAGGCGGTTTCATGAGTAAGGAGTGTTGAGGAACAATTTGGGGGTGTGCACCACCATTGCAATGCTATCTCATACATCAAGGATTCCACCTTGTGGAGACCTGTGATGAAACCGCTTCCACAGCCCCCACCTGCATCTTGGTGACAGACATGCAAGGAGTAGTGCCAAACCCTAAACAGCAAGAAAAATGAGATCTGGCAAGTACACGAACTGATCACATTGGCTGGCATGGAATTGAAGAGTTCCCTCACAGAGAAGGGGGTTGAGGCAGATTGGGCTTCCCCCGAAGAGAACAAGAGGGGGCCCCAGGGGAGACTCACACTCATGTAGTCACAGGACCCTGTCAATTCCTTCCAATTCGTCTGCGGACTCCCTTGAGCTCTCCTGGGAAATCTCTGCAGTAGAGCATTGCTGTGCTGCTCTTGTTGCCTGCAAACAAAAGCATGTCAAGTGCAGGGCACACAATTTCCTGGAGCCAGTTGGGACAGATATTCCTGTGTCCCAGGCTCCTTCAGTGTTGGGTTTTGAGACAGGTCGTGAAGCCCTGGGCCTTTGCCTCACCTCAAATTATTCCCCCAACTGCAGAGAACCCTGCGGGTTTTCTCATGCAGTCCTTTCCTTTTTCTCCATTGCTTCTCTCCCTGTCGTGGGGAGAATTCTGAAACACCCCCTTGACTGACTCCCGAGGAGTTGAGTGAGCACCTGAGTGTGGACCCTGGAGGAGAGTGAGCTCCTATCTCGTTGTCTCCACCCCCCTGTCCTGGCCTGGAGGTGGCTGTGCACACCATGTGGAGCTGGGGAGACACGTGAGTCTCCTTGGATTTCAGCCCAAAGATTGGTTACAAGCTCCCAGGTTCCTCACCTTTGTCTTTGCTGCTTCTCTCTCTCTGGCTTCTGCAAGAGCCGTGGGTTTGGCTGCACCTGCAGATTCCCCGGTTTCACATTCTCCTTGCAAATACTGGAGCCCAAGGGCAGGGGGGCTATGGCCCCTTGCCAACGCTTCATGGGGCACCTGGTACTTCTTCTGTTGTGCCCAAAGGCTCGGCAGTCCTTGCACTTCACCTGTGGGTGGAGGAGGAAATGGTCTCTGAGTCAGCGGGAATCACAAGCACTTTTCCACAGTGAATAGAAGGACAGAGTTTGAGAGGTGAATATTGGTTTTGGAGAGGGGACAGGACATATGGCAGTAGCTGTGAGGACACTGAGCATATTAGGGTGCCTTCCAAAAGCTTCTGCTATGGATAGACAGTGGAGGAAGGATTGGAGCTCTCAAGGTGAGCAGATGAGTCATAAGTGAAGATTGAGGCAAAATCCAAGCTAGACAGGACAGCAAAGAGGAAGTGAGGTTGTTCCTCCGGGTCTGTGAATGGGCCTGTGCCTGGTGATGTGGTCTCAAGGCAAGAAATCGTCTCATGGGAAAGGACAAGGGAGTGCTGGCCACAGAAGTGGCCATGTTCAAACCCTGTCTCTGGATTCCATGCACATCCCTGCTGCCCCACAGACCCAAGCCTCCACGCTTACCCTGGGATCCTCCTCCTCTGGTAGGGGAGCCTTCTTTGCCGCCGGTCCCTTCACTTGCTTCTTGCCGTTCTGGACATTAGAGAGTCTGGAGGGCCCGTGCTGGGTGGAACGGCCCGCCATCTTCCTCACCTCCTTGGTTTGTCACCTCAGTGTTTCTGGGGACTTGATATTCGGATTTCCTGAATCAAAAGCAGAAGAAAACTTTCAGATTGACACAGAGACTAAAGTCCTCATGCACCTTCTTCTCCAAGTGGGGATGAAGGGACCTCATGAGCACTCAGTCAAAAAACATTTCTCACAAGGTGATGTCTCCCTCCCAGAGATTTTGTCCTTCTCCCTGACTCCCTCGCCCGACAAAAGCTCGCTGCCCAAGACCAGACACGGGAGGCAGCCTTTGTCAATTTGCATTTCCATCCTTCAAAGAGTGATTTGAGAGACTTTGGTGAAGTCTATCACAATGCACTCTATTTGGACAAAGAAAGGCAAAATTTCCCCAGGTGTACACAATAATCCATGCCCCGGGAATGATGCAATGAATGCCGGGGCACACGTCTTGGAATGTCAAAAGCAAAGTAAGCTTTCCTATCGAAAACTGGAAGTTCCTCTTTGACACGAGAGGAGGCACTTTTCACATTCCAATTCAGATAGGAAAAATGTTTTCTCCTCTACTGGCCTGGAGACCTGCCAGGGTCAACATGGTCTGAACTGTATTGTTTTATTTGTCATCTTCATGACCCTATTTTAACGACTTTCCAAGAAATCTGAACTGAATATGTTTGAACTAAGTGTGAACTAATCTATTGTCTAGGCTTTAAGGCCCATAGCCAAAGCCAGCGAGTTTCCATTCCTGCTCACTCACTGCCCCATGCACATCAGGGACTGGGGTTTATTTCCTCTGGAATTTGAACTTTGTCTGATAATGAGCATTGAAAAGGATGTATCTCATGGATCTCTTTCTCAAAATTCCTGTGAAAATTAAAGAATCAATACCCCTGTGCCTCAAGACACATCGCTCCCTCTTTTTCCTACTGTCCTCCCTCTCAGAGGGATCGTCAGAGGGGGCAGTTTGTAATGGAAACCCACCTGAAATCCAGTAGTGATCCTCCGGTCTGATTCTCTACAGCTGGGTTCAAGAACAGCTGCCCTGGATGGGATGCAGCTTCCAAGGTGCCTGCGGAAGGGTCAGAGGGGGAGTTTCCCTTCCGGGCAGGCTTTTATACTGATTCAAGGTCACGTGACCTCGTTAAGGGGATCTCAGTCAATCCATCTCATCTACCCACCTTTGACGTAAGCAGGTCTTGAAGCCATAAACCGTCCTGTGTCGCTTAGCATTTTCAGGCATTTTAAAATGCCAGGCACTCCTGGGCATACTTTGAAGAATATCTGTTTTCTGTAAGGAAAAGAAACCTCTGTGCTAATGCCTCTATCTTTCTCCACTTTGCACTTTTGTTCTTGTGGCGAATTATGTGTAACGTGGTAGTTCTTCTTGGAAGGCATTGAAGTGTAGACTTCTACCGCCCTCAGTACATTCACCTCGTTGTGCAAACATCACCATCGTCCGTCTCCCCAGCTTTTCATATTCTGCAACTGAAAGTCCCTATCTATTAAACACCCGCTCTTCATTCTTCCCTCCCTGCAGACCCCTCTTCCACCATTCTCCTTTCGATGTCTATGCATGGGACTGCTCTAGGAATCCACAGAGAAGGCATTGTGCGATCTGCGTCCTGCTGGGACTGGCTTCTTTTGCACTGTGTCTTGTGACTCAAGTAATTGTTCCTGCCAGGTCCCTTTGGTTGAGCCAGGCAGCTCCACTCGGCTCAGTCTCTTAGTCCTGTACTCGGTAGTATGTAGATGACGTGGGACTTTCTTTTTCTAGCCTCATCTCCCTTTGGTTGATATTTGTGTGACTTTCACAACTTCCCGCTAGTGGTCAGGCCCAGGAGACGGTTAGGCACAGGTCTGTGTTTTGATGATGGGACGGTTGGGAATGAAAATGCCCTGTGATCTCGTCTGGGTAGTTGCTCATTGATTCAAAGGGACCAGCTTGACCTCCAAAGCGGGTGACTATGTACAACCGCCAGTAACGTGGGTGGAGTGTCTCCGTTGTTCCAGATTATTGGTACCCTGGGGAGTTTCCGCAGTTTGTGGTTTGCAGAGGTTTGCAACCGTATGGACTTTGAAAATTGCATTACATTAATAATTTATGAACTTGGCAAAATGCCCTAGGTCCTGGCTCCGTAGCCACGGCTTGATCCCATCCACCTGCCCTGGAACCTGGGCAGCAGGGGCCCCTCCCTGATCTCCCACCGCAGCCTTGGGCCTCCTGGTGGCCTCTCCCCGCTCCAAGGATCGCGTGCCCCCCGTGATTCTCACACCACTGGCCTGAATTGCCCCTTACCCACCCTCCACGTAATTGGAGTAGCACTTGCCACTCTCACGACTGGCTTCCCAAGGCAGAATAAACTGCGTACTTGCGGAAAAATAAAGGTATCCCTTTCACACCAGGAATTATTCCAATTTGCATAGACTCTTTTTGGTTCTGTTCTTTTAATTCTTAATTTGTCAATTGCCTCCTCAGTATTGCAGAGAAAATCCCTTGGGATTTAGAGCGGAATCGATGAGAACTTATACGAGAAAGTGTTTTTTGTTGAATTTCCCCAACTATGATATGTGTTAACTGCTCCTAATTTATACGGCCGTTTTTTTCAATTAGGGGTATTTTATATTTTTCCTAAAACTCTACAGAGTTTTTCCTAGATTTCATATTTATAGCTCTTTCTTTGCAGAAGGAAGGATATTGTCAGTAACTCTTCTCCTCCATTGTAGTATTTTAGTTTATTGCTGTTAGACGTGAATGCTACCAATTTGGGAAGTTGGATTGCCGTATTTGGAGTGTTGGTTGAAAGCAGCTGTTCGTTTCCAGACTTTTTCTCTGATTTTGCTAGGATGTGCCTCGTGGAGCATCGTCTCACCAGCCAATACCAAAAAAGATTCAGGTGTAATTTCCAAGAGTACACAGTGCCCTCATTTCTCATGTGTCATGGCCCTGGCAGTGTGTGCAGCACAGTGTGGAGAGGAAGCCAACCCTGGGGGCTCCTTCTCAGTTTCTCTGGCTTTGGAGGCAGGATGTTGACCTGAAAGCCTCCTGTTGGGTAGACCAATGTGGAATGTTTCAGTCGACTGTAAATCTTGAAGAGAATCTGCACATTATTTGCCCTCCTCAGAGGCTGAGCATGATCTCCAATACTATAATGATTGGGAGTAGCATCATCGTTGGGTCGATGAAACCCATTGTTATCATTACTATTCACTGTTATTTTTATTATTTTACCTGTTGTCTTTATGGCTTATAGATCTGGTTATCTTTAGTCGACAATGACTAGCGTTTCTCTGTTTCTCAAGTGGTTCCGATTGACTGAAGATATGCATGCAGGTTCCCAAAGAGACCGCTATAGAGAGTGCAGCTCCCAGACTCTCCCTCTATGGCAAAGAACCTGTCTGTCTGAGGACGTTCCTGAAAAATTTGTTGTTCATCTGGCGGGCGGAGGCCATTGCGTGCCAGAAGCAGAGAATCAGGACGGGTGTCCTTGGCTGCCTGAGTCTCTGGACAAATCTCGAACTACGTCCGAGGCCCAGCAGTGGCTTGCAGCTGCCAGAAAGACCAGTGTGGGCGTCCTTAGCGAGCCAGCGCCACCATCAATTTTTCACTTGAGCTCAGGGACCCCAGAATGCCTCTCGATGACGTTGAAGGCTAGTGAATGTTGGGCAGGAGCCCCCAGAATTTCTTCCATGATGCACTGGGGGCACCGGAACTGCTCCTGCCAGCCTGGAAAGGCTGCAGAGGAAACCGTCGTCCTCGTGCAGAATTTTCTATTTCCCTTCAAGTGCCCAGGAACTGCCATTGGCCAAAATGATGGTGCGAGGATGGCTTCCTAACTGTGCCTGAGCTGTTGAAAGTCTTCCAGGTCCCAATAGCGGTCTGCCACCAATTCGCCTGTCTCCCCTCAATGTCCTTGCTCCCTCTTCTCGCTTTTCCACGTCTTCCTTCCTGGCGTGGGCTTTAGAGTACTAACTACCAAGGTAGAGCAGAGTTAAATTTTCTAATGAATTGATGTTCCCAGCTCAATTCCTTGTACCCAGGGAGCCCTAAGGAACATGTGACTGCACACTAGATGCTCAAGCAAGGTCGTCTGAATGTAGTATGGCGTGCTGTTTCCTGAAGGTGGTCTTGCTGAGACCCTATCGCCTCCTGTATACTTCTCTCAATGTCCTGAGAATACGCGAGTACTGTAGGCTTTCTGCGAGACCATGGGTGATCTTCACGGAAACCCACTGTGTTAGTAGCGAGATGATGGTTGGCTGTCAGGGCTTGTGTGTCCTGTGCTTTCTTTCCCAGGCTGACTGCTAGTGGAAGTGGGTCTTGAAAGAGCAGCATCAGCGTCCCCAGGAAACATGTGAGAAATAGAAACAGATGGATCCTTCCTAGACATCCAAACTCCTAATTCCCTGGTGTTGAGTCTTGTACATTGAAGAAATTTCTGTGTGCACGAGACTGTGAAAAGGAGTATTAGCTAAAGTGTTCTCCACTCTGGGCTGCCATTTGAAATCCCCTAGGTCGATCTAGGGAATGCAGTCATCTCAGCACTGGCGTGTGGTTGTTCAGTGGTGGGCCTGCGTGAATGGGGTTGTCAGAATCTCTAAGAGAGTTATGGGGCAGGACGGAGGCCGTGAGAGCAGACCAGGGCCTATGCCGAAAGGAGGGAAGTCTGTCCCGGGTCCCAAGGAGACTGGAGCACTTCAGTAGCTATGGCAGGCTGGGGTATTGCCGAAATGTGCCATCTTGACTTTTCCCTTCTTTTTGGTGACCTTGTGCGTTCACCCAGGGGCTGCCCTCCTTGGAAGGCACAGAAGGCTGCAGACTGAAAGAAGCACTCGCCAACGGATGTCCTACAAGGAGGTAGGAGCAGTCATTTGTTCTTCCTATGGAAATGTTCCTTACCGAGGCATGGGAATTTTCTGGATCCTACTCAGAGCTTTTCCCGAATGAGAAAATGGAGATCACAGGTGACTCAGGTGAAATCTTTGCTCACCACCTCCAGTGGATCTCAAACTTTGCTGCCCACTGTTATCACGTCAGGAGATTTCCAAAGCTCCCAGTGCCCAGGCCGCAATAAACACACCCTCAATTTGCATCTCTTGCAGTAGGCTTCAGGCACAGGTATTTGCTAACCACCCCGCCCTGAGTCCCATGTGGGCCACCGTGCGAATAAGTCTGCAGGCACGCTTGTCTCACTGAAATCTGCCTAAGATTCCCTGGGGCTCACTGTCAAAATGCATGTAATGATGCCGTGGGGCTGAGTGTGCCTGAGAATCTGTGTTTCTAAAAAGCCCTAGGTCCTGCCAAACAGTGCTTCACCCAGTCACTTTAACTTGGATGAGTCAAAGAAATTTTTAAAATGGTCTGCATGCCTAGAAATCAAAAGTGCGTACCACAGGTCACCTTTGGGAGAATTTTATTAATAACAAAAGAACATTTTAAAACACAACTTTCTAATGACGTTTAATAACCCAAAGGAACAAAGCCATGAGAATATCCCGCATCAGGATTTCCACAGAAATAACCCCACAGAGTCAAAATATCTCATCCCAGGTCAGGGAAGTCTTTACAATTTGCCACGGACTCTTTTGAGCCCTTTACCCATTTTCCCCAAATTCTGAAATCGGAGGAGAGATACAGATCCATTTCCTATTATCTTTTAGTTGAGACCTTACCCCTGCAATCGGACTCACTAGTATCCAATGGATTTCAGTGTCAAACAACTTCCTATTCCAGTTTGATTACCGCCCTTTGAATCGTCACTTCTGCTTCCATCATGAAAGAGGGCAGTGTTTGCCTGTGTGTTTCCACAAGCATCGCCTGGGCTTCCACCATGTGTAGCCAGAGCAGAGATGGGGAATGGCTGATTCGCGAGAAAAACCTTGCTCCTTGTGACTTCTCCTCCTCACTGGACAGTCAGTTCCAGGTGTCCTGGGGTGGGAGGACGTGTCTTCCTTGGCAGGAGGTGTCTCCCTCCGAGTCACTCTCTTCCGAGGAAGAGGAAACCTGGAGGTCATTCTCCAGGACACTCAGTGGGACTTGGGCACAGTGTCCCTCAGACGTCTCTTGTGTGAGAGGGCTCTGCCCGGGAGGGCTTGGCTTCTCAGCTGGAAGGCAGGAGGGAGCAGTCAGGAGTCTGGAGCTCCACCAGCCATTGTCTAATCTCCTGAAGAGCATTCTGAGGGGCTGGCCTGGGTCACGGTTCAGTGCTGGGCGATGGGCCACAGTGCAGGGCTGAGCGGTATTCAGGTGAGGTCTGTGGTGTGGAGGCGGGAGGTCAATGCTTTTCCCCTGGGCATGCATCTTTCTGGTCACCTGGCATCCCGCAGTGGGTCTCCGTCCAGTTGTCCGTGGTGGAGGCTGGGGAGTCTGGAAAACCCCCAGATGTGGTCTCTGAGTGCTCTTCTTAGGTGCTTGGAAGGGAGTGAGTCTCGGTTTCTTTGGGAGCGTCTGGAAAGCCTGCACTGGCACCTGGGCAGGTCTCTTGCCTGGTGCCTTGATGCTGATTTTGGCATCCCGGTCCACAGTAGGTCCAGCAGCCTGTGGGCTGGGATAGGAGTTGACATCCAGATACATGGCTTGTGCCTGGGGCTGGTGAGCGTGGCCCAGGCCATGTGTCTTAGAGGGAGCCTGGGGATCTTCCAGGGAGGAAAAATGGGGCTTCTTGTCCCTCAGCTGGACAATGAGGGTAGGATCCGGGGCAAAGTGCTTGAATGCTGCGTGAGGCGTGTCAGGGACAGGCACTTCCTGACCATTCTGAATTCCACGAGGTGAGAAGAGGCTCAGTTCAGGTCTTTGGATGGCAGACACTGCGGGTCCGCTGGACCTCACGTCAGGTGTCTTCGAAGGTGGCCTACATGTGAGACTGAGGCCCAGGGCAGATTTCCTCTCGCCTCTGTAGAGGGGTCTTGGCCTGTTTGCATGCTGGAAGACAAGACAAAGACACACAAAGACTACATATTAGAACGTCCTCACCAAGGGAGAGAAATTACAACTAACCCAATAAAATAGGTGAAAACCAGAACTTGTACCATGAAATTGAATATTATGAGATATAAAGGTGTTGAGTTTAAAAATGATGAGGGACTCAACCTCAGTGGTGGCCAGGATAAAACAAACTGCACCGTCACCTTGCTACGTGTTTGCGGCAGGTAGGAGAATCGAAAGGTTCTTCCCAGTGTCTCTCTTGAAGGAAGTGTACATGAGCACTCTCCAAAATTTTTCTAGGGAATGTGCACAGCTCCTGCTGTTTTGGAGGCGGTTTCATGAGTAAGGAGTGTTGAGGAACAATTTGGGGGTGTGCACCACCATTGCAATGCTATCTCTTACATCAAGGATTCCACCTTGTGGAGACCTGTGATGAAAGCGCTTCCACAGCCCCCACCTGCATCTTGGTGACAGACATGCAAGGAGTAGTGCCAAACCCTAAACAGCAAGAAAAATGAGATCTGGCAAGTACACGAACTGATCACATTGGCTGGCATGGAATTGAAGAGTTCCCTCACAGAGAAGGGGGTTGAGGCAGATTGGGCTTCCCCCGAAGAGAACAAGAGGGAGCCCCAGGGGAGACTCACCCTCATGTAGTCACAGGACCCTGTCAATTCCTTCCAATTCGTCTGCGGACTCCCTTGAGCTCTCCTGGGAAATCTCTGCAGTAGAGCATTGCTGTGCTGCTCTTGTTGCCTGCAAACAAAAGCATGTCAAGTGCAGGGCACACAATTTCCTGGAGCCAGTTGGGACAGATATTCCTGTGTCCCAGGCTCCTTCAGTGTTGGGTTTTGAGACAGGTCGTGAAGCCCTGGGCCTTTGCCTCACCTCAGATTATTCCCCCAACTGCAGAGAACCCTGCGGGTTTTCTCATGCAGTCCTTTCCTTTTTCTCCATTGCTTCTCTCCCTGTCGTGGGGAGAATTCTGAAATGTTCCCCACCCCCTTGACTGACTCCCGAGGAGTTGAGTGAGCACCTGAGTGTGGACCCTGGAGGAGAGTGAGCTCCTATCTCGTTGTCTCCACCCCCCTGTCCTGGCCTGGAGGTGGCTGTGCACACCATGTGGAGCTGGGGAGACACGTGAGTCTCCTTGGATTTCAGCCCAAAGATTGGTTGCAAGCTCCCAGGTTCCTCACCTTTGTCTTTGCTGCTTCTCTCTCTCTGGCTTCTGCAAGAGCCGTGGGTTTGGCTGCACCTGCAGATTCCCCGGTTTCACATTCTCCTTGCAAATACTGGAGCCCAAGGGCAGGGGGGCTATGGCCCCTTGCCAACGCTTCATGGGGCACCTGGTACTTCTTCTGTTGTGCCCAAAGGCTCGGCAGTCCTTGCACTTCACCTGTGGGTGGAGGAGGAAATGGTCTCTGAGTCAGCGGGAATCACAAGCACTTTTCCACAGTGAATAGAAGGACAGAGTTTGAGAGGTGAATATTGGTTTTGGAGAGGGGACAGGACATATGGCAGTAGCTGTGAGGACACTGAGCATATTAGGGTGCCTTCCAAAAGCTTCTGCTATGGATAGACAGTGGAGGAAGGATTGGAGCTCTCAAGGTGAGCAGATGAGTCATAAGTGAAGATTGAGGCAAAATCCAAGCTAGACAGGACAGCAAAGAGGAAGTGAGGTTGTTCCTCCGGGTCTGTGAATGGGCCTGTGCCTGGTGATGTGGTCTCAAGGCAAGAAATCGTCTCATGGGAAAGGACAATGGAGTGCTGGCCACAGAAGTGGCCATGTTCAAACCCTGTCTCTGGATTCCATGCACATCCCTGGTGCCCCACAGACCCCAGCCTCCACGCTTACCCTGGGATCCTCCTCCTCTGGTAGGGGAGCCTTCTTTGCCGCCGGTCCCTTCACTTGCTTCTTGCCGTTCTGGACATTAGAGAGTCTGGAGGGCCCGTGCTGGGTGGAACGGCCCGCCATCTTCCTCACCTCCTTGGTTTGTCACCTCAGTGTTTCTGGGGACTTGATATTCGGATTTCCTGAATCAAAAGCAGAAGAAAACTTTCAGATTGACACAGAGAGTAAAGTCCTCATGCACCTTCTTCTCCAAGTGGGGATGAAGGGACCTCATGAGCACTCAGTCAAAACACATTTCTCACAAGGTGATGTCTCCCTCCCAGAGATTTTGTCCTTCTCCCTGACTCCCTCGCCCGACAAAAGCTCGCTGCCCAAGACCAGACACGGGAGGCAGCCTTTGTCAATTTGCATTTCCATCCTTCAAAGAGTGATTTGAGAGACTTTGGTGAAGTCTATCACAATGCACTCTATTTGGACAAAGAAAGGCAAAATTTCCCCAGGTGTACACAATAATCCATGCCCCGGGAATGATGCAATGAATGCCGGGGCACACGTCTTGGAATGTCAAAAGCAAAGTAAGCTTTCCTATCGAAAACTGGAAGTTCCTCTTTGACACGAGAGGAGGCACTTTTCAAATTCCAATTCAGATAGGAAAAATGTTTTCTCCTCTACTGGCCTGGAGGCCTGCCAGGGTCAGCATGGTCAGAACTGTATTGTTTTATTTGTCATCTTCATGACCCTATTTTAACGACTTTCCAAGAAATCTGAACTGAATATGTTTGAACTAAGTGTGAACTAATCTATTGTCTAGGCTTTAAGGCCCATAGCCAAAGCCAGCGAGTTTCCATTCCTGCTCACTCACTGCCCCATGCACATCAGGGACTGGGGTCTATTTCCTCTGGAATTTGAACTTTGTCTGATAATGAGCATTGAAAAGGATGTATCTCATGGATCTCTTTCTCAAAATTCCTGTGAAAATTAAAGAATCAATACCCCTGTGCCTCAAGACACATCGCTCCCTCTTTTTCCTACTCTCCTCCCTCTCAGAGGGATCGTCAGAGGGGGCAGTTTGTAATGGAAACCCACCTGAAATCCAGTAGTGATCCTCCGGTCTGATTCTCTACAGCTGGGTTCAAGAACAGCTGCCCTGGATGGGATGCAGCTTCCAAGGTGCCTGCGGAAGGGTCAGAGGGGGAGTTTCCCTTCCGGGCAGGCTTTTATACTGATTCAAGGTCACGTGACCTCGTTAAGGGGATCTCAGTCAATCCATCTCATCTACCCACCTTTGACGTAAGCAGGTCTTGAAGCCATAAACCGTCCTGTGTCGCTTAGCATTTTCAGGCATTTTAAAATGCCAGGCACTCCTGGGCATACTTTGAAGAATATCTGTTTTCTGTAAGGAAAAGAAACCTCTGTGCTAATGCCTCTATCTTTCTCCACTTTGCACTTTTATTCTTGTGGCGAATTATGTGTAACGTGGTAGTTCTTCTTGGAAGGCATTGAAGTCTAGACTTCTACCGCCCTCAGTACATTCACCTCGTTGTGCAAACATCACCATCGTCCATCTCCCCAGCTTTTCATATTCTGCAACTGAAAGTCCCTATCTATTAAACACCCACTCTTCATTCTTCCCTCCCTGCAGACCCCTCTTCCACCATTCTCCTTTCGATGTCTATGCATGGGACTGCTCTAGGAATCCACAGAGAAGGCATTGTGCGATCTGCGTCCTGCTGGGACTGGCTGCTTTTGCACTGTGTCTTGTGACTCAAGTAATTGTTCCTGCCAGGTCCCTTTGGTTGAGCCAGGCAGCTCCACTCGGCTCAGTCTCTTAGTCCTGTACTCGGTAGTATGTAGATGACGTGGGACTTTCTTTTTCTAGCCTCATCTCCCTTTGGTTGATATTTGTGTGACTTTCACAACTTCCCGCTAGTGGTCAGGCCCAGGAGACGGTTAGGCACAGGTCTGTGTTTTGATGATGGGACGGTTGGGAATGAAAATGCCCTGTGATCTCGTCTGGGTAGTTGCTCATTGATTCAAAGGGACCAGCTTGACCTCCAAAGCGGGTGACTATGTACAACCGCCAGTAACGTGGGTGGAGTGTCTCCGTTGTTCCAGATTATTGGTACCCTGGGGAGTTTCCGCAGTTTGTGGTTTGCAGAGGTTTGCAACCGTATGGACTTTGAAAATTGCATTACATTAATAATTTATGAACTTGGCAAAATGCCCTAGGTCCTGGCTCCGTAGCCACGGCTTGATCCCATCCTCCTGCCCTGGAACCTGGGCAGCAGTGGCCCCTCCCTGATCTCCCACCGCAGCCTTGGGCCTCCTGGTGGCCTCTCCCCGCTCCAAGGATCGCGTGCCCCCCGTGATTCTCACACCACTGGCCTGAATTGCCCCTTACCCACCCTCCACGTAATTGGAGTAGCACTTGCCACTCTCACGACTGGCTTCCCAAGGCAGAATAAACTGCATACTTTCGGAAAAATAAAGGTATCCCTTTCACACCAGGAATTATTCCAATTTGCATAGACTCTTTTTGGTTCTGTTCTTTTAATTCTTAATTTGTCAATTGCCTCCTCAGCATTGCAGAGAAAATCCCTTGGGATTTAGAGCGGAATCGATGAGAACTTATACGAGAAAGTGTTTTGTGTTGAATTTCCCCAACTAAGATATGTGTTAACTGCTCCTAATTTATACGGCCGTTTATTTCAATTAGGGGTATTTTATAGTTTTCCTAAAACTCTACAGAGTTTTTCCTAGATTTCATATTTATAGCTCTTTCTTTGCAGAAGGAAGGATATTGTCAGTAACTCTTCTCCTCCATTGTAGTATTTTAGTTTATTGCTGTTAGACGTGAATGCTACCAATTTGGGAAGTTGGATTGCCGTTGTTGGAATGTTGGTTGAAAGCAGCTGTTCGTTTCCAGACTTTTTCTCTGATTTTGCTAGGATGTGCCTCGTGGAGCATCGTCTCACCAGCCAATACCAAAAAAGATTCAGGTGTAATTTCCAAGAGTACACAGTGCCCTCATTTCTCATGTGTCATGGCCCTGGCAGTGTGTGCAGCACAGTGTGGAGAGGAAGCCAACCCTGGGGGCTCCTTCTCAGTTTCTCTGGCTTTGGAGGCAGGATGTTGACCTGAAAGCCTCCTGTTGGGTAGACCAATGTGGAATGTTTCAGTCGACTGTAAATCTTGAAGAGAATCTGCACATTATTTGCCCTCCTCAGAGGCTGAGCATGATCTCCAATACTATAATGATTGGGAGTAGCATCATCGTTGGGTCGATGAAACCCATTGTTATCATTACTATTCACTGTTATTTTTATTATTTTACCTGTTGTCTTTATGGCTTATAGATCTGGTTATCTTTAGTCGACAATGACTAGCGTTTCTCTGTTTCTCAAGTGGTTCCGATTGACTGAAGATATGCATGCAGGTTCCCAAAGAGACCGCTATAGAGAGTGCAGCTCCCAGACTCTCCCTCTATGGCAAAGAACCTGTCTGTCTGAGGACGTTCCTGAAAAATTTGTTGTTCATCTGGCGGGCGGAGGCCATTGCGTGCCAGAAGCAGAGAATCAGGACGGGTGTCCTTGGCTGCCTGAGTCTCTGGACAAATCTCGAACTACGTCCGAGGCCCAGCAGTGGCTTGCAGCTGCCAGAAAGACCAGTGTGGGCGTCCTTAGCGAGCCAGCGCCACCATCAATTTTTCACTTGAGCTCAGGGACCCCAGAATGCCTCTCGATGACGTTGAAGGCTAGTGAATGTTGGGCAGGAGCCCCCAGAATTTTTTCCATGATGCACTGGGGGCACCGGAACTGCTCCTGCCAGCCTGGAAAGGCTGCAGAGGAAACCGTCGTCCTCGTGCAGAATTTTCTATTTCCCTTCAAGTGCCCAGGAACTGCCATTGGCCAAAATGATGGTGCGAGGATGGCTTCCTAACTGTGCCTGAGCTGTTGAAAGTCTTCCAGGTCCCAATAGCGGTCTGCCACCAATTCGCCTGTCTCCCCTCAATGTCCTTGCTCCCTCTTCTCGCTTTTCCACGTCTTCCTTCCTGGCGTGGGCTTTAGAGTACTAACTACCAAGGTAGAGCAGAGTTAAATTTTCTAATGAATTGATGTTCCCAGCTCAATTCCTTGTACCCAGGGAGCCCTAAGGAACATGTGACTGCACACTAGATGCTCAAGCAAGGTCGTCTGAATGTAGTATGGCGTGCTGTTTCCTGAAGGTGGTCTTGCTGAGACCCTATCGCCTCCTGTATAATTCTCTCAATGTCCTGAGAATACGCGAGTACTGTAGGCTTTCTGCGAGACCATGGGTGATCTTCACGGAAACCCACTGTGTTAGTAGCGAGATGATGGTTGGCTGTCAGGGCTTGTGTGTCCTGTGCTTTCTTTCCCAGGCTGACTGCTAGTGGAAGTGGGTCTTGAAAGAGCAGCATCAGCGTCCCCAGGAAACATGTGAGAAATAGAAACAGATGGATCCTTCCTAGACATCCAAACTCCTAATTCCCTGGTGTTGAGTCTTGTACATTGAAGAAATTTCTGTGTGCACGAGACTGTGAAAAGGAGTATTAGCTAAAGTGTTCTCCACTCTGGGCTGCCATTTGAAATCCCCTAGGTCGATCTAGGGAATGCAGTCATCTCAGCACTGGCGTGTGGTTGTTCAGTGGTGGGCCTGCGTGAATGGGGTTGTCAGAATCTCTAAGAGAGTTATGGGGCAGGACGGAGGCCGTGAGACCAGACCAGGGCCTATGCCGAAAGGAGGGAAGTCTGTCCCGGGTCCCAAGGAGACTGGAGCACTTCAGTAGCTATGGCAGGCTGGGGTATTGCCGAAATGTGCCATCTTGACTTTTCCCTTCTTTTTGGTGACCTTGTGCGTTCACCCAGGGGCTGCCCTCCTTGGAAGGCACAGAAGGCTGCAGACTGAAAGAAGCACTCGCCAACGGATGTCCTACAAGGAGGTAGGAGCAGTCATTTGTTCTTCCTATGGAAATGTTCCTTACCGAGGCATGGGAATTTTCTGGATCCTACTCAGAGCTTTTCCCGAATGAGAAAATGGAGATCACAGGTGACTCAGGTGAAATCTTTGCTCACCACCTCCAGTGGATCTCAAACTTTGCTGCCCACTGTTATCACGTCAGGAGATTTCCAAAGCTCCCAGTGCCCAGGCCGCAATAAACACACCCTCAATTTGCATCTCTTGCAGTAGGCTTCAGGCACAGGTATTTGCTAACCACCCCGCCCTGAGTCCCATGTGGGCCACCGTGCGAATAAGTCTGCAGGCACGCTTGTCTCACTGAAATCTGCCTAAGATTCCCTGGGGCTCACTGTCAAAATGCATGTAATGATGCCGTGGGGCTGAGTGTGCCTGAGAATCTGTGTTTCTAAAAAGCCCTAGGTCCTGCCAAACAGTGCTTCACCCAGTCACTTTAACTTGGATGAGTCAAAGAAATTTTTAAAATGGTCTGCATGCCTAGAAATCAAAAGTGCGTACCACAGGTCACCTTTGGGAGAATTTTATTAATAACAAAAGAACATTTTAAAACACAACTTTCTAATGACGTTTAATAACCCAAAGGAACAAAGCCATGAGAATATCCCGCATCAGGATTTCCACAGAAATAACCCCACAGAGTCAAAATATCTCATCCCAGGTCAGGGAAGTCTTTACAATTTGCCACGGACTCTTTTGAGCCCTTTACCCATTTTCCCCAAATTCTGAAATCGGAGGAGAGATACAGATCCATTTCCTATTATCTTTTAGTTGAGACCTTACCCCTGCAATCGGACTCACTAGTATCCAATGGATTTCAGTGTCAAACAACTTCCTATTCCAGTTTGATTACCGCCCTTTGAATCGTCACTTCTGCTTCCATCATGAAAGAGGGCAGTGTTTGCCTGTGTGTTTCCACAAGCATCGCCTGGGCTTCCACCATGTGTAGCCAGAGCAGAGATGGGGAATGGCTGATTCGCGAGAAAAACCTTGCTCCTTGTGACTTCTCCTCCTCACTGGACAGTCAGTTCCAGGTGTCCTGGGGTGGGAGGACGTGTCTTCCTTGGCAGGAGGTGTCTCCCTCCGAGTCACTCTCTTCCGAGGAAGAGGAAACCTGGAGGTCATTCTCCAGGACACTCAGTGGGACTTGGGCACAGTGTCCCTCAGACGTCTCTTGTGTGAGAGGGCTCTGCCCGGGAGGGCTTGGCTTCTCAGCTGGAAGGCAGGAGGGAGCAGTCAGGAGTCTGGAGCTCCACCAGCCATTGTCTAATCTCCTGAAGAGCATTCTGAGGGGCTGGCCTGGGTCACGGTTCAGTGCTGGGCGATGGGCCACAGTGCAGGGCTGAGCGGTATTCAGGTGAGGTCTGTGGTGTGGAGGCGGGAGGTCAATGCTTTTCCCCTGGGCATGCATCTTTCTGGTCACCTGGCATCCCGCAGTGGGTCTCCGTCCAGTTGTCCGTGGTGGAGGCTGGGGAGTCTGGAAAACCCCCAGATGTGGTCTCTGAGTGCTCTTCTTAGGTGCTTGGAAGGGAGTGAGTCTCGGTTTCTTTGGGAGCGTCTGGAAAGCCTGCACTGGCACCTGGGCAGGTCTCTTGCCTGGTGCCTTGATGCTGATTTTGGCATCCCGGTCCACAGTAGGTCCAGCAGCCTGTGGGCTGGGATAGGAGTTGACATCCAGATACATGGCTTGTGCCTGGGGCTGGTGAGCGTGGCCCAGGCCATGTGTCTTAGAGGGAGCCTGGGGATCTTCCAGGGAGGAAAAATGGGGCTTCTTGTCCCTCAGCTGGACAATGAGGGTAGGATCCGGGGCAAAGTGCTTGAATGCTGCGTGAGGCGTGTCAGGGACAGGCACTTCCTGACCATTCTGAATTCCACGAGGTGAGAAGAGGCTCAGTTCAGGTCTTTGGATGGCAGACACTGCGGGTCCGCTGGACCTCACGTCAGGTGTCTTCGAAGGTGGCCTACATGTGAGACTGAGGCCCAGGGCAGATTTCCTCTCGCCTCTGTAGAGGGGTCTTGGCCTGTTTGCATGCTGGAAGACAAGACAAAGACACACAAAGACTACATATTAGAACGTCCTCACCAAGGGAGAGAAATTACAACTAACCCAATAAAATAGGTGAAAACCAGAACTTGTACCATGAAATTGAATATTATGAGATATAAAGGTGTTGAGTTTAAAAATGATGAGGGACTCAACCTCAGTGGTGGCCAGGATAAAACAAACTGCACCGTCACCTTGCTACGTGTTTGCGGCAGGTAGGAGAATCGAAAGGTTCTTCCCAGTGTCTCTCTTGAAGGAAGTGTACATGAGCACTCTCCAAAATTTTTCTAGGGAATGTGCACAGCTCCTGCTGTTTTGGAGGCGGTTTCATGAGTAAGGAGTGTTGAGGAACAATTTGGGGGTGTGCACCACCATTGCAATGCTATCTCTTACATCAAGGATTCCACCTTGTGGAGACCTGTGATGAAAGCGCTTCCACAGCCCCCACCTGCATCTTGGTGACAGACATGCAAGGAGTAGTGCCAAACCCTAAACAGCAAGAAAAATGAGATCTGGCAAGTACACGAACTGATCACATTGGCTGGCATGGAATTGAAGAGTTCCCTCACAGAGAAGGGGGTTGAGGCAGATTGGGCTTCCCCCGAAGAGAACAAGAGGGAGCCCCAGGGGAGACTCACCCTCATGTAGTCACAGGACCCTGTCAATTCCTTCCAATTCGTCTGCGGACTCCCTTGAGCTCTCCTGGGAAATCTCTGCAGTAGAGCATTGCTGTGCTGCTCTTGTTGCCTGCAAACAAAAGCATGTCAAGTGCAGGGCACACAATTTCCTGGAGCCAGTTGGGACAGATATTCCTGTGTCCCAGGCTCCTTCAGTGTTGGGTTTTGAGACAGGTCGTGAAGCCCTGGGCCTTTGCCTCACCTCAGATTATTCCCCCAACTGCAGAGAACCCTGCGGGTTTTCTCATGCAGTCCTTTCCTTTTTCTCCATTGCTTCTCTCCCTGTCGTGGGGAGAATTCTGAAATGTTCCCCACCCCCTTGACTGACTCCCGAGGAGTTGAGTGAGCACCTGAGTGTGGACCCTGGAGGAGAGTGAGCTCCTATCTCGTTGTCTCCACCCCCCTGTCCTGGCCTGGAGGTGGCTGTGCACACCATGTGGAGCTGGGGAGACACGTGAGTCTCCTTGGATTTCAGCCCAAAGATTGGTTGCAAGCTCCCAGGTTCCTCACCTTTGTCTTTGCTGCTTCTCTCTCTCTGGCTTCTGCAAGAGCCGTGGGTTTGGCTGCACCTGCAGATTCCCCGGTTTCACATTCTCCTTGCAAATACTGGAGCCCAAGGGCAGGGGGGCTATGGCCCCTTGCCAACGCTTCATGGGGCACCTGGTACTTCTTCTGTTGTGCCCAAAGGCTCCGCAGTCCTTGCACTTCACCTGTGGGTGGAGGAGGAAATGGTCTCTGAGTCAGCGGGAATCACAAGCACTTTTCCACAGTGAATAGAAGGACAGAGTTTGAGAGGTGAATATTGGTTTTGGAGAGGGGACAGGACATATGGCAGTAGCTGTGAGGACACTGAGCATATTAGGGTGCCTTCCAAAAGCTTCTGCTATGGATAGACAGTGGAGGAAGGATTGGAGCTCTCAAGGTGAGCAGATGAGTCATAAGTGAAGATTGAGGCAAAATCCAAGCTAGACAGGACAGCAAAGAGGAAGTGAGGTTGTTCCTCCGGGTCTGTGAATGGGCCTGTGCCTGGTGATGTGGTCTCAAGGCAAGAAATCGTCTCATGGGAAAGGACAAGGGAGTGCTGGCCACAGAAGTGGCCATGTTCAAACCCTGTCTCTGGATTCCATGCACATCCCTGCTGCCCCACAGACCCCAGCCTCCACGCTTACCCTGGGATCCTCCTCCTCTGGTAGGGGAGCCTTCTTTGCCGCCGGTCCCTTCACTTGCTTCTTGCCGTTCTGGACATTAGAGAGTCTGGAGGGCCCGTGCTGGGTGGAACGGCCCGCCATCTTCCTCACCTCCTTGGTTTGTCACCTCAGTGTTTCTGGGGACTTGATATTCGGATTTCCTGAATCAAAAGCAGAAGAAAACTTTCAGATTGACACAGAGAGTAAAGTCCTCATGCACCTTCTTCTCCAAGTGGGGATGAAGGGACCTCATGAGCACTCAGTCAAAACACATTTCTCACAAGGTGATGTCTCCCTCCCAGAGATTTTGTCCTTCTCCCTGACTCCCTCGCCCGACAAAAGCTCGCTGCCCAAGACCAGACACGGGAGGCAGCCTTTGTCAATTTGCATTTCCATCCTTCAAAGAGTGATTTGAGAGACTTTGGTGAAGTCTATCACAATGCACTCTATTTGGACAAAGAAAGGCAAAATTTCCCCAGGTGTACACAATAATCCATGCCCCGGGAATGATGCAATGAATGCCGGGGCACACGTCTTGGAATGTCAAAAGCAAAGTAAGCTTTCCTATCGAAAACTGGAAGTTCCTCTTTGACACGAGAGGAGGCACTTTTCAAATTCCAATTCAGATAGGAAAAATGTTTTCTCCTCTACTGGCCTGGAGGCCTGCCAGGGTCAGCATGGTCAGAACTGTATTGTTTTATTTGTCATCTTCATGACCCTATTTTAACGACTTTCCAAGAAATCTGAACTGAATATGTTTGAACTAAGTGTGAACTAATCTATTGTCTAGGCTTTAAGGCCCATAGCCAAAGCCAGCGAGTTTCCATTCCTGCTCACTCACTGCCCCATGCACATCAGGGACTGGGGTCTATTTCCTCTGGAATTTGAACTTTGTCTGATAATGAGCATTGAAAAGGATGTATCTCATGGATCTCTTTCTCAAAATTCCTGTGAAAATTAAAGAATCAATACCCCTGTGCCTCAAGACACATCGCTCCCTCTTTTTCCTACTCTCCTCCCTCTCAGAGGGATCGTCAGAGGGGGCAGTTTGTAATGGAAACCCACCTGAAATCCAGTAGTGATCCTCCGGTCTGATTCTCTACAGCTGGGTTCAAGAACAGCTGCCCTGGATGGGATGCAGCTTCCAAGGTGCCTGCGGAAGGGTCAGAGGGGGAGTTTCCCTTCCGGGCAGGCTTTTATACTGATTCAAGGTCACGTGACCTCGTTAAGGGGATCTCAGTCAATCCATCTCATCTACCCACCTTTGACGTAAGCAGGTCTTGAAGCCATAAACCGTCCTGTGTCGCTTAGCATTTTCAGGCATTTTAAAATGCCAGGCACTCCTGGGCATACTTTGAAGAATATCTGTTTTCTGTAAGGAAAAGAAACCTCTGTGCTAATGCCTCTATCTTTCTCCACTTTGCACTTTTATTCTTGTGGCGAATTATGTGTAACGTGGTAGTTCTTCTTGGAAGGCATTGAAGTCTAGACTTCTACCGCCCTCAGTACATTCACCTCGTTGTGCAAACATCACCATCGTCCATCTCCCCAGCTTTTCATATTCTGCAACTGAAAGTCCCTATCTATTAAACACCCACTCTTCATTCTTCCCTCCCTGCAGACCCCTCTTCCACCATTCTCCTTTCGATGTCTATGCATGGGACTGCTCTAGGAATCCACAGAGAAGGCATTGTGCGATCTGCGTCCTGCTGGGACTGGCTGCTTTTGCACTGTGTCTTGTGACTCAAGTAATTGTTCCTGCCAGGTCCCTTTGGTTGAGCCAGGCAGCTCCACTCGGCTCAGTCTCTTAGTCCTGTACTCGGTAGTATGTAGATGACGTGGGACTTTCTTTTTCTAGCCTCATCTCCCTTTGGTTGATATTTGTGTGACTTTCACAACTTCCCGCTAGTGGTCAGGCCCAGGAGACGGTTAGGCACAGGTCTGTGTTTTGATGATGGGACGGTTGGGAATGAAAATGCCCTGTGATCTCGTCTGGGTAGTTGCTCATTGATTCAAAGGGACCAGCTTGACCTCCAAAGCGGGTGACTATGTACAACCGCCAGTAACGTGGGTGGAGTGTCTCCGTTGTTCCAGATTATTGGTACCCTGGGGAGTTTCCGCAGTTTGTGGTTTGCAGAGGTTTGCAACCGTATGGACTTTGAAAATTGCATTACATTAATAATTTATGAACTTGGCAAAATGCCCTAGGTCCTGGCTCCGTAGCCACGGCTTGATCCCATCCTCCTGCCCTGGAACCTGGGCAGCAGTGGCCCCTCCCTGATCTCCCACCGCAGCCTTGAGCCTCCTGGTGGCCTCTCCCCGCTCCAAGGATCGCGTGCCCCCCGTGATTCTCACACCACTGGCCTGAATTGCCCCTTACCCACCCTCCACGTAATTGGAGTAGCACTTGCCACTCTCACGACTGGCTTCCCAAGGCAGAATAAACTGCATACTTTCGGAAAAATAAAGGTATCCCTTTCACACCAGGAATTATTCCAATTTGCATAGACTCTTTTTGGTTCTGTTCTTTTAATTCTTAATTTGTCAATTGCCTCCTCAGCATTGCAGAGAAAATCCCTTGGGATTTAGAGCGGAATCGATGAGAACTTATACGAGAAAGTGTTTTGTGTTGAATTTCCCCAACTAAGATATGTGTTAACTGCTCCTAATTTATACGGCCGTTTATTTCAATTAGGGGTATTTTATATTTTTCCTAAAACTCTACAGAGTTTTTCCTAGATTTCATATTTATAGCTCTTTCTTTGCAGAAGGAAGGATATTGTCAGTAACTCTTCTCCTCCATTGTAGTATTTTAGTTTATTGCTGTTAGACGTGAATGCTACCAATTTGGGAAGTTGGATTGCCGTAGTTGGAGTGTTGGTTGAAAGCAGCTGTTCGTTTCCAGACTTTTTCTCTGATTTTGCTAGGATGTGCCTCGTGGAGCATCGTCTCACCAGCCAATACCAAAAAAGATTCAGGTGTAATTTCCAAGATTACACAGTGCCCTCATTTCTCATGTGTCATGGCCCTGGCAGTGTGTGCAGCACAGTGTGGAGAGGAAGCCAACCCTGGGGGCTCCTTCTCAGTTTCTCTGGCTTTGGAGGCAGGAAGTTGACCTGAAAGCCTCCTGTTGGGTAGACCAATGTGGAATGTTTCAGTCGACTGTAATTCTTGAAGAGAATCTGCACATTATTTGCCCTCCTCAGAGGCTGAGCATGATCTCCAATACTATAATGATTGGGAGTAGCATCATCTTTGGGTCGATGAAACCCATTGTTATCATTACTATTCACTGTTATTTTTATTATTTTACCTGTTGTCTTTATGGCTTATAGATCTGGTTATCTTTAGTCGACAATGACTCGCGTTTCTCTGTTTCTCAAGTGGTTCCGATTGACTGAAGATATGCATGCAGGTTCCCAAAGAGACCGCTATAGAGAGTGCAGCTCCCAGACTCTCCCTCTATGGCAAAGAACCTGTCTGTCTGAGGACGTTCCTGAAAAATTTGTTGTTCATCTGGCGGGCGGAGGCCATTGCGTGCCAGAAGCAGAGAATCAGGACGGGTGTCCTTGGCTGCCTGAGTCTCTGGACAAATCTCGAACTACGTCCGAGGCCCAGCAGTGGCTTGCAGCTGCCAGAAAGACCAGTGTGGGCGTCCTTAGCGAGCCAGCGCCACCATCAATTTTTCACTTGAGCTCAGGGACCCCAGAATGCCTCTCGATGACGTTGAAGGCTAGTGAATGTTGGGCAGGAGCCCCCAGAATTTTTTCCATGATGCACTGGGGGCACCGGAACTGCTCCTGCCAGCCTGGAAAGGCTGCAGAGGAAACCGTCGTCCTCGTGCAGAATTTTCTATTTCCCTTCAAGTGCCCAGGAACTGCCATTGGCCAAAATGATGGTGCGAGGATGGCTTCCTAACTGTGCCTGAGCTGTTGAAAGTCTTCCAGGTCCCAATAGCGATCTGCCACCAATTCGCCTGTCTCCCCTCAATGTCCTTGCTCCCTCTTCTCGCTTTTCCACGTCTTCCTTCCTGGCGTGGGCTTTAGAGTACTAACTACCAAGGTAGAGCAGAGTTAAATTTTCTAATGAATTGAGGTTCCCAGCTCAATTCCTTGTACCCAGGGAGCCCTAAGGAACATGTGACTGCACACTAGATGCTCAAGCAAGGTCGTCTGAATGTAGTATGGCGTGCTGTTTCCTGAAGGTGGTCCTGCTGAGACCATATCGCCTCCTGTATACTTCTCTCAATGTCCTGAGAATACGCGCGTACTGTAGGCTTTCTGCGAGACCATGGGTGATCTTCACGGAAACCCACTGTGTTTGTAGCAAGATGATGGTTGGCTGTCAGGGCTTGTGTGTCCTGTGCTTTCTTTCCCAGGCTGAGTGCTAGTGGAAGTGGGTCTTGAAAGAGCAGCATCAGCGTCCCCAGGCAACATGTGAGAAATAGAAACAGATGGATCCTTCCTAGACATCCAAACTCCTAATTCCCTGGTGTTGAGTCTTGTACATTGAAGAAATTTCTGTGTGCACGAGACTGTGAAAAGGAGTATTAGCTAAAGTGTTCTCCACTCTGGGCTGCCATTTGAAATCCCCTAGGTCGATCTAGGGAATGCAGTCATCTCAGCACTGGCGTGTGGTTGTTCAGTGGTGGGCCTGCGTGAATGGGGTTGTCAGAATCTCTAAGAGAGTTATGGGGCAGGACGGAGGCCGTGAGACCAGACCAGGGCCTATGCTGAAAGGAGGGAAGTCTGTCCCGGGTCCCAAGGAGACTGGAGCACTTCAGTAGCTATGGCAGGCTGGGGTATTGCCGAAATGTGCCATCTTGACTTTTCCCTTCTTTTTGGTGACCTTGTGCGTTCACCCAGGGGCTGCCCTCCTTGGAAGGCACAGAAGGCTGCAGACTGAAAGAAGCACTCGCCAACGGATGTCCTACAAGGAGGTAGGAGCAGTCATTTGTTCTTCCTATGGAAATGTTCCTTACCGAGGCATGGGAATTTTCTGGATCCTACTCAGAGCTTTTCCCGAATGAGAAAATGGAGATCACAGGTGAATCAGGTGAAACCTTGCTCACCACCTCCAGTGGATCTCAAACTTTGCTGCCCACTGTTATCACGTCAGGAGATTTCCAAAGCTCCCAGTGCCCAGGCCGCAATAAACACACCCTCAATTTGCATCTCTTGCAGTAGGCTTCAGGCACAGGTATTTGCTAACCACCCCGCCCTGAGTCCCATGTGGGCCACCGTGCGAATAAGTCTGCAGGCACGCTTGTCTCACTGAAATCTGCCTAAGATTCCCTGGGGCTCACTGTCAAAATGCATGTAATGATGCCGTGGGGCTGAGTGTGCCTGAGAATCTGTGTTTCTAAAAAGCCCTAGGTCCTGCCAAACAGTGCTTCACCCAGTCACTTTAACTTGGATGAGTCAAAGAAATTTTTAAAATGGTCTGCATGCCTAGAAATCAAAAGTGCGTACCACAGGTCACCTTTGGGAGAATTTTATTAATAACAAAAGAACATTTTAAAACACAACTTTCTAATGACGTTTAATAACCCAAAGGAACAAAGCCATGAGAATATCCCGCATCAGGATTTCCACAGAAATAACCCCACAGAGTCAAAATATCTCATCCCAGGTCAGGGAAGTCTTTACAATTTGCCACGGACTCTTTTGAGCCCTTTACCCATTTTCCCCAAATTCTGAAATCGGAGGAGAGATACAGATCCATTTCCTATTATCTTTTAGTTGAGACCTTACCCCTGCAATCGGACTCACTAGTATCCAATGGATTTCAGTGTCAAACAACTTCCTGTTCCAGTTTGATTACCGCCCTTTGAATCGTCACTTCTGCTTCCATCATGAAAGAGGGCAGTGTTTGCCTGTGTGTTTCCACAAGCATCGCCTGGGCTTCCACCATGTGTAGCCAGAGCAGAGATGGGGAATGGCTGATTCGCGAGAAAAACCTTGCTCCTTGTGACTTCTCCTCCTCACTGGACAGTCAGTTCCAGGTGTCCTGGGGTGGGAGGACGTGTCTTCCTTGGCAGGAGGTGTCTCCCTCCGAGTCACTCTCTTCCGAGGAAGAGGAAACCTGGAGGTCATTCTCCAGGACACTCAGTGGGACTTGGGCACAGTGTCCCTCAGACGTCTCTTGTGTGAGAGGGCTCTGCCCGGGAGGGCTTGGCTTCTCAGCTGGAAGGCAGGAGGGAGCAGTCAGGAGTCTGGAGCTCCACCAGCCATTGTCTAATCTCCTGAAGAGCATTCTGAGGGGCTGGCCTGGGTCACGGTTCAGTGCTGGGCGATGGGCCACAGTGCAGGGCTGAGCGGTATTCAGGTGAGGTCTGTGGTGTGGAGGCGGGAGGTCAATGCTTTTCCCCTGGGCATGCATCTTTCTGGTCACCTGGCATCCCGCAGTGGGTCTCCGTCCAGTTGTCCGTGGTGGAGGCTGGGGAGTCTGGAAAACCCCCAGATGTGGTCTCTGAGTGCTCTTCTTAGGTGCTTGGAAGGGAGTGAGTCTCGGTTTCTTTGGGAGCGTCTGGAAAGCCTGCACTGGCACCTGGGCAGGTCTCTTGCCTGGTGCCTTGATGCTGATTTTGGCATCCCGGTCCACAGTAGGTCCAGCAGCCTGTGGGCTGGGATAGGAGTTGACATCCAGATACATGGCTTGTGCCTGGGGCTGGTGAGCGTGGCCCAGGCCATGTGTCTTAGAGGGAGCCTGGGGATCTTCCAGGGAGGAAAAATGGGGCTTCTTGTCCCTCAGCTGGACAATGAGGGTAGGATCCGGGGCAAAGTGCTTGAATGCTGCGTGAGGCGTGTCAGGGACAGGCACTTCCTGACCATTCTGAATTCCACGAGGTGAGAAGAGGCTCAGTTCAGGTCTTTGGATGGCAGACACTGCGGGTCCGCTGGACCTCACGTCAGGTGTCTTCGAAGGTGGCCTACATGTGAGACTGAGGCCCAGGGCAGATTTCCTCTCGCCTCTGTAGAGGGGTCTTGGCCTGTTTGCATGCTGGAAGACAAGACAAAGACACACAAAGACTACATATTAGAACGTCCTCACCAAGGGAGAGAAATTACAACTAACCCAATAAAATAGGTGAAAACCAGAACTTGTATCATGAAATAGAATATTATGAGATATAAAGGTGTTGAGTTTAAAAATGATGAGGGACTCAACCTCAGTGGTGGCCAGGATAAAACAAACTGCACCGTCACCTTGCTACGTGTTTGCGGCAGGTAGGAGAATCGAAAGGTTCTTCCCAGTGTCTCTCTTGAAGGAAGTGTACATGAGCACTCTCCAAAATTTTTCTAGGGAATGTGCACAGCTCCTGCTGTTTTGGAGGCGGTTTCATGAGTAAGGAGTGTTGAGGAACAATTTGGGCGTGTGCACCACCATTGCAATGCTATCTCTTACATCAAGGATTCCACCTTGTGGAGACCTGTGATGAAACCGCTTCCACAGCCCCCACCTGCATCTTGGTGACAGACATGCAAGGAGTAGTGCCAAACCCTAAACAGCAAGAAAAATGAGATCTGGCAAGTACACGAACTGATCACATTGGCTGGCATGGAATTGAAGAGTTCCCTCACAGAGAAGGGGGTTGAGGCAGATTGGGCTTCCCCCGAAGAGAACAAGAGGGGGCCCCAGGGGAGACTCACCCTCATGTAGTCACAGGACCCTGTCAATTCCTTCCAATTCGTCTGCGGACTCCCTTGAGCTCTCCTGGGAAATCTCTGCAGTAGAGCATTGCTGTGCTGCTCTTGTTGCCTGCAAACAAAAGCATGTCAAGTGCAGGGCACACAATTTCCTGGAGCCAGTTGGGACAGATGTTCCTGTGTCCCAGGCTCCTTCAGTGTTGGGTTTTGAGACAGGTCGTGAAGCCCTGGGCCTTTGCCTCACCTCAGATTATTCCCCCAACTGCAGAGAACCCTGCGGGTTTTCTCATGCAGTCCTTTCCTTTTTCTCCATTGCTTCTCTCCCTGTCGTGGGGAGAATTCTGAAATGTTCCCCACCCCCTTGACTGACTCCCGAGGAGTTGAGTGAGCACCTGAGTGTGGACCCTGGAGGAGAGTGAGCTCCTATCTCGTTGTCTCCACCCCCCTGTCCTGGCCTGGAGGTGGCTGTGCACACCATGTGGAGCTGGGGAGACACGTGAGTCTCCTTGGATTTCAGCACAAAGATTGGTTACAATCTCCCAGGTTCCTCACCTTTGTCTTTGCTGCTTCTCTCTCTCTGGCTTCTGCAAGAGCCGTGGGTTTGGCTGCACCTGCAGATTCCCCGGTTTCACATTCTCCTTGCAAATACTGGAGCCCAAGGGCAGGGGGGCTATGGCACCTTGCCAACGCTTCATGGGGCACCTGGTACTTCTTCTGTTGTGCCCAAAGGCTCCGCAGTCCTTGCACTTCACCTGTGGGTGGAGGAGGAAATGGTCTCTGAGTCAGCGGGAATCACAAGCACTTTTCCACAGTGAATAGAAGGACAGAGTTTGAGAGGTGAGTATTGGTTTTGGAGAGGGGACAGGACATATGGCAGTAGCTGTGAGGACACTGAGCATATTAGGGTGCCTTCCAAAAGCTTCTGCTATGGATAGACAGTGGAGGAAGGATTGGAGCTCTCAAGGTGAGCAGATGAGTCATAAGTGAAGATTGAGGCAAAATCCAAGCTAGACAGGACAGCAAAGAGGAAGTGAGGTTGTTCCTCCGGGTCTGTGAATGGGCCTGTGCCTGGTGATGTGGTCTCAAGGCAAGAAATCGTCTCATGGGAAAGGACAAGGGAGTGCTGGCCACAGAAGTGGCCATGTTCAAACCCTGTCTCTGGATTCCATGCACATCCCTGCTGCCCCACAGACCCAAGCCTCCACGCTTACCCTGGGATCCTCCTCCTCTGGTAGGGGAGCCTTCTTTGCCGCCGGTCCCTTCACTTGCTTCTTGCCGTTCTGGACATTAGAGAGTCTGGAGGGCCCGTGCTGGGTGGAACGGCCCGCCATCTTCCTCACCTCCTTGGTTTGTCACCTCAGTGTTTCTGGGGACTTGATATTCGGATTTCCTGAATCAAAAGCAGAAGAAAACTTTCAGATTGACACAGAGACTAAAGTCCTCATGCACCTTCTTCTCCAAGAGGGGATGAAGGGACCTCATGAGCACTCAGTCAAAACACATTTCTCACAAGGTGATGTCTCCCTCCCAGAGATTTTGTCCTTCTCCCTGACTCCCTCGCCCGACAAAAGCTCGCTGCCCAAGACCAGACACGGGAGGCAGCCTTTGTCAATTTGCATTTCCATCCTTCAAAGAGTGATTTGAGAGACTTTGGTGAAGTCTATCGCAATGCACTCTATTTGGACAAAGAAAGGCAAAATTTCCCCAGGTGTACACAATAATCCATGTCCCGGGAATGATGCAGTGAATGCCGGGGCACACGTCTTGGAATGTCAAAAGCAAAGTAAGCTTTCCTATCGAAAACTGGAAGTTCCTCTTTGACACGAGAGGAGGCACTTTTCACATTCCAATTCAGATAGGAAGAATGTTTTCTCCTCTACTGGCCTGGAGACCTGCCAGGGTCAGCATGGTCAGAACTGTATTGTTTTATTTGTCATCTTCATGACCCTATTTTAACGACTTTCCAAGAAATCTGAACTGAATATGTTTGAACTAAGTGTCAACTAATCTACTGTCTAGGCTTTAAGGCCCATAGCCAAAGCCAGCGAGTTTCCATTCCTGCTCACTCACTGCCCCATGCACATCAGGGACTGGGGTCTATTTCCTCTGGAATTTGAACTTTGTCTGATAATGAGCATTGAAAAGGATGTATCTCATGGATCTCTTTCTCAAAATTCCTGTGAAAATTAAAGAATCAATACCCCTGTGCCTCAAGACACATCGCTCCCTCTTTTTCCTACTGTCCTCCCTCTCAGAGGGATCGTCAGAGGGGGCAGTTTGTAATGGAAACCCACCTGAAATCCAGTAGTGATCCTCCGGTCTGATTCTCTACAGCTGGGTTCAAGAACAGCGGCCCTGGATGGGATGCAGCTTCCAAGGTGCCTGCGGAAGGGTCAGAGGGGGAGTTTCCCTTCCGGGCAGGCTTTTATACTGATTCAAGGTCACGTGACCTCGTTAAGGGGATCTCAGTCAATCCATCTCATCTACCCACCTTTGACGTAAGCAGGTCTTGAAGCCGTAAACCGTCCTGTGTCGCTTAGCATTTTCCAGCATTTTAAAATGCCAGGCACTCCTGGGCATACTTTGATGAATATCTGTTTTCTGTAAGGAAAAGAAACCTCTGTGCTAATGCCTCTATCTTTCTCCACTTTGCACTTTTGTTCTTGTGGCGAATTATGTGTAACGTGGTAGTTCTTCTTGGAAGGCATTGAAGTGTAGACTTCTACCGCCCTCAGTACATTCACCTCGTTGTGCAAACATCACCATCGTCCGTCTCGCCAGCTTTTCATATTCTGCAACTGAAAGTCCCTATCTATTAAACACCCACTCTTCATTCTTCCCTCCCTGCAGACCCCTCTTCCACCATTCTCCTTTCGATGTCTATGCATGGGACTGCTATAGGAATCCACAGAGAAGGCATTGTGCGATCTGCGTCCTGCTGGGACTGGCTTCTTTTGCACTGTGTCTTGTGACTCAAGTAATTGTTCCTGCCAGGTCCCTTTGGTTGAGCCAGGCAGCTCCACTCGGCTCAGACTCTTAGTACTGTACTCGGTAGTATGTAGATGACGTGGGACTTACTTTCTTTTTTCTAGCCTCATCTCCCTTTGGTTGATATTTGTGTGTCTTTCACAACTTCCCGCTAGTGGTCAGGCCCAGGAGACGGTTAGGCACAGGTCTGTGTTTTGATGATGGGACGGTTGGGAATGAAAATGCCCTGTGATCTCGTCTGGGTAGTTGCTCATTGATTCAAAGGGACCAGCTTGACCTCCAATGCGGGTGACTATGTACAACCGCCAGTAACGTGGGTGGAGTGTCTCCGTTGTTCCAGATTATTGGTACCCTGGGGAGTTTCCGCAGTTTGTGGTTTGCAGAGGTTTGCAACCGTATGGACTTTGAAAATTGCATTACATTAATAATTTATGAACTTGGCAAAATTGCCCTAGGTCCTGGCTCCGTAGCCACGCTTGATCCCATCCTCCTGCCCTGGAACCTGGGCAGCAGGGGGCCCCTCCCTGATCTCCCACCGCAGCCTTGGGCCTCCTGGTGGCCTCTCCCGCTCCCAAGGATCGCGTGCCCCCCGTGATTCTCACACCACTGGCCTGAATTGCCCCCTTACCCACCCTCCACGTAATTGGAGTAGCACTTGCCACTCTCACGACTGGCTTCCCAAGGCAGAATAAACTGCGTACTTTCGGAAAAATAAAGGTATCCCTTTCACACCAGGAATTATTCCAATTTGCGTAGACTCTTTTTGGTTCTGTTCTTTTAATTCTTAATTTGTCAATTGCCTCCTCAGCATTGCAGAGAAAATCCCTTGGGATTTAGAGCGGAATCGATGAGAACTTATACGAGAAAGTGTTTTGTGTTGAATTTCCCCAACTAAGATATGTGTTAACTGCTCCTAATTTATACGGCCGTTTATTTCAATTAGGGGTATTTTATATTTTTCCTAAAACTCTACAGAGTTTTTCCTAGATTTCATATTTATAGCTCTTTCTTTGCAGAAGGAAGGATATTGTCAGTAACTCTTCTCCTCCATTGTAGTATTTTAGTTTATTGCTGTTAGACGTGAATGCTACCAATTTGGGAAGTTGGATTGCCGTAGTTGGAGTGTTGGTTGAAAGCAGCTGTTCGTTTCCAGACTTTTTCTCTGATTTTGCTAGGATGTGCCTCGTGGAGCATCGTATCACCAGCCAATACCAAAAAAGATTCAGGTGTAATTTCCAAGATTACACAGTGCCCTCATTTCTCATGTGTCATGGCCCTGGCAGTGTGTGCAGCACAGTGTGGAGAGGAAGCCAACCCTGGGGGCTCCTTCTCAGTTTCTCTGGCTTTGGAGGCAGGAAGTTGACCTGAAAGCCTCCTGTTGGCTAGACCAATGTGGAATGTTTCAGTCGACTGTAATTCTTGAAGAGAATCTGCACATTATTTGCCCTCCTCAGAGGCTGAGCATGATCTCCAATACTATAATGATTGGGAGTAGCATCATCGTTGGGTCGATGAAACCCATTGTTATCATTACTATTCACTGTTATTTTTATTATTTTACCTGTTGTCTTTATGGCTTATAGATCTGGTTATCTTTAGTCGACAATGACTAGCGTTTCTCTGTTTCTCAAGTGGTTCCGATTGACTGAAGATATGCATGCAGGTTCCCAAAGAGACCGCTATAGAGAGTGCAGCTCCCAGACTCTCCCTCTATGGCAAAGAACCTGTCTGTCTGAGGACGTTCCTGAAAAATTTGTTGTTCATCTGGCGGGCGGAGGCCATTGCGTGCCAGAAGCAGAGAATCAGGACGGGTGTCCTTGGCTGCCTGAGTCTCTGGACAAATCTCGAACTACGTCCGAGGCCCAGCAGTGGCTTGCAGCTGCCAGAAAGACCAGTGTGGGCGTCCTTAGCGAGCCAGCGCCACCATCAATTTTTCACTTGAGCTCAGGGACCCCAGAATGCCTCTCGATGACGTTGAAGGCTAGTGAATGTTGGGCAGGAGCCCCCAGAATTTTTTCCATGATGCACTGGGGGCACCGGAACTGCTCCTGCCAGCCTGGAAAGGCTGCAGAGGAAACCGTCGTCCTCGTGCAGAATTTTCTATTTCCCTTCAAGTGCCCAGGAACTGCCATTGGCCAAAATGATGGTGCGAGGATGGCTTCCTAACTGTGCCTGAGCTGTTGAAAGTCTTCCAGGTCCCAATAGCGGTCTGCCACCAATTCGCCTGTCTCCCCTCAATGTCCTTGCTCCCTCTTCTCGCTTTTCCACGTCTTCCTTCCTGGCGTGGGCTTTAGAGTACTAACTACCAAGGTAGAGCAGAGTTAAATTTTCTAATGAATTGATGTTCCCAGCTCAATTCCTTGTACCCAGGGAGCCCTAAGGAACATGTGACTGCACACTAGATGCTCAAGCAAGGTCGTCTGAATGTAGTATGGCGTGCTGTTTCCTGAAGGTGGTCCTGCTGAGACCCTATCGCCTCCTGTATACTTCTCTCAATGTCCTGAGAATACGCGAGTACTGTAGGCTTTCTGCGAGACCATGGGCGATCTTCACGGAAACCCACTGTGTTTGTAGCGAGATGATGGTTGGCTGTCAGGGCTTGTGTGTCCTGTGCTTTCTTTCCCAGGCTGAGTGCTAGTGGAAGTGGGTCTTGAAAGAGGAGCATCAGCGTCCCCAGGGAACTTGTGAGAAATAGAAACAGATGGATCCTTCCTAGACATCCAAACTCCTAATTCCCTGGTGTTGAGTCTTGTACATTGAAGAAATTTCTGTGTGCACGAGACTGTGAAAAGGAGTATTAGCAAAAGTGTTCTCCACTCTGGGCTGCCATTTGAAATCCCCTAGGTCGATCTAGGGAATGCAGTCATCTCAGCACTGGCGTGTGGTTGTTCAGTGGTGGGCCTGCGTGAATGGGGTTGTCAGAATCTCTAAGAGAGTTATGGGGCAGGATGGAGGCCGTGAGACCAGACCAGGGCCTATGCCGAAAGGAGGGAAGTCTGTCCCGGGTCCCAAGGAGACTGGAGCACTTCAGTAGCTATGGCAGGCTGGGGTATTGCCGAAATGTGCCATCTTGACTTTTCCCTTCTTTTTGGTGACCTTGTGCGTTCACCCAGGGGCTGCCCTCCTTGGAAGGCACAGAAGGCTGCAGACTGAAAGAAGCACTCGCCAACGGATGTCCTACAAGGAGGTAGGAGCAGTCATTTGTTCTTCCTATGGAAATGTTCCTTACCGAGGCATGGGAATTTTCTGGATCCTACTCAGAGCTTTTCCCGAATGAGAAAATGGAGATCACAGGTGAATCAGGTGAAATCTTGCTCACCACCTCCAGTGGATCTCAAACTTTGCTGCCCACTGTTATCACGTCAGGAGATTTCCAAAGCTCCCAGTGCCCAGGCCGCAATAAACACACCCTCAATTTGCATCTCTTGCAGTAGGCTTCAGGCACAGGTATTTGCTAACCACCCCGCCCTGAGTCCCATGTGGGCCACCGTGCGAATAAGTCTGCAGGCACGCTTGTCTCACTGAAATCTGCCTAAGATTCCCTGGGGCTCACTGTCAAAATGCATGTAATGATGCCGTGGGGCTGAGTGTGCCTGAGAATCTGTGTTTCTAAAAAGCCCTAGGTCCTGCCAAACAGTGCTTCACCCAGTCACTTTAACTTGGATGAGTCAAAGAAATTTTTAAAATGGTCTGCATGCCTAGAAATCAAAAGTGCGTACCACAGGTCACCTTTGGGAGAATTTTATTAATAACAAAAGAACATTGTAAAACACAACTTTCTAATGACGTTTAATAACCCAAAGGAACAAAGCCATGAGAATATCCCGCATCAGGATTTCCACAGAAATAACCCCACAGAGTCAAAATATCTCATCCCAGGTCAGGGAAGTCTTTACAATTTGCCACGGACTCTTTTGAGCCCTTTACCCATTTTCCCCAAATTCTGAAATCGGAGGAGAGATACAGATCCATTTCCTATTATCTTTTAGTTGAGACCTTACCCCTGCAATCGGACTCACTAGTATCCAATGGATTTCAGTGTCAAACAACTTCCTATTCCAGTTTGATTACCGCCCTTTGAATCGTCACTTCTGCTTCCATCATGAAAGAGGGCAGTGTTTGCCTGTGTGTTTCCACAAGCATCGCCTGGGCTTCCACCATGTGTAGCCAGAGCAGAGATGGGGAATGGCTGATTCGCGAGAAAAACCTTGCTCCTTGTGACTTCTCCTCCTCACTGGACAGTCAGTTCCAGGTGTCCTGGGGTGGGAGGACGTGTCTTCCTTGGCAGGAGGTGTCTCCCTCCGAGTCACTCTCTTCCGAGGAAGAGGAAACCTGGAGGTCATTCTCCAGGACACTCAGTGGGACTTGGGCACAGTGTCCCTCAGACGTCTCTTGTGTGAGAGGGCTCTGCCCGGGAGGGCTTGGCTTCTCAGCTGGAAGGCAGGAGGGAGCAGTCAGGAGTCTGGAGCTCCACCAGCCATTGTCTAATCTCCTGAAGAGCATTCTGAGGGGCTGGCCTGGGTCACGGTTCAGTGCTGGGCGATGGGCCACAGTGCAGGGCTGAGCGGTATTCAGGTGAGGTCTGTGGTGTGGAGGCGGGAGGTCAATGCTTTTCCCCTGGGCATGCATCTTTCTGGTCACCTGGCATCCCGCAGTGGGTCTCCGTCCAGTTGTCCGTGGTGGAGGCTGGGGAGTCTGGAAAACCCCCAGATGTGGTCTCTGAGTGCTCTTCTTAGGTGCTTGGAAGGGAGTGAGTCTCGGTTTCTTTGGGAGCGTCTGGAAAGCCTGCACTGGCACCTGGGCAGGTCTCTTGCCTGGTGCCTTGATGCTGATTTTGGCATCCCGGTCCACAGTAGGTCCAGCAGCCTGTGGGCTGGGATAGGAGTTGACATCCAGATACATGGCTTGTGCCTGGGGCTGGTGAGCGTGGCCCAGGCCATGTGTCTTAGAGGGAGCCTGGGGATCTTCCAGGGAGGAAAAATGGGGCTTCTTGTCCCTCAGCTGGACAATGAGGGTAGGATCCGGGGCAAAGTGCTTGAATGCTGCGTGAGGCGTGTCAGGGACAGGCACTTCCTGACCATTCTGAATTCCACGAGGTGAGAAGAGGCTCAGTTCAGGTCTTTGGATGGCAGACACTGCGGGTCCGCTGGACCTCACGTCAGGTGTCTTCGAAGGTGGCCTACATGTGAGACTGAGGCCCAGGGCAGATTTCCTCTCGCCTCTGTAGAGGGGTCTTGGCCTGTTTGCATGCTGGAAGACAAGACAAAGACACACAAAGACTACATATTAGAACGTCCTCACCAAGGGAGAGAAATTACAACTAACCCAATAAAATAGGTGAAAACCAGAACTTGTATCATGAAATAGAATATTATGAGATATAAAGGTGTTGAGTTTAAAAATGATGAGGGACTCAACCTCAGTGGTGGCCAGGATAAAACAAAATGCACCGTCACCTTGCTACGTGTTTGCGGCAGGTAGGAGAATCGAAAGGTTCTTCCCAGTGTCTCTCTTGAAGGAAGTGTACATGAGCACTCTCCAAAATTTTTCTAGGGAATGTGCACAGCTCCTGCTGTTGTGGAGGCGGTTTCATGAGTAAGGAGTGTTGAGGAACAATTTGGGGGTGTGCACCACCATTGCAATGCTATCTCTTACATCAAGGATTCCACCTTGTGGAGACCTGTGATGAAAGCGCTTCCACAGCCCCCACCTGCATCTTGGTGACAGACATGCAAGGAGTAGTGCCAAACCCTAAACAGCAAGAAAAATGAGATCTGGCAAGTACACGAACTGATCACATTGGCTGGCATGGAATTGAAGAGTTCCCTCACAGAGAAGGGGGTTGAGGCAGATTGGGCTTCCCCCGAAGAGAACAAGAGGGGGCCCCAGGGGAGACTCACCCTCATGTAGTCACAGGACCCTGTCAATTCCTTCCAATTCGTCTGCGGACTCCCTTGAGCTCTCCTGGGAAATCTCTGCAGTAGAGCATTGCTGTGCTGCTCTTGTTGCCTGCAAACAAAAGCATGTCAAGTGCAGGGCACACAATTTCCTGGAGCCAGTTGGGACAGATATTCCTGTGTCCCAGGCTCCTTCAGTGTTGGGTTTTGAGACAGGTCGTGAAGCCCTGGGCCTTTGCCTCACCTCAGATTATTCCCCCAACTGCAGAGAACCCTGCGGGTTTTCTCATGCAGTCCTTTCCTTTTTCTCCATTGCTTCTCTCCCTGTCGTGGGGAGAATTCTGAAATGTTCCCCACCCCCTTGACTGACTCCCGAGGAGTTGAGTGAGCACCTGAGTGTGGACCCTGGAGGAGAGTGAGCTCCTATCTCGTTGTCTCCACCCCCCTGTCCTGGCCTGGAGGTGGCTGTGCACACCATGTGGAGCTGGGGAGACACGTGAGTCTCCTTGGATTTCAGCCCAAAGATTGGTTACAAGCTCCCAGGTTCCTCACCTTTGTCTTTGCTGCTTCTCTCTCTCTGGCTTCTGCAAGAGCCGTGGGTTTGGCTGCACCTGCAGATTCCCCGGTTTCACATTCTCCTTGCAAATACTGGAGCCCAAGGGCAGGGGGGCTATGGCACCTTGCCAACGCTTCATGGGGCACCTGGTACTTCTTCTGTTGTGCCCAAAGGCTCCACAGTCCTTGCACTTCACCTGTGGGTGGAGGAGGAAATGGTCTCTGAGTCAGCGGGAATCACAAGCACTTTTCCACAGTGAATAGAAGGACAGAGTTTGAGAGGTGAGTATTGGTTTTGGAGAGGGGACAGGACATATGGCAGTAGCTGTGAGGACACTGAGCATATTAGGGTGCCTTCCAAAAGCTTCTGCTATGGATAGACAGTGGAGGAAGGATTGGAGCTCTCAAGGTGAGCAGATGAGTCATAAGTGAAGATTGAGGCAAAATCCAAGCTAGACAGGACAGCAAAGAGGAAGTGAGGTTGTTCCTCCGGGTCTGTGAATGGGCCTGTGCCTGGTGATGTGGTCTCAAGGCAAGAAATCGTCTCATGGGAAAGGACAAGGGAGTGCTGGCCACAGAAGTGGCCATGTTCAAACCCTGTCTCTGGATTCCATGCATATCCCTGCTGCCCCACAGACCCAAGCCTCCACGCTTACCCTGGGATCCTCCTCCTCTGGTAGGGGAGCCTTCTTTGCCGCCGGTCCCTTCACTTGCTTCTTGCCGTTCTGGACATTAGAGAGTCTGGAGGGCCCGTGCTGGGTGGAACGGCCCGCCATCTTCCTCACCTCCTTGGTTTGTCACCTCAGTGTTTCTGGGGACTTGATATTCGGATTTCCTGAATCAAAAGCAGAAGAAAACTTTCAGATTGACACAGAGACTAAAGTCCTCATGCACCTTCTTCTCCAAGAGGGGATGAAGTGACCTCATGAGCACTCAGTCAAAACACATTTCTCACAAGGTGATGTCTCCCTCCCAGAGATTTTGTCCTTCTCCCTGACTCCCTCGCCCGACAAAAGCTCGCTGCCCAAGACCAGACACGGGAGGCAGCCTTTGTCAATTTGCATTTCCATCCTTCAAAGAGTGATTTGAGAGACTTTGGTGAAGTCTATCACAATGCACTCTATTTGGACAAAGAAAGGCAAAATTTCCCCAGGTGTACACAATAATCCATGTCCCGGGAATGATGCAATGAATGCCGGGGCACACGTCTTGGAATGTCAAAAGCAAAGTAAGCTTTCCTATCGAAAACTGGAAGTTCCTCTTTGACACGAGAGGAGGCACTTTTCACATTCCAATTCAGATAGGAAGAATGTTTTCTCCTCTACTGGCCTGGAGACCTGCCAGGGTCAGCATGGTCAGAACGGTATTGTTTTATTTGTCATCTTCATGACCCTATTTTAACGACTTCCCAAGAAATCTGAACTGAATATGTTTGAACTAAGTGTGAACTAATCTATTGTCTAGGCTTTAAGGCCCATAGCCAAAGGCAGCGAGTTTCCATTCCTGCTCACTCACTGCCCCATGCACATCAGGGACTGGGGTCTATTTCCTCTGGAATTTGAACTTTGTCTGATAATGAGCATTGAAAAGGATGTATCTCATGGATCTCTTTCTCAAAATTCCTGTGAAAATTAAAGAATCAATACCCCTGTGCCTCAAGACACATCGCTCCCTCTTTTTCCTACTGTCCTCCCTCTCAGAGGGATCGTCAGAGGGGGCAGTTTGTAATGGAAACCCACCTGAAATCCAGTAGTGATCCTCCGGTCTGATTCTCTACAGCTGGGTTCAAGAACAGCGGCCCTGGATGGGATGCAGCTTCCAAGGTGCCTGCGGAAGGGTCAGAGGGGGAGTTTCCCTTCCGGGCAGGCTTTTATACTGATTCAAGGTCACGTGACCTCGTTAAGGAGATCTCAGTCAATCCATCTCATCTACCCACCTTTGACGTAAGCAGGTCTTGAAGCCGTAAACCGTCCTGTGTCGCTTAGCATTTTCAGGCATTTTAAAATGCCAGGCACTCCTGGGCATACTTTGAAGAATATCTGTTTTCTGTAAGGAAAAGAAACCTCTGTGCTAATGCCTCTATCTTTCTCCACTTTGCACTTTTGTTCTTGTGGCGAATTATGTGTAACGTGGTAGTTCTTCTTGGAAGGCATTGAAGTGTAGACTTCTACCGCCCTCAGTACATTCACCTCGTTGTGCAAACATCACCATCGTCCGTCTCGCCAGCTTTTCATATTCTGCAACTGAAAGTCCCTATCTATTAAACACCCACTCTTCATTCTTCCCTCCCTGCAGACCCCTCTTCCACCATTCTCCTTTCGATGTCTATGCATGGGACTGCTATAGGAATCCACAGAGAAGGCATTGTGCGATCTGCGTCCTGCTGGGACTGGCTTCTTTTGCACTGTGTCTTGTGACTCAAGTAATTGTTCCTGCCAGGTCCCTTTGGTTGAGCCAGGCAGCTCCACTCGGCTCAGACTCTTAGTACTGTACTCGGTAGTATGTAGATGACGTGGGACTTTCTTTTTCTAGCCTCATCTCCCTTTGGTTGATATTTGTGTGTCTTTCACAACTTCCCGCTAGTGGTCAGGCCCAGGAGACGGTTAGGCACAGGTCTGTGTTTTGATGATGGGACGGTTGGGAATGAAAATGCCCTGTGATCTCGTCTGGGTAGTTGCTCATTGATTCAAAGGGACCAGCTTGACCTCTAATGCGGGTGACTATGTACAACCGCCAGTAACGTGGGTGGAGTGTCTCCGTTGTTCCAGATTATTGGTACCCTGGGGAGTTTCCGCAGTTTGTGGTTTGCAGAGGTTTGCAACCGTATGGACTTTGAAAATTGCATTACATTAATAATTTATGAACTTGGCAAAATGCCCTAGGTCCTGGCTCCGTAGCCACGGCTTGATCCCATCCTCCTGCCCTGGAACCTGGGCAGCAGGGGCCCCTCCCTGATCTCCCACCGCAGCCTTGGGCCTCCTGGTGGCCTCTCCCCGCTCCAAGGATCGCGTGCCCCCCGTGATTCTCACACCACTGGCCTGAATTGCCCCTTACCCACCCTCCACGTAATTGGAGTAGCACTTGCCACTCTCACGACTGGCTTCCCAAGGCAGAATAAACTGCGTACTTTCGGAAAAATAAAGGTATCCCTTTCACACCAGGAATTATTCCAATTTGCATAGACTCTTTTTGGTTCTGTTCTTTTAATTCTTAATTTGTCAATTGCCTCCTCAGCATTGCAGAGAAAATCCCTTGGGATTTAGAGCGGAATCGATGAGAACTTATACGAGAAAGTGTTTTGTGTTGAATTTCCCCAACTAAGATATGTGTTAACTGCTCCTAATTTATACGGCCGTTTATTTCAATTAGGGGTATTTTATATTTTTCCTAAAACTCTACAGAGTTTTTCCTAGATTTCATATTTATAGCTCTTTCTTTGCAGAAGGAAGGATATTGTCAGTAACTCTTCTCCTCCATTGTAGTATTTTAGTTTATTGCTGTTAGACGTGAATGCTACCAATTTGGGAAGTTGGATTGCCGTAGTTGGAGTGTTGGTTGAAAGCAGCTGTTCGTTTCCAGACTTTTTCTCTGATTTTGCTAGGATGTGCCTCGTGGAGCATCGTATCACCAGCCAATACCAAAAAAGATTCAGGTGTAATTTCCAAGATTACACAGTGCCCTCATTTCTCATGTGTCATGGCCCTGGCAGTGTGTGCAGCACAGTGTGGAGAGGAAGCCAACCCTGGGGGCTCCTTCTCAGTTTCTCTGGCTTTGGAGGCAGGAAGTTGACCTGAAAGCCTCCTGTTGGGTAGACCAATGTGGAATGTTTCAGTCGACTGTAATTCTTGAAGAGAATCTGCACATTATTTGCCCTCCTCAGAGGCTGAGCATGATCTCCAATACTATAATGATTGGGAGTAGCATCATCGTTGGGTCGATGAAACCCATTGTTATCATTACTATTCACTGTTATTTTTATTATTTTACCTGTTGTCTTTATGGCTTATAGATCTGGTTATCTTTAGTCGACAATGACTAGCGTTTCTCTGTTTCTCAAGTGGTTCCGATTGACTGAAGATATGCATGCAGGTTCCCAAAGAGACTGCTATAGAGAGTGCAGCTCCCAGACTCTCCCTCTATGGCAAAGAACCTGTCTGTCTGAGGACGTTCCTGAAAAATTTGTTGTTCATCTGGCGGGCGGAGGCCATTGCGTGCCAGAAGCAGAGAATCAGGACGGGTGTCCTTGGCTGCCTGAGTCTCTGGACAAATCTCGAACTACGTCCGAGGCCCAGCAGTGGCTTGCAGCTGCCAGAAAGACCAGTGTGGGCGTCCTTAGCGAGCCAGCGCCACCATCAATTTTTCACTTGAGCTCAGGGACCCCAGAATGCCTCTCGATGACGTTGAAGGCTAGTGAATGTTGGGCAGGAGCCCCCAGAATTTTTTCCATGATGCACTGGGGGCACCGGAACTGCTCCTGCCAGCCTGGAAAGGCTGCAGAGGAAAGCGTCGTCCTCGTGCAGAATTTTCTATTTCCCTTCAAGTGCCCAGGAACTGCCATTGGCCAAAATGATGGTGCGAGGATGGCTTCCTAACTGTGCCTGAGCTGTTGAAAGTCTTCCAGGTCCCAATAGCGGTCTGCCACCAATTCGCCTGTCTCCCCTCAATGTCCTTGCTCCCTCTTCTCGCTTTTCCACGTCTTCCTTCCTGGCGTGGGCTTTAGAGTACTAACTACCAAGGTAGAGCAGAGTTAAATTTTCTAATGAATTGAGGTTCCCAGCTCAATTCCTTGTACCCAGGGAGCCCTAAGGAACATGTGACTGCACACTAGATGCTCAAGCAAGGTCGTCTGAATGTAGTATGGCGTGCTGTTTCCTGAAGGTGGTCCTGCTGAGACCCTATCGCCTCCTGTATACTTCTCTCAATGTCCTGAGAATACGCGAGTACTGTAGGCTTTCTGCGAGACCATGGGTGATCTTCACGGAAACCCACTGTGTTTGTAGCGAGATGATGGTTGGCTGTCAGGGCTTGTGTGTCCTGTGCTTTCTTTCCCAGGCTGAGTGCTAGTGGAAGTGGGTCTTGAAAGAGCAGCATCAGCGTCCCCAGGGAACTTGTGAGAAATAGAAACAGATGGATCCTTCCTAGACATCCAAACTCCTAATTCCCTGGTGTTGAGTCCTGTACATTGAAGAAATTTCTGTGTGCACGAGACTGTGAAAAGGAGTATTAGCTAAAGTGTTCTCCACTCTGGGCTGCCATTTGAAATCCCCTAGGTCGATCTAGGGAATGCAGTCATCTCAGCACTGGCGTGTGGTTGTTCAGTGGTGGGCCTGCGTGAATGGGGTTGTCAGAATCTCTAAGAGAGTTATGGGGCAGGACGGAGGCCGTGAGACCAGACCAGGGCCTATGCCGAAAGGAGGGAAGTCTGTCCCGGGTCCCAAGGAGACTGGAGCACTTCAGTAGCTATGGCAGGCTGGGGTATTGCCGAAATGTGCCATCTTGACTTTTCCCTTCTTTTTGGTGACCTTGTGCGTTCACCCAGGGGCTGCCCTCCTTGGAAGGCACAGAAGGCTGCAGACTGAAAGAAGCACTCGCCAACGGATGTCCTACAAGGAGGTAGGAGCAGTCATTTGTTCTTCCTATGGAAATGTTCCTTACCGAGGCATGGGAATTTTCTGGATCCTACTCAGAGCTTTTCCCGAAGGAGAAAATGGAGATCACAGGTGACTCAGGTGAAATCTTTGCTCACCACCTCCAGTGGATCTCAAACTTTGCTGCCCACTGTTATCACGTCGGGAGATTTCCAAAGCTCCCAGTGCCCAGGCCGCAATAAACACACCCTCAATTTGCATCTCTTGCAGTAGGCTTCAGGCACAGGTATTTGCTAACCACCCCGCCCTGAGTCCCATGTGGGCCACCGTGCGAATAAGTCTGCAGGCACGCTTGTCTCACTGAAATCTGCCTAAGATTCCCTGAGGCTCACTGTCAAAATGAATGTAATGATGCCGTGGGGCTGAGTGTGCCTGAGAATCTGTGTTTCTAAAAAGCCCTAGGTCCTGCCAAACAGTGCTTCACCCAGTCACTTTAACTTGGATGAGTCAAAGAAATTTTAAAATGGTCTGCATGCCTAGAAATCAAAAGTGCGTACCACAGGTCACCTTTGGGAGAATTTTATTAATAACAAAAGAACATTTTAAAACACAACTTTCTAATGACGTTTAATAACCCAAAGGAACAAAGCCATGAGAATATCCCGCATCAGGATTTCCACAGAAATAACCCCACAGAGTCAAAATATCTCATCCCAGGTCAGGGAAGTCTTTACAATTTGCCACGGACTCTTTTGAGCCCTTTACCCATTTTCCCCAAATTCTGAAATCGGAGGAGAGATACAGATCCATTTCCTATTATCTTTTAGTTGAGACCTTACCCCTGCAATCGGACTCACTAGTATCCAATGGATTTCAGTGTCAAACAACTTCCTATTCCAGTTTGATTACCGCCCTTTGAATCGTCACTTCTGCTTCCATCATGAAAGAGGGCAGTGTTTGCCTGTGTGTTTCCACAAGCATCGCCTGGGCTTCCACCATGTGTAGCCAGAGCAGAGATGGGGAATGGCTGATTCGCGAGAAAAACCTTGCTCCTTGTGACTTCTCCTCCTCACTGGACAGTCAGTTCCAGGTGTCCTGGGGTGGGAGGACGTGTCTTCCTTGGCAGGAGGTGTCTCCCTCCGAGTCACTCTCTTCCGAGGAAGAGGAAACCTGGAGGTCATTCTCCAGGACACTCAGTGGGACTTGGGCACAGTGTCCCTCAGACGTCTCTTGTGTGAGAGGGCTCTGCCCGGGAGGGCTTGGCTTCTCAGCTGGAAGGCAGGAGGGAGCAGTCAGGAGTCTGGAGCTCCACCAGCCATTGTCTAATCTCCTGAAGAGCATTCTGAGGGGCTGGCCTGGGTCACGGTTCAGTGCTGGGCGATGGGCCACAGTGCAGGGCTGAGCGGTATTCAGGTGAGGTCTGTGGTGTGGAGGCGGGAGGTCAATGCTTTTCCCCTGGGCATGCATCTTTCTGGTCACCTGGCATCCCGCAGTGGGTCTCCGTCCAGTTGTCCGTGGTGGAGGCTGGGGAGTCTGGAAAACCCCCAGATGTGGTCTCTGAGTGCTCTTCTTAGGTGCTTGGAAGGGAGTGAGTCTCGGTTTCTTTGGGAGCGTCTGGAAAGCCTGCACTGGCACCTGGGCAGGTCTCTTGCCTGGTGCCTTGATGCTGATTTTGGCATCCCGGTCCACAGTAGGTCCAGCAGCCTGTGGGCTGGGATAGGAGTTGACATCCAGATACATGGCTTGTGCCTGGGGCTGGTGAGCGTGGCCCAGGCCATGTGTCTTAGAGGGAGCCTGGGGATCTTCCAGGGAGGAAAAATGGGGCTTCTTGTCCCTCAGCTGGACAATGAGGGTAGGATCCGGGGCAAAGTGCTTGAATGCTGCGTGAGGCGTGTCAGGGACAGGCACTTCCTGACCATTCTGAATTCCACGAGGTGAGAAGAGGCTCAGTTCAGGTCTTTGGATGGCAGACACTGCGGGCCCGCTGGACCTCACGTCAGGTGTCTTCGAAGGTGGCCTACATGTGAGACTGAGGCCCAGGGCAGATTTCCTCTCGCCTCTGTAGAGGGGTCTTGGCCTGTTTGCATGCTGGAAGACAAGACAAAGACACACAAAGACTACATATTAGAACGTCCTCACCAAGGGAGAGAAATTACAACTAACCCAATAAAATAGGTGAAAACCAGAACTTGTAACATGAAATTGAATATTATGAGATATAAAGGTGTTGTGTTTAAAAATGATGAGGGACTCAACCTCAGTGGTGGCCAGGATAAAACAAACTGCACCGTCACCTTGCTACGTGTTTGCGGCAGGTAGGAGAATCGAAAGGTTCTTCCCAGTGTCTCTCTTGAAGGAAGTGTACATGAGCACTCTCCAAAATTTTTCTAGGGAATGTGCACAGCTCCTGCTGTTTTGGAGGCGGTTTCATGAGTAAGGAGTGTTGAGGAACAATTTGGGGGTGTGCACCACCATTGCAATGCTATCTCTTACATCAAGGATTCCACCTTGTGGAGACCTGTGATGAAAGCGCTTCCACAGCCCCCACCTGCATCTTGGTGACAGACATGCAAGGAGTAGTGCCAAACCCTAAACGGCAAGAAAAATGAGATCTGGCAAGTACACGAACTGATCACATTGGCTGGCATGGAATTGAAGAGTTCCCTCACAGAGAAGGGGGTTGAGGCAGATTGGGCTTCCCCCGAAGAGAACAAGAGGGGGCCCCAGGGGAGACTCACCCTCATGTAGTCACAGGACCCTGTCAATTCCTTCCAATTCGTCTGCGGACTCCCTTGAGCTCTCCTGGGAAATCTCTGCAGTAGAGCATTGCTGTGCTGCTCTTGTTGCCTGCAAACAAAAGCATGTCAAGTGCAGGGCACACAATTTCCTGGAGCCAGTTGGGACAGATATTCCTGTGTCCCAGGCTCCTTCAGTGTTGGGTTTTGAGACAGGTCGTGAAGCCCTGGGCCTTTGCCTCACCTCAGATTATTCCCCCAACTGCAGAGAACCCTGCGGGTTTTCTCATGCAGTCCTTTCCTTTTTCTCCATTGCTTCTCTCCCTGTCGTGGGGAGAATTCTGAAATGTTCCCAACCCCCTTGACTGACTCCCGAGGAGTTGAGTGAGCACCTGAGTGTGGACCCTGGAGGAGAGTGAGCTCCTATCTCGTTGTCTCCACCCCCCTGTCCTGGCCTGGAGGTGGCTGTGCACACCATGTGGAGCTGGGGAGACACGTGAGTCTCCTTGGATTTCAGCCCAAAGATTGGTTACAAGCTCCCAGGTTCCTCACCTTTGTCTTTGCTGCTTCTCTCTCTCTGGCTTCTGCAAGAGCCGTGGGTTTGGCTGCACCTGCAGATTCCCCGGTTTCACATTCTCCTTGCAAATACTGGAGCCCAAGGGCAGGGGGGCTATGGCCCCTTGCCAACGCTTCATGGGGCACCTGGTACTTCTTCTGTTGTGCCCAAAGGCTCCGCAGTCCTTGCACTTCACCTGTGGGTGGAGGAGGAAATGGTCTCTGAGTCAGCGGGAATCACAAGCACTTTTCCACAGTGAATAGAAGGACAGAGTTTGAGAGGTGAGTATTGGTTTTGGAGAGGGGACAGGACATATGGCAGTAGCTGTGAGGACACTGAGCATATTAGGGTGCCTTCCAAAAGCTTCTGCTATGGATAGACAGTGGAGGAAGGATTGGAGCTCTCAAGGTGAGCAGATGAGTCATAAGTGAAGATTGAGGCAAAATCCAAGCTAGACAGGACAGCAAAGAGGAAGTGAGGTTGTTCCTCCGGGTCTGTGAATGGGCCTGTGCCTGGTGATGTGGTCTCAAGGCAAGAAATCGTCTCATGGGAAAGGACAAGGGAGTGCTGGCCACAGAAGTGGCCATGTTCAAACCCTGTCTCTGGATTCCATGCACATCCCTGCTGCCCCACAGACCCAAGCCTCCACGCTTACCCTGGGATCCTCCTCCTCTGGTAGGGGAGCCTTCTTTGCCGCCGGTCCCTTCACTTGCTTCTTGCCGTTCTGGACATTAGAGAGTCTGGAGGGCCCGTGCTGGGTGGAACGGCCCGCCATCTTCCTCACCTCCTTGGTTTGTCACCTCAGTGTTTCTGGGGACTTGATATTCGGATTTCCTGAATCAAAAGCAGAAGAAAACTTCAGATTGACACAGAGACTAAAGTCCTCATGCACCTTCTTCTCCAAGTGGGGATGAAGGGACCTCATGAGCACTCAGTCAAAAAACATTTCTCACAAGGTGATGTCTCCCTCCCAGAGATTTTGTCCTTCTCCCTGACTCCCTCGCCCGACAAAAGCTCGCTGCCCAGGACCAGACACGGGAGGCAGCCTTTGTCAATTTGCATTTCCATCCTTCAAAGAGTGATTTGAGAGACTTTGGTGAAGTCTATCACAATGCACTCTATTTGGACAAAGAAAGGCAAAATTTCCCCAGGTGTACACAATAATCCATGTCCTGGGAATGATGCAATGAATGCCGGGGCACACGTCTTGGAATGTCAAAAGCAAAGTAAGCTTTCCTATCGAAAACTGGAAGTTCCTCTTTGACACGAGAGGAGGCACTTTTCACATTCCAATTCAGATAGGAAAAATGTTTTCTCCTCTACTGGCCTGGAGACCTGCCAGGGTCAGCATGGTCAGAACTGTATTGTTTTATTTGTCATCTTCATGACCCTATTTTAACGAATTCCCAGGAAATCTGAACTGAATATGTTTGAACTAAGTGTGAACTAATCTATTGTCTAGGCTTTAAGGCCCATAGCCAAAGCCAGCGAGTTTCCATTCCTGCTCACTCACTGCCCCATGCACATCAGGGACTGGGGTCTATTTCCTCTGGAATTTGAACTTTGTCTGATAATGAGCATTGAAAAGGATGTATCTCATGGATCTCTTTCTCAAAATTCCTGTGAAAATTAAAGAATCAATACCCCTGTGCCTCAAGACACATCGCTCCCTCTTTTTCCTACTGTCCTCCCTCTCAGAGGGATCGTCAGAGGGGGCAGTTTGTAATGGAAACCCACCTGAAATCCAGTAGTGATCCTCCGGTCTGATTCTCTACAGCTGGGTTCAAGAACAGCGGCCCTGGATGGGATGCAGCTTCCAAGGTGCCTGCGGAAGGGTCAGGGGGGAGTTTCCCTTCCGGGCAGGCTTTTATACTGATTCAAGGTCACGTGACCTCGTTAAGGGGATCTCAGTCAATCCATCTCATCTACCCACCTTTGACGTAAGCAGGTCTTGAAGCCATAAACCGTCCTGTGTCGCTTAGCATTTTCAGGCATTTTAAAATGCCAGGCACTCCTGGGCATACTTTGAAGAATATCTGTTTTCTGTAAGGAAAAGAAACCTCTGTGCTAATGCTTCTATCTTTCTCCACTTTGCACTTTTGTTCTTGTGGCGAATTATGTGTAACGTGGTAGTTCTTCTTGGAAGGCATTGAAGTGTAGACTTCTACCGCCCTCAGTACATTGACCTCGTTGTGCAAACATCACCATCGTCCGTCTCCCCAGCTTTTCATATTCTGCAACTGAAAGTCCCTATCTATTAAACACCCACTCTTCATTCTTCCCTCCCTGCAGACCCCTCTTCCACCATTCTGCTTTCGATGTCTATGCATGGGACTGCTCTAGGAATCCACAGAGAAGGCATTGTGCGATCTGCGTCCTGCTGGGACTGGCTTCTTTTGCACTGTGTCTTGTGACTCAAGTAATTGTTCCTGCCAGGTCCCTTTGGTTGAGCCAGGCAGCTCCACTCGGCTCAGTCTCTTAGTCCTGTACTCGGTAGTATGTAGATGACGTGGGACTTTCTTTTTCTAGCCTCATCTCCCTTTGGTTGATATTTGTGTGACTTTCACAACTTCCCGCTAGTGGTCAGGCCCAGGAGACGGTTAGGCACAGGTCTGTGTTTTGATGATGGGACGGTTGGGAATGAAAATGCCCTGTGATCTCGTCTGGGTAGTTGCTCATTGATTCAAAGGGACCAGCTTAACCTCCAAAGCGGGTGACTATGTACAACCGCCAGTAACGTGGGTGGAGTGTCTCCGTTGTTCCAGATTATTGGTACCCTGGGGAGTTTCCGCAGTTTGTGGTTTGCAGAGGTTTGCAACCGTATGGACTTTGAAAATTGCATTACATTAATATTTTATGAACTTGGCAAAATGCCCTAGGTCCTGGCTCCGTAGCCACGGCTTGATCCCATCCTCCTGCCCTGGAACCTGGGCAGCAGGGGCCCCTCCCTGATCTCCCACCGCAGCCTTGGGCCTCCTGGTGGCCTCTCCCCGCTCCAAGGATCGCGTGCCCCCCGTGATTCTCACACCACTGGCCTGAATTGCCCCTTACCCACCCTCCACGTAATTGGAGTAGCACTTGCCACTCTCACGACTGGCTTCCCAAGGCAGAATAAACTGCGTACTTTCGGAAAAATAAAGGTATCCCTTTCACACCAGGAATTATTCCAATTTGCATAGACTCTTTTTGGTTCTGTTCTTTTAATTCTTAATTTGTCAATTGCCTCCTCAGCATTGCAGAGAAAATCCCTTGGGATTTAGAGCGGAATCGATGAGAACTTATACGAGAAAGTGTTTTGTGTTGAATTTCCCCAACTAAGATATGTGTTAACTGCTCCTAATTTATACGGCCGTTTTTTTCAATTAGGGGTATTTTATATTTTTCCTAAAACTCTACAGAGTTTTTCCTAGATTTCATATTTATAGCTCTTTCTTTGCAGAAGGAAGGATATTGTCAGTAACTCTTCTCCTCCATTGTAGTATTTTAGTTTATTGCTGTTAGACGTGAATGCTACCAATTTGGGAAGTTGGATTGCCGTAGTTGGAGTGTTGGTTGAAAGCAGCTGTTCGTTTCCAGACTTTTTCTCTGATTTTGCTAGGATGTGCCTCGTGGAGCATCGTATCACCAGCCAATACCAAAAAAGATTCAGGTGTAATTTCCAAGATTACACAGTGCCCTCATTTCTCATGTGTCATGGCCCTGGCAGTGTGTGCAGCACAGTGTGGAGAGGAAGCCAACCCTGGGGGCTCCTTCTCAGTTTCTCTGGCTTTGGAGGCAGGAAGTTGACCTGAAAGCCTCCTGTTGGGTAGACCAATGTGGAATGTTTCAGTCGACTGTAATTCTTGAAGAGAATCTGCACATTATTTGCCCTCCTCAGAGGCTGAGCATGATCTCCAATACTATAATGATTGGGAGTAGCATCATCGTTGGGTCGATGAAACCCATTGTTATCATTACTATTCACTGTTATTTTTATTATTTTACCTGTTGTCTTTATGGCTTATAGATCTGGTTATCTTTAGTCGACAATGACTAGCGTTTCTCTGTTTCTCAAGTGGTTCCGATTGACTGAAGATATGCATGCAGGTTCCCAAAGAGACTGCTATAGAGAGTGCAGCTCCCAGACTCTCCCTCTATGGCAAAGAACCTGTCTGTCTGAGGACGTTCCTGAAAAATTTGTTGTTCATCTGGCGGGCGGAGGCCATTGCGTGCCAGAAGCAGAGAATCAGGACGGGTGTCCTTGGCTGCCTGAGTCTCTGGACAAATCTCGAACTACGTCCGAGGCCCAGCAGTGGCTTGCAGCTGCCAGAAAGACCAGTGTGGGCGTCCTTAGCGAGCCAGCGCCACCATCAATTTTTCACTTGAGCTCAGGGACCCCAGAATGCCTCTCGATGACGTTGAAGGCTAGTGAATGTTGGGCAGGAGCCCCCAGAATTTTTTCCATGATGCACTGGGGGCACCGGAACTGCTCCTGCCAGCCTGGAAAGGCTGCAGAGGAAAGCGTCGTCCTCGTGCAGAATTTTCTATTTCCCTTCAAGTGCCCAGGAACTGCCATTGGCCAAAATGATGGTGCGAGGATGGCTTCCTAACTGTGCCTGAGCTGTTGAAAGTCTTCCAGGTCCCAATAGCGGTCTGCCACCAATTCGCCTGTCTCCCCTCAATGTCCTTGCTCCCTCTTCTCGCTTTTCCACGTCTTCCTTCCTGGCGTGGGCTTTAGAGTACTAACTACCAAGGTAGAGCAGAGTTAAATTTTCTAATGAATTGAGGTTCCCAGCTCAATTCCTTGTACCCAGGGAGCCCTAAGGAACATGTGACTGCACACTAGATGCTCAAGCAAGGTCGTCTGAATGTAGTATGGCGTGCTGTTTCCTGAAGGTGGTCCTGCTGAGACCCTATCGCCTCCTGTATACTTCTCTCAATGTCCTGAGAATACGCGAGTACTGTAGGCTTTCTGCGAGACCATGGGTGATCTTCACGGAAACCCACTGTGTTTGTAGCGAGATGATGGTTGGCTGTCAGGGCTTGTGTGTCCTGTGCTTTCTTTCCCAGGCTGAGTGCTAGTGGAAGTGGGTCTTGAAAGAGCAGCATCAGCGTCCCCAGGGAACTTGTGAGAAATAGAAACAGATGGATCCTTCCTAGACATCCAAACTCCTAATTCCCTGGTGTTGAGTCTTGTACATTGAAGAAATTTCTGTGTGCACGAGACTGTGAAAAGGAGTATTAGCTAAAGTGTTCTCCACTCTGGGCTGCCATTTGAAATCCCCTACGTCGATCTAGGGAATGCAGTCATCTCAGCACTGGTGTGTGGTTGTTCAGTGGTGGGCCTGCGTGAATGGGGTTGTCAGAATCTCTAAGAGAGTTATGGGGCAGGACGGAGGCCGTGAGACCAGACCAGGGCCTATGCCGAAAGGAGGGAAGTCTGTCCCGGGTCCCAAGGAGACTGGAGCACTTCAGTAGCTATGGCAGGCTGGGGTATTGCCGAAATGTGCCATCTTGACTTTTCCCTTCTTTTTGGTGACCTTGTGCGTTCACCCAGGGGCTGCCCTCCTTGGAAGGCACAGAAGGCTGCAGACTGAAAGAAGCACTCGCCAACGGATGTCCTCCAAGGAGGTAGGAGCAGTCATTTGTTCTTCCTATGGAAATGTTCCTTACCGAGGCATGGGAATTTTCTGGATCCTACTCAGAGATTTTCCCGAAGGAGAAAATGGAGATCACAGGTGACTCAGGTGAAATCTTTGCTCACCACCTCCAGTGGATCTCAAACTTTGCTGCCCACTGTTATCACGTCGGGAGATTTCCAAAGCTCCCAGTGCCCAGGCCGCAATAAACACACCCTCAATTTGCATCTCTTGCAGTAGGCTTCAGGCACAGGTATTTGCTAACCACCCCGCCCTGAGTCCCATGTGGGCCACCGTGCGAATAAGTCTGCAGGCACGCTTGTCTCACTGAAATCTGCCTAAGATTCCCTGGGGCTCACTGTCAAAATGCATGTAATGATGTCGTGGGGCTGAGTGTGCCTGAGAATCTGTGTTTCTAAAAAGCCCTAGGTCCTGCTAAACAGTGCTTCACCCAGTCACTTTAACTTGGATGAGTCAAAGAAATTTTTAAAATGGTCTGCATGCCTAGAAATCAAAAGTGCGTACCACAGGTCACCTTTGGGAGAATTTTATTAATAACAAAAGAACATTGTAAAACACAACTTTCTAATGACGTTTAATAACCCAAAGGAACAAAGCCATGAGAATATCCCGCATCAGGATTTCCACAGAAATAACCCCACAGAGTCAAAATATCTCATCCCAGGTCAGGGAAGTCTTTACAATTTGCCACGGACTCTTTTGAGCCCTTTACCCATTTTCCCCAAATTCTGAAATCGGAGGAGAGATACAGATCCATTTCCTATTATCTTTTAGTTGAGACCTTACCCCTGCAATCGGACTCACTAGTATCCAATGGATTTCAGTGTCAAACAACTTCCTATTCCAGTTTGATTACCGCCCTTTGAATCGTCACTTCTGCTTCCATCATGAAAGAGGGCAGTGTTTGCCTGTGTGTTTCCACAAGCATCGCCTGGGCTTCCACCATGTGTAGCCAGAGCAGAGATGGGGAATGGCTGATTCGCGAGAAAAACCTTGCTCCTTGTGACTTCTCCTCCTCACTGGACAGTCAGTTCCAGGTGTCCTGGGGTGGGAGGACGTGTCTTCCTTGGCAGGAGGTGTCTCCCTCCGAGTCACTCTCTTCCGAGGAAGAGGAAACCTGGAGGTCATTCTCCAGGACACTCAGTGGGACTTGGGCACAGTGTCCCTCAGACGTCTCTTGTGTGAGAGGGCTCTGCCCGGGAGGGCTTGGCTTCTCAGCTGGAAGGCAGGAGGGAGCAGTCAGGAGTCTGGAGCTCCACCAGCCATTGTCTAATCTCCTGAAGAGCATTCTGAGGGGCTGGCCTGGGTCACGGTTCAGTGCTGGGCGATGGGCCACAGTGCAGGGCTGAGCGGTATTCAGGTGAGGTCTGTGGTGTGGAGGCGGGAGGTCAATGCTTTTCCCCTGGGCATGCATCTTTCTGGTCACCTGGCATCCCGCAGTGGGTCTCCGTCCAGTTGTCCGTGGTGGAGGCTGGGGAGTCTGGAAAACCCCCAGATGTGGTCTCTGAGTGCTCTTCTTAGGTGCTTGGAAGGGAGTGAGTCTCGGTTTCTTTGGGAGCGTCTGGAAAGCCTGCACTGGCACCTGGGCAGGTCTCTTGCCTGGTGCCTTGATGCTGATTTTGGCATCCCGGTCCACAGTAGGTCCAGCAGCCTGTGGGCTGGGATAGGAGTTGACATCCAGATACATGGCTTGTGCCTGGGGCTGGTGAGCGTGGCCCAGGCCATGTGTCTTAGAGGGAGCCTGGGGATCTTCCAGGGAGGAAAAATGGGGCTTCTTGTCCCTCAGCTGGACAATGAGGGTAGGATCCGGGGCAAAGTGCTTGAATGCTGCGTGAGGCGTGTCAGGGACAGGCACTTCCTGACCATTCTGAATTCCACGAGGTGAGAAGAGGCTCAGTTCAGGTCTTTGGATGGCAGACACTGCGGGTCCGCTGGACCTCACGTCAGGTGTCTTCGAAGGTGGCCTACATGTGAGACTGAGGCCCAGGGCAGATTTCCTCTCGCCTCTGTAGAGGGGTCTTGGCCTGTTTGCATGCTGGAAGACAAGACAAAGACACACAAAGACTACATATTAGAACGTCCTCACCAAGGGAGAGAAATTACAACTAACCCAATAAAATAGGTGAAAACCAGAACTTGTAACATGAAATTGAATATTATGAGATATAAAGGTGTTGAGTTTAAAAATGATGAGGGACTCAACCTCAGTGGTGGCCAGGATAAAACAAACTGCACCGTCACCTTGCTACGTGTTTGCGGCAGGTAGGAGAATCGAAAGGTTCTTCCCAGTGTCTCTCTTGAAGGAAGTGTACATGAGCACTCTCCAAAATTTTTCTAGGGAATGTGCACAGCTCCTGCTGTTTTGGAGGCGGTTTCATGAGTAAGGAGTGTTGAGGAACAATTTGGGGGTGTGCACCACCATTGCAATGCTATCTCTTACATCAAGGATTCCACCTTGTGGAGACCTGTGATGAAAGCGCTTCCACAGCCCCCACCTGCATCTTGGTGACAGACATGCAAGGAGTAGTGCCAAACCCTAAACAGCAAGAAAAATGAGATCTGGCAAGTACACGAACTGATCACATTGGCTGGCATGGAATTGAAGAGTTCCCTCACAGAGAAGGGGGTTGAGGCAGATTGGGCTTCCCCCGAAGAGAACAAGAGGGGGCCCCAGGGGAGACTCACCCTCATGTAGTCACAGGACCCTGTCAATTCCTTCCAATTCGTCTGCGGACTCCCTTGAGCTCTCCTGGGAAATCTCTGCAGTAGAGCATTGCTGTGCTGCTCTTGTTGCCTGCAAACAAAAGCATGTCAAGTGCAGGGCACACAATTTCCTGGAGCCAGTTGGGACAGATATTCCTGTGTCCCAGGCTCCTTCAGTGTTGGGTTTTGAGACAGGTCGTGAAGCCCTGGGCCTTTGCCTCACCTCAGATTATTCCCCCAACTGCAGAGAACCCTGCGGGTTTTCTCATGCAGTCCTTTCCTTTTTCTCCATTGCTTCTCTCCCTGTCGTGGGGAGAATTCTGAAATGTTCCCCACCCCCTTGACTGACTCCCGAGGAGTTGAGTGAGCACCTGAGTGTGGACCCTGGAGGAGAGTGAGCTCCTATCTCGTTGTCTCCACCCCCCTGTCCTGGCCTGGAGGTGGCTGTGCACACCATGTGGAGCTGGGGAGACACGTGAGTCTCCTTGGATTTCAGCCCAAAGATTGGTTACAAGCTCCCAGGTTCCTCACCTTTGTCTTTGCTGCTTCTCTCTCTCTGGCTTCTGCAAGAGCCGTGGGTTTGGCTGCACCTGCAGATTCCCCGGTTTCACATTCTCCTTGCAAATACTGGAGCCCAAGGGCAGGGGGGCTATGGCCCCTTGCCAACGCTTCATGGGGCACCTGGTACTTCTTCTGTTGTGCCCAAAGGCTCCGCAGTCCTTGCACTTCACCTGTGGGTGGAGGAGGAAATGGTCTCTGAGTCAGCGGGAATCACAAGCACTTTTCCACAGTGAATAGAAGGACAGAGTTTGAGAGGTGAGTATTGGTTTTGGAGAGGGGACAGGACATATGGCAGTAGCTGTGAGGACACTGAGCATATTAGGGTGCCTTCCAAAAGCTTCTGCTATGGATAGACAGTGGAGGAAGGATTGGAGCTCTCAAGGTGAGCAGATGAGTCATAAGTGAAGATTGAGGCAAAATCCAAGCTAGACAGGACAGCAAAGAGGAAGTGAGGTTGTTCCTCCGGGTCTGTGAATGGGCCTGTGCCTGGTGATGTGGTCTCAAGGCAAGAAATCGTCTCATGGGAAAGGACAAGGGAGTGCTGGCCACAGAAGTGGCCATGTTCAAACCCTGTCTCTGGATTCCATGCACATCCCTGCTGCCCCACAGACCCAAGCCTCCACGCTTACCCTGGGATCCTCCTCCTCTGGTAGGGGAGCCTTCTTTGCCGCCGGTCCCTTCACTTGCTTCTTGCCGTTCTGGACATTAGAGAGTCTGGAGGGCCCGTGCTGGGTGGAACGGCCCGCCATCTTCCTCACCTCCTTGGTTTGTCACCTCAGTGTTTCTGGGGACTTGATATTCGGATTTCCTGAATCAAAAGCAGAAGAAAACTTTCAGATTGACACAGAGACTAAAGTCCTCATGCACCTTCTTCTCCAAGTGGAGATGAAGGGACCTCATGAGCATTCAGTCAAAAAACATTTATCACAAGGTGATGTCTCCCTCCCAGAGATTTTGTCCTTCTCCCTGACTCCCTCGCCCGACAAAAGCTCGCTGCCCAGGACCAGACACGGGAGGCAGCCTTTGTCAATTTGCATTTCCATCCTTCAAAGAGTGATTTGAGAGACTTTGGTGAAGTCTATCACAATGCACTCTATTTGGACAAAGAAAGGCAAAATTTCCCCAGGTGTACACAATAATCCATGCCCCGGGAATGATGCAATGAATGCCGGGGCACACGTCTTGGAATGTCAAAAGCAAAGTAAGCTTTCCTATCGAAAACTGGAAGTTCCTCTTGGACACGAGAGGAGGCACTTTTCACATTCCAATTCAGATAGGAAAAATGTTTTCTCCTCTACTGGCCTGGAGACCTGCCAGGGTCAGCATGGTCAGAACTGTATTGTTTTATTTGTCATCTTCATGACCCTATTTTAACGACTTCCCAGGAAATCTGAACTGAATATGTTTGAACTAAGTGTGAACTAATCTATTGTCTAGGCTTTAAGGCCCATAGCCAAAGCCAGCGAGTTTCCATTCCTGCTCACTCACTGCCCCATGCACATCAGGGACTGGGGTCTATTTCCTCTGGAATTTGAACTTTGTCTGATAATGAGCATTGAAAAGGATGTATCTCATGGATCTCTTTCTCAAAATTTCTGTGAAAATTAAAGAATCAATACCCCTGTGCCTCAAGACACATCGCTCCCTCTTTTTCCTACTGTCCTCCCTCTCAGAGGGATCGTCAGAGGGGGCAGTTTGTAATGGAAACCCACCTGAAATCCAGTAGTGATCCTCCGGTCTGATTCTCTACAGCTGGGTTCAAGAACAGCGGCCCTGGATGGGATGCAGCTTCCAAGGTGCCTGCGGAAGGGTCAGAGGGGGAGTTTCCCTTCCGGGCAGGCTTTTATACTGATTCAAGGTCACGTGACCTCGTTAAGGGGATCTCAGTCAATCCATCTCATCTACCCACCTTTGACGTAAGCAGGTCTTGAAGCCATAAACCGTCCTGTGTCGCTTAGCATTTTCAGGCATTTTAAAATGCCAGGCACTCCTGGGCATACTTTGAAGAATATCTGTTTTCTGTAAGGAAAAGAAACCTCTGTGCTAATGCCTCTATCTTTCTCCACTTTGCACTTTTGTTCTTGTGGCGAATTATGTGTAACGTGGTAGTTCTTCTTGGAAGGCATTGAAGTGTAGACTTCTACCGCCCTCAGTACATTCACCTCGTTGTGCAAACATCACCATCGTCCGTCTCCCCAGCTTTTCATATTCTGCAACTGAAAGTCCCTATCTATTAAACACCCACTCTTCATTCTTCCCTCCCTGCAGACCCCTCTTCCACCATTCTCCTTTCGATGTCTATGCATGGGACTGCTCTAGGAATCCACAGAGAAGGCATTGTCCGATCTGAGTCCTGCTGGGACTGGCTTCTTTTGCACTGTGTCTTGTGACTCAAGTAATTGTTCCTGCCAGGTCCCTTTGGTTGAGCCAGGCAGCTCCACTCGGCTCAGTCTCTTAGTCCTGTACTCGGTAGTATGTAGATGACGTGGGACTTTCTTTTTCTAGCCTCATCTCCCTTTGGTTGATATTTGTGTGACTTTCACAACTTCCCGCTAGTGGTCAGGCCCAGGAGACGGTTAGGCACAGGTCTGTGTTTTGATGATGGGACGGTTGGGAATGAAAATGCCCTGTGATCTCGTCTGGGGAGTTGCTCATTGATTCAAAGGGACCAGCTTGACCTCCAAAGCGGGTGACTATGTACAACCGCCAGTAACGTGGGTGGAGTGTCTCCGTTGTTCCAGATTATTGGTACCCTGGGGAGTTTCCGCAGTTTGTGGTTTGCAGAGGTTTGCAACCGTATGGACTTTGAAAATTGCATTACACTAATAATTTATGAACTTGGCAAAATGCCCTAGGTCCTGGCTCCGTAGCCACGGCTTGATCCCATCCTCCTGCCCTGGAACCTGGGCAGCAGGGGCCCCTCCCTGATCTCCCACCGCAGCCTTGGGCCTCCTGGTGGCCTCTCCCCGCTCCAAGGATCGCGTGCCCCCCGTGATTCTCACACCACTGGCCTGAATTGCCCCTTACCCACCCTCCACGTAATTGGAGTAGCACTTGCCACTCTCACGACTGGCTTCCCAAGGCAGAATAAACTGCGTGCTTTCGGAAAAATAAAGGTATCCCTTTCACACCAGGAATTATTCCAATTTGCATAGACTCTTTTTGGTTCTGTTCTTTTAATTCTTAATTTGTCAATTGCCTCCTCAGCATTGCAGAGAAAATCCCTTGGGATTTAGAGCGGAATCGATGAGAACTTATACGAGAAAGTGTTTTGTGTTGAATTTCCCCAACTAAGATATGTGTTAACTGCTCCTAATTTATACGGCCGTTTATTTCAATTAGGGGTATTTTATAGTTTTCCTAAAACTCTACAGAGTTTTTCCTAGATTTCATATTTATAGCTCTTTCTTTGCAGAAGGAAGGATATTGTCAGTAACTCTACTCCTCCATTGTAGTATTTTAGTTTATTGCTGTTAGACGTGAATGCTACCAATTTGGGAAGTTGGATTGCCGTTGTTGGAGTGTTGGTTGAAAGCAGCTGTTCGTTTCCAGACTTTTTCTCTGATTTTGCTAGGATGTGCCTCGTGGAGCATCGTATCACCAGCCAATACCAAAAAAGATTCAGGTGTAATTTCCAAGAGTACACAGTGCCCTCATTTCTCATGTGTCATGGCCCTGGCAGTGTGTGCAGCACAGTGTGGAGAGGAAGCCAACCCTGGGGGCTCCTTCTCAGTTTCTCTGGCTTTGGAGGTAGGAAGTTGACCTGAAAGCCTCCTGTTGGGTAGACCAATGTGGAATGTTTCAGTCAACTGTAATTCTTGAAGAGAATCTGCACATTATTTGCCCTCCTCAGAGGCTGAGCATGATCTCCAATACTATAATGATTGGGAGTAGCATCATCGTTGGGTCGATGAAACCCATTGTTATCATTACTATTCACTGTTATTTTTATTATTTTACCTGTTGTCTTTATGGCTTATAGATCTGGTTATCTTTAGTCGACAATGACTAGCGTTTCTCTGTTTCTCAAGTGGTTCCGATTGACTGAAGATATGCATGCAGGTTCCCAAAGAGACCACTATAGAGAGTGCAGCTCCCAGACACTCCCTCTATGGCAAAGAACCTGTCTGTCTGAGGACGTTCCTGAAAAATTTGTTGTTCATCTGGCGGGCGGAGGCCATTGCGTGCCAGAAGCAGAGAATCAGGACGGGTGTCCTTGGCTGCCTGAGTCTCTGGACAAATCTCGAACTACGTCCGAGGCCCAGCAGTGGCTTGCAGCTGCCAGAAAGAACAGTGTGGGCGTCCTTAGCGAGCCAGCGCCACCATCAATTTTTCACTTGAGCTCAGGGACCCCAGAATGCCTCTTGATGACGTTGAAGGCTAGTGAATGTTGGGCAGGAGCCCCCAGAATTTTTTCCATGATGCACTGGGGGCACCGGAACTGCTCCTGCCAGCCTGGAAAGGCTGCAGAGGAAAGCGTCGTCCTCGTGCAGAATTTTCTATTTCCCTTCAAGTGCCCAGGAACTGCCATTGGCCAAAATGATGGTGCGAGGATGGCTTCCTAACTGTGCCTGAGCTGTTGAAAGTCTTCCAGGTCCCAATAGCGGTCTGCCACCAATTCGCCTGTCTCCCCTCAATGTCCTTGCTCCCTCTTCTCGCTTTTCCACGTCTTCCTTCCTGGCGTGGGCTTTAGAGTACTAACTACCAAGGTAGAGCAGAGTTAAATTTTCTAATGAATTGAGGTTCCCAGCTCAATTCCTTGTACCCAGGGAGCCCTAAGGAACATGTGACTGCACACTAGATGCTCAAGCAAGGTCGTCTGAATGTAGTATGGCGTGCTGTTTCCTGAAGGTGGTCCTGCTGAGACCCTATCGCCTCCTGTATACTTCTCTCAATGTCCTGAGAATACGCGAGTACTGTAGGCTTTCTGCGAGACCATGGGTGATCTTCACGGAAACCCACTGTGTTTGTAGCGAGATGATGGTTGGCTGTCAGGGCTTGTGTGTCCTGTGCTTTCTTTCCCAGGCTGAGTGCTAGTGGAAGTGGGTCTTGAAAGAGCAGCATCAGCGTCCCCAGGGAACTTGTGAGAAATAGAAACAGATGGATCCTTCCTAGACATCCAAACTCCTAATTCCCTGGTGTTGAGTCTTGTACATTGAAGAAATTTCTGTGTGCACGAGACTGTGAAAAGGAGTATTAGCTAAAGTGTTCTCCACTCTGGGCTGCCATTTGAAATCCCCTACGTCGATCTAGGGAATGCAGTCATCTCAGCACTGGCGTGTGGTTGTTCAGTGGTGGGCCTGCGTGAATGGGGTTGTCAGAATCTCTAAGAGAGTTATGGGGCAGGACGGAGGCCGTGAGACCAGACCAGGGCCTATGCCGAAAGGAGGGAAGTCTGTCCCGGGTCCCAAGGAGACTGGAGCACTTCAGTAGCTATGGCAGGCTGGGGTATTGCCGAAATGTGCCATCTTGACTTTTCCCTTCTTTTTGGTGACCTTGTGCGTTCACCCAGGGGCTGCCCTCCTTGGAAGGCACAGAAGGCTGCAGACTGAAAGAAGCACTCGCCAACGGATGTCCTCCAAGGAGGTAGGAGCAGTCATTTGTTCTTCCTATGGAAATGTTCCTTACCGAGGCATGGGAATTTTCTGGATCCTACTCAGAGATTTTCCCGAAGGAGAAAATGGAGATCACAGGTGACTCAGGTGAAATCTTTGCTCACCACCTCCAGTGGATCTCAAACTTTGCTGCCCACTGTTATCACGTCGGGAGATTTCCAAAGCTCCCAGTGCCCAGGCCGCAATAAACACACCCTCAATTTGCATCTCTTGCAGTAGGCTTCAGGCACAGGTATTTGCTAACCACCCCGCCCTGAGTCCCATGTGGGCCACCGTGCGAATAAGTCTGCAGGCACGCTTGTCTCACTGAAATCTGCCTAAGATTCCCTGGGGCTCACTGTCAAAATGCATGTAATGATGTCGTGGGGCTGAGTGTGCCTGAGAATCTGTGTTTCTAAAAAGCCCTAGGTCCTGCTAAACAGTGCTTCACCCAGTCACTTTAACTTGGATGAGTCAAAGAAATTTTTAAAATGGTCTGCATGCCTAGAAATCAAAAGTGCGTAGCACAGGTCACCTTTGGGAGAATTTTATTAATAACAAAAGAACATTGTAAAACACAACTTTCTAATGACGTTTAATAACCCAAAGGAACAAAGCCATGAGAATATCCCGCATCAGGATTTCCACAGAAATAACCCCACAGAGTCAAAATATCTCATCCCAGGTCAGGGAAGTCTTTACAATTTGCCACGGACTCTTTTGAGCCCTTTACCCATTTTCCCCAAATTCTGAAATCGGAGGAGAGATACAGATCCATTTCCTATTATCTTTTAGTTGAGACCTTACCCCTGCAATCGGACTCACTAGTATCCAATGGATTTCAGTGTCAAACAACTTCCTATTCCAGTTTGATTACCGCCCTTTGAATCGTCACTTCTGCTTCCATCATGAAAGAGGGCAGTGTTTGCCTGTGTGTTTCCACAAGCATCGCCTGGGCTTCCACCATGTGTAGCCAGAGCAGAGATGGGGAATGGCTGATTCGCGAGAAAAACCTTGCTCCTTGTGACTTCTCCTCCTCACTGGACAGTCAGTTCCAGGTGTCCTGGGGTGGGAGGACGTGTCTTCCTTGGCAGGAGGTGTCTCCCTCCGAGTCACTCTCTTCCGAGGAAGAGGAAACCTGGAGGTCATTCTCCAGGACACTCAGTGGGACTTGGGCACAGTGTCCCTCAGACGTCTCTTGTGTGAGAGGGCTCTGCCCGGGAGGGCTTGGCTTCTCAGCTGGAAGGCAGGAGGGAGCAGTCAGGAGTCTGGAGCTCCACCAGCCATTGTCTAATCTCCTGAAGAGCATTCTGAGGGGCTGGCCTGGGTCACGGTTCAGTGCTGGGCGATGGGCCACAGTGCAGGGCTGAGCGGTATTCAGGTGAGGTCTGTGGTGTGGAGGCGGGAGGTCAATGCTTTTCCCCTGGGCATGCATCTTTCTGGTCACCTGGCATCCCGCAGTGGGTCTCCGTCCAGTTGTCCGTGGTGGAGGCTGGGGAGTCTGGAAAACCCCCAGATGTGGTCTCTGAGTGCTCTTCTTAGGTGCTTGGAAGGGAGTGAGTCTCGGTTTCTTTGGGAGCGTCTGGAAAGCCTGCACTGGCACCTGGGCAGGTCTCTTGCCTGGTGCCTTGATACTGATTTTGGCATCCCGGTCCACAGTAGGTCCAGCAGCCTGTGGGCTGGGATAGGAGTTGACATCCAGATACATGGCTTGTGCCTGGGGCTGGTGAGCGTGGCCCAGGCCATGTGTCTTAGAGGGAGCCTGGGGATCTTCCAGGGAGGAAAAATGGGGCTTCTTGTCCCTCAGCTGGACAATGAGGGTAGGATCCGGGGCAATGTGCTTGAATGCTGCGTGAGGCGTGTCAGGGACAGGCACTTCCTGACCATTCTGAATTCCACGAGGTGAGAAGAGGCTCAGTTCAGGTCTTTGGATGGCAGACACTGCGGGTCCGCTGGACCTCACGTCAGGTGTCTTCGAAGGTGGCCTACATGTGAGACTGAGGCCCAGGGCAGATTTCCTCTCGCCTCTGTAGAGGGGTCTTGGCCTGTTTGCATGCTGGAAGACAAGACAAAGACACACAAAGACTACATATTAGAACGTCCTCACCAAGGGAGAGAAATTACAACTAACCCAATAAAATAGGTGAAAACCAGAACTTGTAACATGAAATTGAATATTATGAGATATAAAGGTGTTGAGTTTAAAAATGATGAGGGACTCAACCTCAGTGGTGGCCAGGATAAAACAAACTGCACCGTCACCTTGCTACGTGTTTGCGGCAGGTAGGAGAATCGAAAGGTTCTTCCCAGTGTCTCTCTTGAAGGAAGTGTACATGAGCACTCTCCAAAATTTTTCTAGGGAATGTGCACAGCTCCTGCTGTTTTGGAGGCGGTTTCATGAGTAAGGAGTGTTGAGGAACAATTTGGGGGTGTGCACCACCATTGCAATGCTATCTCTTACATCAAGGATTCCACCTTGTGGAGACCTGTGATGAAAGCGCTTCCACAGCCCCCACCTGCATCTTGGTGACAGACATGCAAGGAGTAGTGCCAAACCCTAAACAGCAAGAAAAATGAGATCTGGCAAGTACACGAACTGATCACATTGGCTGGCATGGAATTGAAGAGTTCCCTCACAGAGAAGGGGGTTGAGGCAGATTGGGCTTCCCCCGAAGAGAACAAGAGGGGGCCCCAGGGGAGACTCACCCTCATGTAGTCACAGGACCCTGTCAATTCCTTCCAATTCGTCTGCGGACTCCCTTGAGCTCTCCTGGGAAATCTCTGCAGTAGAGCATTGCTGTGCTGCTCTTGTTGCCTGCAAACAAAAGCATGTCAAGTGCAGGGCACACAATTTCCTGGAGCCAGTTGGGACAGATATTCCTGTGTCCCAGGCTCCTTCAGTGTTGGGTTTTGAGACAGGTCGTGAAGCCCTGGGCCTTTGCCTCACCTCAGATTATTCCCCCAACTGCAGAGAACCCTGCGGGTTTTCTCATGCAGTCCTTTCCTTTTTCTCCATTGCTTCTCTCCCTGTCGTGGGCAGAATTCTGAAATGTTCCCCACCCCCTTGACTGACTCCCGAGGAGTTGAGTGAGCACCTGAGTGTGGACCCTGGAGGAGAGTGAGCTCCTATCTCGTTGTCTCCACCCCCCTGTCCTGGCCTGGAGGTGGCTGTGCACACCATGTGGAGCTGGGGAGACACGTGAGTCTCCTTGGATTTCAGCCCAAAGATTGGTTACAAGCTCCCAGGTTCCTCACCTTTGTCTTTGCTGCTTCTCTCTCTCTGGCTTCTGCAAGAGCCGTGGGTTTGGCTGCACCTGCAGATTCCCCGGTTTCACATTCTCCTTGCAAATACTGGAGCCCAAGGGCAGGGGGCTATGGCCCCTTGCCAACGCTTCATGGGGCACCTGGTACTTCTTCTGTTGTGCCCAAAGGCTCCGCAGTCCTTGCACTTCACCTGTGGGTGGAGGAGGAAATGGTCTCTGAGTCAGCGGGAATCACAAGCACTTTTCCACAGTGAATAGAAGGACAGAGTTTGAGAGGTGAGTATTGGTTTTGGAGAGGGGACAGGACATATGGCAGTAGCTGTGAGGACACTGAGCATATTAGGGTGCCTTCCAAAAGCTTCTGCTATGGATAGACAGTGGAGGAAGGATTGGAGCTCTCAAGGTGAGCAGATGAGTCATAAGTGAAGATTGAGGCAAAATCCAAGCTAGACAGGACAGCAAAGAGGAAGTGAGGTTGTTCCTCCGGGTCTGTGAATGGGCCTGTGCCTGGTGATGTGGTCTCAAGGCAAGAAATCGTCTCATGGGAAAGGACAAGGGAGTGCTGGCCACAGAAGTGGCCATGTTCAAACCCTGTCTCTGGATTCCATGCACATCCCTGCTGCCCCACAGACCCAAGCCTCCACGCTTACCCTGGGATCCTCCTCCTCTGGTAGGGGAGCCTTCTTTGCCGCCGGTCCCTTCACTTGCTTCTTGCCGTTCTGGACATTGGAGAGTCTGGAGAGCCCGTGCTGGGTGGAACGGCCCGCCATCTTCCTCACCTCCTTGGTTTGTCACCTCAGTGTTTCTGGGGACTTGATATTCGGATTTCCTGAATCAAAAGCAGAAGAAAACTTTCAGATTGACACAGAGACTAAAGTCCTCATGCACCTTCTTCTCCAAGTGGGGATGAAGGGACCTCATGAGCACTCAGTCAAAACACATTTCTCACAAGGTGATGTCTCCCTCCCAGAGATTTTGTCCTTCTCCCTGACTCCCTCGCCCGACAAAAGCTCGCTGCCCAAGACCAGACACGGGAGGCAGCCTTTGTCAATTTGCATTTCCATCCTTCAAAGAGTGATTTGAGAGACTTTGGTGAAGTCTATCACAATGCACTCTATTTGGACAAAGAAAGGCAAAATTTCCCCAGGTGTACACAATAATCCATGCCCCGGGAATGATGCAATGAATGCCGGGGCACACGTCTTGGAATGTCAAAAGCAAAGTAAGCTTTCCTATCGAAAACTGGAAGTTCCTCTTTGACACGAGAGGAGGCACTTTTCACATTCCAATTCAGATAGGAAAAATGTTTTCTCCTCTACTGGCCTGGAGACCTGCCAGGGTCAGCATGGTCAGAACTGTATTGTTTTATTTGTCATCTTCATGACCCTATTTTAACGACTTTCCAAGAAATCTGAACTGAATATGTTTGAACTAAGTGTGAACTAATCTATTGTCTAGGCTTTAAGGCCCATAGCCAAAGCCAGCGAGTTTCCATTCCTGCTCACTCACTGCCCCATGCACATCAGGGACTGGGGTCTATTTCCTCTGGAATTTGAACTTTGTCTGATAATGAGCATTGAAAAGGATGTATCTCATGGATCTCTTTCTCAAAATTCCTGTGAAAATTAAAGAATCAATACCCCTGTGCCTCAAGACACATCGCTCCCTCTTTTTCCTACTGTCCTCCCTCTCAGAGGGATCGTCAGAGGGGGCAGTTTGTAATGGAAACCCACCTGAAATCCAGTAGTGATCCTCCGGTCTGATTCTCTACAGCTGGGTTCAAGAACAGCTGCCCTGGATGGGATGCAGCTTCCAAGGTGCCTGCGGAAGGGTCAGAGGGGGAGTTTCCCTTCCGGGCAGGCTTTTATACTGATTCAAGGTCACGTGACCTCGTTAAGGGGATCTCAGTCAATCCATCTCATCTACCCACCTTTGACGTAAGCAGGTCTTGAAGCCATAAACCGTCCTGTGTCGCTTAGCATTTTCAGGCATTTTAAAATGCCAGGCACTCCTGGGCATACTTTGAAGAATATCTGTTTTCTGTAAGGAAAAGAAACCTCTGTGCTAATGCCTCTATCTTTCTCCACTTTGCACTTTTGTTCTTGTGGCGAATTATGTGTAACGTGGTAGTTCTTCTTGGAAGGCATTGAAGTGTAGACTTCTACCGCCCTCAGTACATTCACCTCGTTGTGCAAACATCACCATCGTCCGTCTCCCCAGCTTTTCATATTCTGCAACTGAAAGTCCCTATCTATTAAACACCCACTCTTCATTCTTCCCTCCCTGCAGACCCCTCTTCCACCATTCTCCTTTCGATGTCTATGCATGGGACTGCTCTAGGAATCCACAGAGAAGGCATTGTGCGATCTGCGTCCTGCTGGGACTGGCTTCTTTTGCACTGTGTCTTGTGACTCAAGTAATTGTTCCTGCCAGGTCCCTTTTGTTGAGCCAGGCAGCTCCACTCGGCTCAGTCTCTTAGTCCTGTACTCGGTAGTATGTAGATGACGTGGGACTTTCTTTTTCTAGCCTCATCTCCCTTTGGTTGATATTTGTGTGACTTTCACAACTTCCCGCTAGTGGTCAGGCCCAGGAGACGGTTAGGCACAGGTCTGTGTTTTGATGATGGGACGGTTGGGAATGAAAATGCCCTGTGATCTCGTCTGGGGAGTTGCTCATTGATTCAAAGGGACCAGCTTGACCTCCAAAGCGGGTGACTATGTACAACCGCCAGTAACGTGGGTGGAGTGTCTCCGTTGTTCCAGATTATTGGTACCCTGGGGAGTTTCCGCAGTTTGTGGTTTGCAGAGGTTTGCAACCGTATGGACTTTGAAAATTGCATTACATTAATAATTTATGAACTTGGCAAAATGCCCTAGGTCCTGGCTCCGTAGCCACGGCTTGATCCCATCCTCCTGCCCTGGAACCTGGGCAGCAGGGGCCCCTCCCTGATCTCCCACCGCAGCCTTGGGCCTCCTGGTGGCCTCTCCCCGCTCCAAGGATCGCGTGCCCCCCGTGATTCTCACACCACTGGCCTGAATTGCCCCTTACCCACCCTCCACGTAATTGGAGTAGCACTTGCCACTCTCACGACTGGCTTCCCAAGGCAGAATAAACTGCGTGCTTTCGGAAAAATAAAGGTATCCCTTTCACACCAGGAATTATTCCAATTTGCATAGACTCTTTTTGGTTCTGTTCTTTTAATTCTTAATTTGTCAATTGCCTCCTCAGCATTGCAGAGAAAATCCCTTGGGATTTAGAGCGGAATCGATGAGAACTTATACGAGAAAGTGTTTTGTGTTGAATTTCCCCAACTAAGATATGTGTTAACTGCTCCTAATTTATACAGCCGTTTATTTCAATTAGGGGTATTTTATATTTTTCCTAAAACTCTACAGAGTTTTTCCTAGATTTCATATTTATAGCTCTTTCTTTGCAGAAGGAAGGATATTGTCAGTAACTCTACTCCTCCATTGTAGTATTTTAGTTTATTGCTGTTAGACGTGAATGCTACCAATTTGGGAAGTTGGATTGCCGTTGTTGGAGTGTTGGTTGAAAGCAGCTGTTCGTTTCCAGACTTTTTCTCTGATTTTGCTAGGATGTGCCTCGTGGAGCATCGTATCACCAGCCAATACCAAAAAAGATTCAGGTGTAATTTCCAAGATTACACAGTGCCCTCATTTCTCATGTGTCATGGCCCTGGCAGTGTGTGCAGCACAGTGTGGAGAGGAAGCCAACCCTGGGGGCTCCTTCTCAGTTTCTCTGGCTTTGGAGGCAGGAAGTTGACCTGAAAGCCTCCTGTTGGGTAGACCAATGTGGAATGTTTCAGTCGACTGTAATTCTTGAAGAGAATCTGCACATTATTAGCCCTCCTCAGAGGCTGAGCATGATCTCCAATACTATAATGATTGGGAGTAGCATCATCGTTGGGTCGATGAAACCCATTGTTATCATTACTATTCAACGTTATTTTTATTATTTTACCTGTTGTCTTTATGGCTTATAGATCTGGTTATCTTTAGTCGACAATGACTAGCGTTTCTCTGTTTCTCAAGTGGTTCCGATTGACTGAAGATATGCATGCAGGTTCCCAAAGAGACCGCTATAGAGAGTGCAGCTCCCAGACTCTCCCTCTATGGCAAAGAACCTGTCTGTCTGAGGACGTTCCTGAAAAATTTGTTGTTCATCTGGCGGGCGGAGGCCATTGCGTGCCAGAAGCAGAGAATCAGGACGGGTGTCCTTGGCTGCCTGAGTCTCTGGACAAATCTCGAACTACGTCCGAGGCCCAGCAGTGGCTTGCAGCTGCCAGAAAGACCAGTGTGGGCGTCCTTAGCGAGCCAGCGCCACCATCAATTTTTCACTTGAGCTCAGGGACCCCAGAATGCCTCTCGATGACGTTGAAGGCTAGTGAATGTTGGGCAGGAGCCCCCAGAATTTTTTCCATGATGCACTGGGGGCACCGGAACTGCTCCTGCCAGCCTGGAAAGGCTGCAGAGGAAAGCGTCGTCCTCGTGCAGAATTTTCTATTTCCCTTCAAGTGCCCAGGAACTGCCATTGGCCAAAATGATGGTGCGAGGATGGCTTCCTAACTGTGCCTGAGCTGTTGAAAGTCTTCCAGGTCCCAATAGCGGTCTGCCACCAATTCGCCTGTCTCCCCTCAATGTCCTTGCTCCCTCTTCTCGCTTTTCCACGTCTTCCTTCCTGGCGTGGGCTTTAGAGTACTAACTACCAAGGTAGAGCAGAGTTAAATTTTCTAATGAATTGAGGTTCCCAGCTCAATTCCTTGTACCCAGGGAGCCCTAAGGAACATGTGACTGCACACTAGATGCTCAAGCAAGGTCGTCTGAATGTAGTATGGCGTGCTGTTTCCTGAAGGTGGTCCTGCTGAGACCCTATCGCCTCCTGTATACTTCTCTCAATGTCCTGAGAATACGCGAGTACTGTAGGCTTTCTGCGAGACCATGGGTGATCTTCACGGAAACCCACTGTGTTTGTAGCGAGATGATGGTTGGCTGTCAGGGCTTGTGTGTCCTGTGCTTTCTTTCCCAGGCTGAGTGCTAGTGGAAGTGGGTCTTGAAAGAGCAGCATCAGCGTCCCCAGGGAACTTGTGAGAAATAGAAACAGATGGATCCTTCCTAGACATCCAAACTCCTAATTCCCTGGTGTTGAGTCTTGTACATTGAAGAAATTTCTGTGTGCACGAGACTGTGAAAAGGAGTATTAGCTAAAGTGTTCTCCACTCTGGGCTGCCATTTGAAATCCCCTACGTCGATCTAGGGAATGCAGTCATCTCAGCACTGGCGTGTGGTTGTTCAGTGGTGGGCCTGCGTGAATGGGGTTGTCAGAATCTCTAAGAGAGTTATGGGGCAGGACGGAGGCCGTGAGACCAGACCAGGGCCTATGCCGAAAGGAGGGAAGTCTGTCCCGGGTCCCAAGGAGACTGGAGCACTTCAGTAGCTATGGCAGGCTGGGGTATTGCCGAAATGTGCCATCTTGACTTTTCCCTTCTTTTTGGTGACGTTGTGCGTTCACCCAGGGGCTGCCCTCCTTGGAAAGCACAGAAGGCTGCAGACTGAAAGAAGCACTCGCCAACGGATGTCCTACAAGGAGGTAGGAGCAGTCATTTGTTCTTCCTATGGAAATGTTCCTTACCGAGGCATGGGAATTTTCTGGATCCTACTCAGAGCTTTTCCCGAAGGAGAAAATGGAGATCACAGGTGACTCAGGTGAAATCTTTGCTCACCACCTCCAGTGGATCTCAAACTTTGCTGCCCACTGTTATCACGTCGGGAGATTTCCAAAGCTCCCAGTGCCCAGGCCGCAATAAACACACCCTCAATTTGCATCTCTTGCAGTAGGCTTCAGGCACAGGTATTTGCTAACCACCCCGCCCTGAGTCCCATGTGGGCCACCGTGCGAATAAGTCTGCAGGCACGCTTGTCTCACTGAAATCTGCCTAAGATTCCCTGGGGCTCACTGTCAAAATGCATGTAATGATGCCGTGGGGCTGAGTGTGCCTGAGAATCTGTGTTTCTAAAAAGCCCTAGGTCCTGCCAAACAGTGCTTCACCCAGTCACTTTAACTTGGATGAGTCAAAGAAATTTTTAAAATGGTCTGCATGCCTAGAAATCAAAAGTGCGTACCACAGGTCACCTTTGGGAGAATTTTATTAATAACAAAAGAACATTGTAAAACACAACTTTCTAATGACGTTTAATAACCCAAAGGAACAAAGCCATGAGAATATCCCGCATCAGGATTTCCACAGAAATAACCCCACAGAGTCAAAATATCTCATCCCAGGTCAGGGAAGTCTTTACAATTTGCCACGGACTCTTTTGAGCCCTTTACCCATTTTCCCCAAATTCTGAAATCGGAGGAGAGATACAGATCCATTTCCTATTATCTTTTAGTTGAGACCTTACCCCTGCAATCGGACTCACTAGTATCCAATGGATTTCAGTGTCAAACAACTTCCTATTCCAGTTTGATTACCGCCCTTTGAATCGTCACTTCTGCTTCCATCATGAAAGAGGGCAGTGTTTGCCTGTGTGTTTCCACAAGCATCGCCTGGGCTTCCACCATGTGTAGCCAGAGCAGAGATGGGGAATGGCTGATTCGCGAGAAAAACCTTGCTCCTTGTGACTTCTCCTCCTCACTGGACAGTCAGTTCCAGGTGTCCTGGGGTGGGAGGACGTGTCTTCCTTGGCAGGAGGTGTCTCCCTCCGAGTCACTCTCTTCCGAGGAAGAGGAAACCTGGAGGTCATTCTCCAGGACACTCAGTGGGACTTGGGCACAGTGTCCCTCAGACGTCTCTTGTGTGAGAGGGCTCTGCCCGGGAGGGCTTGGCTTCTCAGCTGGAAGGCAGGAGGGAGCAGTCAGGAGTCTGGAGCTCCACCAGCCATTGTCTAATCTCCTGAAGAGCATTCTGAGGGGCTGGCCTGGGTCACGGTTCAGTGCTGGGCGATGGGCCACAGTGCAGGGCTGAGCGGTATTCAGGTGAGGTCTGTGGTGTGGAGGCGGGAGGTCAATGCTTTTCCCCTGGGCATGCATCTTTCTGGTCACCTGGCATCCCGCAGTGGGTCTCCGTCCAGTTGTCCGTGGTGGAGGCTGGGGAGTCTGGAAAACCCCCAGATGTGGTCTCTGAGTGCTCTTCTTAGGTGCTTGGAAGGGAGTGAGTCTCGGTTTCTTTGGGAGCGTCTGGAAAGCCTGCACTGGCACCTGGGCAGGTCTCTTGCCTGGTGCCTTGATACTGATTTTGGCATCCCGGTCCACAGTAGGTCCAGCAGCCTGTGGGCTGGGATAGGAGTTGACATCCAGATACATGGCTTGTGCCTGGGGCTGGTGAGCGTGGCCCAGGCCATGTGTCTTAGAGGGAGCCTGGGGATCTTCCAGGGAGGAAAAATGGGGCTTCTTGTCCCTCAGCTGGACAATGAGGGTAGGATCCGGGGCAAAGTGCTTGAATGCTGCGTGAGGCGTGTCAGGGACAGGCACTTCCTGACCATTCTGAATTCCACGAGGTGAGAAGAGGCTCAGTTCAGGTCTTTGGATGGCAGACACTGCGGGTCCGCTGGACCTCACGTCAGGTGTCTTCGAAGGTGGCCTACATGTGAGACTGAGGCCCAGGGCAGATTTCCTCTCGCCTCTGTAGAGGGGTCTTGGCCTGTTTGCATGCTGGAAGACAAGACAAAGACACACAAAGACTACATATTAGAACGTCCTCACCAAGGGAGAGAAATTACAACTAACCCAATAAAATAGGTGAAAACCAGAACTTGTAACATGAAATTGAATATTATGAGATATAAAGGTGTTGAGTTTAAAAATGATGAGGGACTCAACCTCAGTGGTGGCCAGGATAAAACAAACTGCACCGTCACCTTGCTACGTGTTTGCGGCAGGTAGGAGAATCGAAAGGTTCTTCCCAGTGTCTCTCTTGAAGGAAGTGTACATGAGCACTCTCCAAAATTTTTCTAGGGAATGTGCACAGCTCCTGCTGTTTTGGAGGCGGTTTCATGAGTAAGGAGTGTTGAGGAACAATTTGGGGGTGTGCACCACCATTGCAATGCTATCTCTTACATCAAGGATTCCACCTTGTGGAGACCTGTGATGAAAGCGCTTCCACAGCCCCCACCTGCATCTTGGTGACAGACATGCAAGGAGTAGTGCCAAACCCTAAACAGCAAGAAAAATGAGATCTGGCAAGTACACGAACTGATCACATTGGCTGGCATGGAATTGAAGAGTTCCCTCACAGAGAAGGGGGTTGAGGCAGATTGGGCTTCCCCCGAAGAGAACAAGAGGGGGCCCCAGGGGAGACTCACCCTCATGTAGTCACAGGACCCTGTCAATTCCTTCCAATTCGTCTGCGGACTCCCTTGAGCTCTCCTGGGAAATCTCTGCAGTAGAGCATTGCTGTGCTGCTCTTGTTGCCTGCAAACAAAAGCATGTCAAGTGCAGGGCACACAATTTCCTGGAGCCAGTTGGGACAGATATTCCTGTGTCCCAGGCTCCTTCAGTGTTGGGTTTTGAGACAGGTCGTGAAGCCCTGGGCCTTTGCCTCACCTCAGATTATTCCCCCAACTGCAGAGAACCCTGCGGGTTTTCTCATGCAGTCCTTTCCTTTTTCTCCATTGCTTCTCTCCCTGTCGTGGGGAGAATTCTGAAATGTTCCCCACCCCCTTGACTGACTCCCGAGGAGTTGAGTGAGCACCTGAGTGTGGACCCTGGAGGAGAGTGAGCTCCTATCTCGTTGTCTCCACCCCCCTGTCCTGGCCTGGAGGTGGCTGTGCACACCATGTGGAGCTTGGGAGACACGTGAGTCTCCTTGGATTTCAGCCCAAAGATTGGTTACATGCTCCCAGGTTCCTCACCTTTGTCTTTGCTGCTTCTCTCTCTCTGGCTTCTGCAAGAGCCGTGGGTTTGGCTGCACCTGCAGATTCCCCGGTTTCACATTCTCCTTGCAAATACTGGAGCCCAAGGGCAGGGGGGCTATGGCCCCTTGCCAACGCTTCATGGGGCACCTGGTACTTCTTCTGTTGTGCCCAAAGGCTCCGCAGTCCTTGCACTTCACCTGTGGGTGGAGGAGGAAATGGTCTCTGAGTCAGCGGGAATCACAAGCACTTTTCCACAGTGAATAGAAGGACAGAGTTTGAGAGGTGAGTATTGGTTTTGGAGAGGGGACAGGACATATGGCAGTAGCTGTGAGGACACTGAGCATATTAGGGTGCCTTCCAAAAGCTTCTGCTATGGATAGACAGTGGAGGAAGGATTGGAGCTCTCAAGGTGAGCAGATGAGTCATAAGTGAAGATTGAGGCAAAATCCAAGCTAGACAGGACAGCAAAGAGGAAGTGAGGTTGTTCCTCCGGGTCTGTGAATGGGCCTGTGCCTGGTGATGTGGTCTCAAGGCAAGAAATCGTCTCATGGGAAAGGACAAGGGAGTGCTGGCCACAGAAGTGGCCATGTTCAAACCCTGTCTCTGGATTCCATGCACATCCCTGCTGCCCCACAGACCCAAGCCTCCACGCTTACCCTGGGATCCTCCTCCTCTGGTAGGGGAGCCTTCTTTGCCGCCGGTCCCTTCACTTGCTTCTTGCCGTTCTGGACATTAGAGAGTCTGGAGGGCCCGTGCTGGGTGGAACGGCCCGCCATCTTCCTCACCTCCTTGGTTTGTCACCTCAGTGTTTCTGGGGACTTGATATTCGGATTTCCTGAATCAAAAGCAGAAGAAAACTTTCAGATTGACACAGAGACTAAAGTCCTCATGCACCTTCTTCTCCAAGTGGGGATGAAGGGACCTCATGAGCACTCAGTCAAAACACATTTCTCACAAGGTGATGTCTCCCTCCCAGAGATTTTGTCCTTCTCCCTGACTCCCTCGCCCGACAAAAGCTCGCTGCCCAAGATCAGACACGGGAGGCAGCCTTTGTCAATTTGCATTTCCATCCTTCAAAGAGTGATTTGAGAGACTTTGATGAAGTCTATCACAATGCACTCTATTTGGACAAAGAAAGGCAAAATTTCCCCAGGTGTACACAATAATCCATGCCCCGGGAATGATGCAATGAATGCCGGGGCACACGTCTTGGAATGTCAAAAGCAAAGTAAGCTTTCCTATCGAAAACTGGAAGTTCCTCTTTGACACGAGAGGAGGCACTTTTTACATTCCAATTCAGATAGGAAAAATGTTTTCTCCTCTACTGGCCTGGAGACCTGCCAGGGTCAGCATGGTCAGAACTGTATTGTTTTATTTGTCATCTTCATGACCCTATTTTAACGACTTTCCAAGAAATCTGAACTGAATATGTTTGAACTAAGTGTGAACTAATCTATTGTCTAGGCTTTAAGGCCCATAGCCAAAGCCAGCGAGTTTCCATTCCTGCTCACTCACTGCCCCATGCACATCAGGGACTGGGGTCTATTTCCTCTGGAATTTGAACTTTGTCTGATAATGAGCATTGAAAAGGATGTATCTCATGGATCTCTTTCTCAAAATTCCTGTGAAAATTAAAGAATCAATACCCCTGTGCCTCAAGACACATCGCTCCCTCTTTTTCCTACTGTCCTCCCTCTCAGAGGGATCGTCAGAGGGGGCAGTTTGTAATGGAAACCCACCTGAAATCCAGTAGTGATCCTCCGGTCTGATTCTCTACAGCTGGGTTCAAGAACAGCTGCCCTGGATGGGATGCAGCTTCCAAGGTGCCTGCGGAAGGGTCAGAGGGGGAGTTTCCCTTCCGGGCAGGCTTTTATACTGATTCAAGGTCACGTGACCTCGTTAAGGGGATCTCAGTCAATCCATCTCATCTACCCACCTTTGACGTAAGCAGGTCTTGAAGCCATAAACCGTCCTGTGTCGCTTAGCATTTTCAGGCATTTTAAAATGCCAGGCACTCCTGGGCATACTTTGAAGAATATCTGTTTTCTGTAAGGAAAAGAAACCTCTGTGCTAATGCCTCTATCTTTCTCCACTTTGCACTTTTGTTCTTGTGGCGAATTATGTGTAACGTGGTAGTTCTTCTTGGAAGGCATTGAAGTGTAGACTTCTACCGCCCTCAGTACATTCACCTCGTTGTGCAAACATCACCATCGTCCGTCTCCCCAGCTTTTCATATTCTGCAACTGAAAGTCCCTATCTATTAAACACCCACTCTTCATTCTTCCCTCCCTGCAGACCCCTCTTCCACCATTCTCCTTTCGATGTCTATGCATGGGACTGCTCTAGGAATCCACAGAGAAGGCATTGTGCGATCTGAGTCCTGCTGGGACTGGCTTCTTTTGCACTGTGTCTTGTGACTCAAGTAATTGTTCCTGCCAGGTCCCTTTGGTTGAGCCAGGCAGCTCCACTCGGCTCAGTCTCTTAGTCCTGTACTCGGTAGTATGTAGATGACGTGGGACTTTCTTTTTCTAGCCTCATCTCCCTTTGGTTGATATTTGTGTGACTTTCACAACTTCCCGCTAGTGGTCAGGCCCAGGAGACGGTTAGGCACAGGTCTGTGTTTTGATGATGGGACGGTTGGGAATGAAAATGCCCTGTGATCTCGTCTGGGGAGTTGCTCATTGATTCAAAGGGACCAGCTTGACCTCCAAAGCGGGTGACTATGTACACCCGCCAGTAACGTGGGTGGAGTGTCTCCGTTGTTCCAGATTATTGGTACCCTGGGGAGTTTCCGCAGTTTGTGGTTTGCAGAGGTTTGCAACCGTATGGACTTTGAAAATTGCATTACATTAATAATTTATGAACTTGGCAAAATGCCCTAGGTCCTGGCTCCGTAGCCACGGCTTGATCCCATCCTCCTGCCCTGGAACCTGGGCAGTAGGGGCCCCTCCCTGATCTCCCACCACAGCCTTGGGCCTCCTGGTGGCCTCTCCCCGCTCCAAGGATCGCGGGCCCCCGTGATTCTCACACCACTGGCCTGAATTGCCCCTTACCCACCCTCCACGTAATTGGAGTAGCACTTGCCACTATCACGACTGGCTTCCCAAGGCAGAATAAACTGCGTACTTTCGGAAAAATAAAGGTATCCCTTTCACACCAGGAATTATTCCAATTTGCATAGACTCTTTTTGGTTCTGTTCTTTTAATTCTTAATTTGTCAATTGCCTCCTCTGCATTGCAGAGAAAATCCCTTGGGATTTAGAGCGGAATCGATGAGAACTTATACGAGAAAGTGTTTTGTGTTGAATTTCCCCAACTAAGATATGTGTTAACTGCTCCTAATTTATACGGCCGTTTATTTCAATTAGGGGTATTTTATATTTTTCCTAAAACTCTGCAGAGTTTTTCCTAGATTTCATATTTATAGCTCTTTCTTTGCAGAAGGAAGGATATTGTCAGTAACTCTTCTCCTCCATTGTAGTATTTTAGTTTATTGCTGTTAGACGTGAATGCTACCAATTTGGGAAGTTGGATTGCCGTAGTTGGAGTGTTGGTTGAAAGCAGCTGTTCGTTTCCAGACTTTTTCTCTGATTTTGCTAGGATGTGCCTCGTGGAGCATCGTATCACTAGCCAATACCAAAAAAGATTCAGGTGTAATTTCCAAGATTACACAGTGCCCTCATTTCTCATGTGTCATGGCCCTGGCAGTGTGTGCAGCACAGTGTGGAGAGGAAGCCAACCCTGGGGGCTCCTTCTCAGTTTCTCTGGCTTTGGAGGCAGGAAGTTGACCTGAAAGCCTCCTGTTGGGTAGACCAATGTGGAATGTTTCAGTCGACTGTAATTCTTGAAGAGAATCTACACATTATTTGCCCTCCTCAGAGGCTGAGCATGATCTAAAATACTATAATGATTGGGAGTAGCATCATCGTTGGGTCGATGAAACCCATTGTTATCATTACTATTCACTGTTATTTTTATTATTTTACCTGTTGTCTTTATGGCTTATAGATCTGGTTATCTTTAGTCGACAATGACTAGCGTTTCTCTGTTTCTCAAGTGGTTCCAATTGACTGAAGATATGCATGCAGGTTCCCAAAGAGACCACTATAGAGAGTGCAGCTCCCAGACTCTCCCTCTATGGCAAAGAACCTGTCTGTCTGAGGACGTTCCTGAAAAATTTGTTGTTCATCTGGCGGGCGGAGGCCATTGCGTGCCAGAAGCAGAGAATCAGGACGGGTGTCCTTGGCTGCCTGAGTCTCTGGACAAATCTCGAACTACGTCCGAGGCCCAGCAGTGGCTTGCAGCTGCCAGAAAGACCAGTGTGGGCGTCCTTAGCGAGCCAGCGCCACCATCAATTTTTCACTTGAGCTCAGGGACCCCAGAATGCCTCTCGATGACGTTGAAGGCTAGTGAATGTTGGGCAGGAGCCCCCAGAATTTTTTCCATGATGCACTGGGGGCACCGGAACTGCTCCTGCCAGCCTGGAAAGGCTGCAGAGGAAAGCGTCGTCCTCGTGCAGAATTTTCTATTTCCCTTCAAGTGCCCAGGAACTGCCATTGGCCAAAATGATGGTGCGAGGATGGCTTCCTAACTGTGCCTGAGCTGTTGAAAGTCTTCCAGGTCCCAATAGCGGTCTGCCACCAATTCGCCTGTCTCCCCTCAATGTCCTTGCTCCCTCTTCTCGCTTTTCCACGTCTTCCTTCCTGGCGTGGGCTTTAGAGTACTAACTACCAAGGTAGAGCAGAGTTAAATTTTCTAATGAATTGAGGTTCCCAGCTCAATTCCTTGTACCCAGGGAGCCCTAAGGAACATGTGACTGCACACTAGATGCTCAAGCAAGGTCGTCTGAATGTAGTATGGCGTGCTGTTTCCTGAAGGTGGTCCTGCTGAGACCCTATCGCCTCCTGTATACTTCTCTCAATGTCCTGAGAATACGCGAGTACTGTAGGCTTTCTGCGAGACCATGGGTGATCTTCACGGAAACCCACTGTGTTTGTAGCGAGATGATGGTTGGCTGTCAGGGCTTGTGTGTCCTGTGCTTTCTTTCCCAGGCTGAGTGCTAGTGGAAGTGGGTCTTGAAAGAGCAGCATCAGCGTCCCCAGGGAACTTGTGAGAAATAGAAACAGATGGATCCTTCCTAGACATCCAAACTCCTAATTCCCTGGTGTTGAGTCTTGTACATTGAAGAAATTTCTGTGTGCACGAGACTGTGAAAAGGAGTATTAGCTAAAGTGTTCTCCACTCTGGGCTGCCATTTGAAATCCCCTAGGTCGATCTAGGGAACGCAGTCATCTCAGCACTGGCGTGTGGTTGTTCAGTGGTGGGCCTGCGTGAATGGGGTTGTCAGAATCTCTAAGAGAGTTATGGGGCAGGACGGAGGCCGTGAGACCAGACCAGGGCCTATGCCGAAAGGAGGGAAGTCTGTCCCGGGTCCCAAGGAGACTGGAGCACTTCAGTAGCTATGGCAGGCTGGGGTATTGCCGAAATGTGCCATCTTGACTTTTCCCTTCTTTTTGGTGACCTTGTGCGTTCACCCAGGGGCTGCCCTCCTTGGAAGGCACAGAAGGCTGCAGACTGAAAGAAGCACTCGCCAACGGATGTCCTCCAAGGAGGTAGGAGCAGTCATTTGTTCTTCCTATGGAAATGTTCCTTACCGAGGCATGGGAATTTTCTGGATCCTACTCAGAGCTTTTCCCGAATGAGAAAATGGAGATCACAGGTGACTCAGGTGAAATCTTTGCTCACCACCTCCAGTGGATCTCAAACTTTGCTGCCCACTGTTATCAGGTCGGGAGATTTCCAAAGCTCCCAGTGCTCAGGCCGCAATAAACACACCCTCAATTTGCATCTCTTGCAGTAGGCTTCAGGCACAGGTATTTGCTAACCACCCCGCCCTGAGTCCCATGTGGGCCACCGTGCGAATAAGTCTGCAGGCACGCTTGTCTCACTGAAATCTGCCTAAGATTCCCTGGGGCTCACTGTCAAAATGCATGTAATGATGCCGTGGGGCTGAGTGTGCCTGAGAATCTGTGTTTCTAAAAAGCCCTAGGTCCTGCCAAACAGTGCTTCACCCAGTCACTTTAACTTGGATGAGTCAAAGAAATTTTTAAAATGGTCTGCATGCCTAGAAATCAAAAGTGCGTACCACAGGTCACCTTTGGGAGAATTTTATTAATAACAAAAGAACATTGTAAAACACAACTTTCTAATGACGTTTAATAACCCAAAGGAACAAAGCCATGAGAATATCCCGCATCAGGATTTCCACAGAAATAACCCCACAGAGTCAAAATATCTCATCCCAGGTCAGGGAAGTCTTTACAATTTGCCACGGACTCTTTTGAGCCCTTTACCCATTTTCCCCAAATTCTGAAATCGGAGGAGAGATACAGATCCATTTCCTATTATCTTTTAGTTGAGACCTTACCCCTGCAATCGGACTCACTAGTATCCAATGGATTTCAGTGTCAAACAACTTCCTATTCCAGTTTGATTACCGCCCTTTGAATCGTCACTTCTGCTTCCATCATGAAAGAGGGCAGTGTTTGCCTGTGTGTTTCCACAAGCATCGCCTGGGCTTCCACCATGTGTAGCCAGAGCAGAGATGGGGAATGGCTGATTCGCGAGAAAAACCTTGCTCCTTGTGACTTCTCCTCCTCACTGGACAGTCAGTTCCAGGTGTCCTGGGGTGGGAGGACGTGTCTTCCTTGGCAGGAGGTGTCTCCCTCCGAGTCACTCTCTTCCGAGGAAGAGGAAACCTGGAGGTCATTCTCCAGGACACTCAGTGGGACTTGGGCACAGTGTCCCTCAGACGTCTCTTGTGTGAGAGGGCTCTGCCCGGGAGGGCTTGGCTTCTCAGCTGGAAGGCAGGAGGGAGCAGTCAGGAGTCTGGAGCTCCACCAGCCATTGTCTAATCTCCTGAAGAGCATTCTGAGGGGCTGGCCTGGGTCACGGTTCAGTGTTGGGCGATGGGCCACAGTGCAGGGCTGAGCGGTATTCAGGTGAGGTCTGTGGTGTGGAGGCGGGAGGTCAATGCTTTTCCCCTGGGCATGCATCTTTCTGGTCACCTGGCATCCCGCAGTGGGTCTCCGTCCAGTTGTCCGTGGTGGAGGCTGGGGAGTCTGGAAAACCCCCAGATGTGGTCTCTGAGTGCTCTTCTTAGGTGCTTGGAAGGGAGTGAGTCTCGGTTTCTTTGGGAGCGTCTGGAAAGCCTGCACTGGCACCTGGGCAGGTCTCTTGCCTGGTGCCTTGATGCTGATTTTGGCATCCCGGTCCACAGTAGGTCCAGCAGCCTGTGGGCTGGGATAGGAGTTGACATCCAGATACATGGCTTGTGCCTGGGGCTGGTGAGCGTGGCCCAGGCCATGTGTCTTAGAGGGAGCCTGGGGATCTTCCAGGGAGGAAAAATGGGGCTTCTTGTCCCTCAGCTGGACAATGAGGGTAGGATCCGGGGCAAAGTGCTTGAATGCTGCGTGAGGCGTGTCAGGGACAGGCACTTCCTGACCATTCTGAATTCCACGAGGTGAGAAGAGGCTCAGTTCAGGTCTTTGGATGGCAGACACTGCGGGTCCGCTGGACCTCACGTCAGGTGTCTTCGAAGGTGGCCTACATGTGAGACTGAGGCCCAGGGCAGATTTCCTCTCGCCTCTGTAGAGGGGTCTTGGCCTGTTTGCATGCTGGAAGACAAGACAAAGACACACAAAGACTACATATTAGAACGTCCTCACCAAGGGAGAGAAATTACAACTAACCCAATAAAATAGGTGAAAACCAGAACTTGTACCATGAAATTGAATATTATGAGATATAAAGGTGTTGAGTTTAAAAATGATGAGGGACTCAACCTCAGTGGTGGCCAGGATAAAACAAACTGCACCGTCACCTTGCTACGTGTTTGCGGCAGGTAGGAGAATCGAAAGGTTCTTCCCAGTGTCTCTCTTGAAGGAAGTGTACATGAGCACTCTCCAAAATTTTTCTAGGGAATGTGCACAGCTCCTGCTGTTTTGGAGGCGGTTTCATGAGTAAGGAGTGTTGAGGAACAATTTGGGGGTGTGCACCACCATTGCAATGCTATCTCTTACATCAAGGATTCCACCTTGTGGAGACCTGTGATGAAAGCGCTTCCACAGCCCCCACCTGCATCTTGGTGACAGACATGCAAGGAGTAGTGCCAAACCCTAAACAGCAAGAAAAATGAGATCTGGCAAGTACACGAACTGATCACATTGGCTGGCATGGAATTGAAGAGTTCCCTCACAGAGAAGGGGGTTGAGGCAGATTGGGCTTCCCCCGAAGAGAACAAGAGGGGGCCCCAGGGGAGACTCACCCTCATGTAGTCACAGGACCCTGTCAATTCCTTCCAATTCGTCTGCGGACTCCCTTGAGCTCTCCTGGGAAATCTCTGCAGTAGAGCATTGCTGTGCTGCTCTTGTTGCCTGCAAACAAAAGCATGTCAAGTGCAGGGCACACAATTTCCTGGAGCCAGTTGGGACAGATATTCCTGTGTCCCAGGCTCCTTCAGTGTTGGGTTTTGAGACAGGTCGTGAAGCCCTGGGCCTTTGCCTCACCTCAGATTATTCCCCCAACTGCAGAGAACCCTGCGGGTTTTCTCATGCAGTCCTTTCCTTTTTCTCCATTGCTTCTCTCCCTGTCGTGGGGAGAATTCTGAAATGTTCCCCACCCCCTTGACTGACTCCCGAGGAGTTGAGTGAGCACCTGAGTGTGGACCCTGGAGGAGAGTGAGCTCCTATCTCGTTGTCTCCACCCCCCTGTCCTGGCCTGGAGGTGGCTGTGCACACCATGTGGAGCTGGGGAGACACGTGAGTCTCCTTGGATTTCAGCCCACAGATTGGTTACAAGCTCCCAGGTTCCTCACCTTTGTCTTTGCTGCTTCTCTCTCTCTGGCTTCTGCAAGAGCCGTGGGTTTGGCTGCACCTGCAGATTCCCCGGTTTCACATTCTCCTTGCAAATACTGGAGCCCAAGGGCAGGGGGGCTATGGCCCCTTGCCAACGCTTCATGGGGCACCTGGTACTTCTTCTGTTGTGCCCAAAGGCTCCGCAGTCCTTGCACTTCACCTGTGGGTGGAGGAGGAAATGGTCTCTGAGTCAGCGGGAATCACAAGCACTTTTCCACAGTGAATAGAAGGACAGAGTTTGAGAGGTGAGTATTGGTTTTGGAGAGGGGACAGGACATATGGCAGTAGCTGTGAGGACACTGAGCATATTAGGGTGCCTTCCAAAAGCTTCTGCTATGGATAGACAGTGGAGGAAGGATTGGAGCTCTCAAGGTGAGCAGATGAGTCATAAGTGAAGATTGAGGCAAAATCCAAGCTAGACAGGACAGCAAAGAGGAAGTGAGGTTGTTCCTCCGGGTCTGTGAATGGGCCTGTGCCTGGTGATGTGGTCTCAAGGCAAGAAATCGTCTCATGGGAAAGGACAAGGGAGTGCTGGCCACAGAAGTGGCCATGTTCAAACCCTGTCTCTGGATTCCATGCACATCCCTGGTGCCCCACAGACCCAAGCCTCCACGCTTACCCTGGGATCCTCCTCCTCTGGTAGGGGAGCCTTCTTTGCCGCCGGTCCCTTCACTTGCTTCTTGCCGTTCTGGACATTAGAGAGTCTGGAGGGCCCGTGCTGGGTGGAACGGCCCGCCATCTTCCTCACCTCCTTGGTTTGTCACCTCAGTGTTTCTGGGGACTTGATATTCGGATTTCCTGAATCAAAAGCAGAAGAAAACTTTCAGATTGACACAGAGACTAAAGTCCTCATGCACCTTCTTCTCCAAGTGGGGATGAAGGGACCTCATGAGCACTCAGTCAAAACACATTTCTCACAAGGTGATGTCTCCCTCCCAGAGATTTTGTCCTTCTCCCTGTCTCCCTCGCCCGACAAAAGCTCGCTGCCCAAGACCAGACACGGGAGGCAGCCTTTGTCAATTTGCATTTCCATCCTTCAAAGAGTGATTTGAGAGACATTGGTGAAGTCTATCACAATGCACTCTATTTGGACAAAGAAAGGCAAAATTTCCCCAGGTGTACACAATAATCCATGCCCCGGGAATGATGCAATGAATGCCGGGGCACACGTCTTGGAATGTCAAAAGCAAAGTAAGCTTTCCTATCGAAAACTGGAAGTTCCTCTTGGACACTAGAGGAGGCACTTTTCACATTCCAATTCAGATAGGAAAAATGTTTTCTCCTCTACTGGCCTGGAGACCTGCCAGGGTCAGCATGGTCAGAACTCTATTGTTTTATTTGTCATCTTCATGGCCCTATTTTAACGACTTTCCAAGAAATCTGAACTGAATATGTTTGAACTAAGTGTGAACTAATCTATTGTCTAGGCTTTAAGGCCCATAGCCAAAGCCAGCGAGTTTCCATTCCTGCTCACTCACTGCCCCATGCACATCAGGGACTGGGGTCTATTTCCTCTGGAATTTGAACTTTGTCTGATAATGAGCATTGAAAAGGATGTATCTCATGGATCTCTTTCTCAAAATTCCTGTGAAAATTAAAGAATCAATACCCCTGTGCCTCAAGACACATCGCTCCCTCTTTTTCCTACTGTCCTCCCTCTCAGAGGGATCGTCAGAGGGGGCAGTTTGTAATGGAAACCCACCTGAAATCCAGTAGTGATCCTCCGGTCTGATTCTCTACAGCTGGGTTCAAGAACAGCTGCCCTGGATGGGATGCAGCTTCCAAGGTGCCTGCGGAAGGGTCAGAGGGGGAGTTTCCCTTCCGGGCAGGCTTTTATACTGATTCAAGGTCACGTGACCTCGTTAAGGGGATCTCAGTCAATCCATCTCATCTACCCACCTTTGACGTAAGCAGGTCTTGAAGCCATAAACCGTCCTGTGTCGCTTAGCATTTTCAGGCATTTTAAAATGCCAGGCACTCCTGGGCATACTTTGAAGAACATCTGTTTTCTGTAAGGAAAAGAAACCTCTGTGCTAATGCCTCTATCTTTCTCCACTTTGCACTTTTGTTCTTGTGGCGAATTATGTGTAACGTGGTAGTTCTTCTTGGAAGGCATTGAAGTGTAGACTTCTACCGCCCTCAGTACATTCACCTCGTTGTGCAAACATCACCATCGTCCGTCTCCCCAGCTTTTCATATTCTGCAACTGAAAGTCCCTATCTATTAAACACCCACTCTTCATTCTTCCCTCCCTGCAGACCCCTCTTCCACCATTCTCCTTTCGATGTCTATGCATGGGACTGCTCTAGGAATCCACAGAGAAGGCATTGTGCGATCTGCGTCCTGCTGGGACTGGCTTCTTTTGCACTGTGTCTTGTGACTCAAGTAATTGTTCCTGCCAGGTCCCTTTGGTTGAGCCAGGCAGCTCCACTCGGCTCAGTCTCTTAGTCCTGTACTCGGTAGTATGTAGATGACGTGGGACTTTCTTTTTCTAGCCTCATCTCCCTTTGGTTGATATTTGTGTGACTTTCACAACTTCCCGCTAGTGGTCAGGCCCAGGAGACGGTTAGGCACAGGTCTGTGTTTTGATGATGGGACGGTTGGGAATGAAAATGCCCTGTGATCTCGTCTGGGTAGTTGCTCATTGATTCAAAGGGACCAGCTTGACCTCCAAAGCGGGTGACTATGTACAACCGCCAGTAACGTGGGTGGAGTGTCTCCGTTGTTCCAGATTATTGGTACCCTGGGGAGTTTCCGCAGTTTGTGGTTTGCAGAGGTTTGCAACCGTATGGACTTTGAAAATTGCATTACATTAATATTTTATGAACTTGGCAAAATGCCCTAGGTCCTGGCTCCGTAGCCACGGCTTGATCCCATCCTCCTGCCCTGGAACCTGGGCAGCAGGGGCCCCTCCCTGATCTCCCACCGCAGCCTTGGGCCTCCTGGTGGCCTCTCCCCGCTCCAAGGATCGCGTGCCCCCCGTGATTCTCACACCACTGGCCTGAATTGCCCCTTACCCACCCTCCACGTAATTGGAGTAGCACTTGCCACTCTCACGACTGGCTTCCCAAGGCAGAATAAACTGCGTACTTTCGGAAAAATAAAGGTATCCCTTTCACACCAGGAATTATTCCAATTTGCATAGACTCTTTTTGGTTCTGTTCTTTTAATTCTTAATTTGTCAATTGCCTCCTCAGCATTGCAGAGAAAATCCCTTGGGATTTAGAGCGGAATCGATGAGAACTTATACGAGAAAGTGTTTTGTGTTGAATTTCCCCAACTAAGATATGTGTTAACTGCTCCTAATTTATACGGCCGTTTTTTTCAATTAGGGGTATTTTATATTTTTCCTAAAACTCTACAGAGTTTTTCCTAGATTTCATATTTATAGCTCTTTCTTTGCAGAAGGAAGGATATTGTCAGTAACTCTTCTCCTCCATTGTAGTATTTTAGTTTATTGCTGTTAGACGTGAATGCTACCAATTTGGGAAGTTGGATTGCCGTAGTTGGAGTGTTGGTTGAAAGCAGCTGTTCGTTTCCAGACTTTTTCTCTGATTTTGCTAGGATGTGCCTCGTGGAGCATCGTATCACCAGCCAATACCAAAAAAGATTCAGGTGTAATTTCCAAGATTACACAGTGCCCTCATTTCTCATGTGTCATGGCCCTGGCAGTGTGTGCAGCACAGTGTGGAGAGGAAGCCAACCCTGGGGGCTCCTTCTCAGTTTCTCTGGCTTTGGAGGCAGGAAGTTGACCTGAAAGCCTCCTGTTGGGGAGACCAATGTGGAATGTTTCAGTCGACTGTAATTCTTGAAGAGAATCTGCACATTATTAGCCCTCCTCAGAGGCTGAGCATGATCTCCAATACTATAATGATTGGGAGTAGCATCATCGTTGGGTCGATGAAACCCATTGTTATCATTACTATTCACCGTTATTTTTATTATTTTACCTGTTGTCTTTATGGCTTATAGATCTGGTTATCTTTAGTCGACAATGACTAGCGTTTCTCTGTTTCTCAAGTGGTTCCGATTGACTGAAGATATGCATGCAGGTTCCCAAAGAGACCGCTATAGAGAGTGCAGCTCCCAGACTCTCCCTCTATGGCAAAGAACCTGTCTGTCTGAGGACGTTCCTGAAAAATTTGTTGTTCATCTGGCGGGCGGAGGCCATTGCGTGCCAGAAGCAGAGAATCAGGACGGGTGTCCTTGGCTGCCTGAGTCTCTGGACAAGTCTCGAACTACGTCCGAGGCCCAGCAGTGGCTTGCAGCTGCCAGAAAGACCAGTGTGGGCGTCCTTAGCGAGCCAGCGCCACCATCAATTTTTCACTTGAGCTCAGGGACCCCAGAATGCCTCTCGATGACGTTGAAGGCTAGTGAATGTTGGGCAGGAGCCACCAGAATTTTTTCCATGATGCACTGGGGGCACCGGAACTGCTCCTGCCAGCCTGGAAAGGCTGCAGAGGAAAGCGTCGTCCTCGTGCAGAATTTTCTATTTCCCTTCAAGTGCCCAGGAACTGCCATTGGCCAAAATGATGGTGCGAGGATGGCTTCCTAACTGTGCCTGAGCTGTTGAAAGTCTTCCAGGTCCCAATAGCGGTCTGCCACCAATTCGCCTGTCTCCCCTCAATGTCCTTGCTCCCTCTTCTCGCTTTTCCACGTCTTCCTTCCTGGCGTGGGCTTTAGAGTACTAACTACCAAGGTAGAGCAGAGTTAAATTTTCTAATGAATTGAGGTTCCCAGCTCAATTCCTTGTACCCAGGGAGCCCTAAGGAACATGTGACTGCACACTAGATGCTCAAGCAAGGTCGTCTGAATGTAGTATGGCGTGCTGTTTCCTGAAGGTGGTCCTGCTGAGACCCTATCGCCTCCTGTATACTTCTCTCAATGTCCTGAGAATACGCGAGTACTGTAGGCTTTCTGCGAGACCATGGGTGATCTTCACGGAAACCCACTGTGTTTGTAGCGAGATGATGGTTGGCTGTCAGGGCTTGTGTGTCCTGTGCTTTCTTTCCCAGGCTGAGTGCTAGTGGAAGTGGGTCTTGAAAGAGCAGCATCAGCGTCCCCAGGGAACTTGTGAGAAATAGAAACAGATGGATCCTTCCTAGACATCCAAACTCCTAATTCCCTGGTGTTGAGTCTTGTACATTGAAGAAATTTCTGTGTGCACGAGACTGTGAAAAGGAGTATTAGCTAAAGTGTTCTCCACTCTGGGCTGCCATTTGAAATCCCCTAAGTCGATCTAGGGAATGCAGTCATCTCAGCACTGGCGTGTGGTTGTTCAGTGGTGGGCCTGCGTGAATGGGGTTGTCAGAATCTCTAAGAGAGTTATGGGGCAGGACGGAGGCCGTGAGACCAGACCAGGGCCTATGCCGAAAGGAGGGAAGTCTGTCCCGGGTCCCAAGGAGACTGGAGCACTTCAGTAGCTATGGCAGGCTGGGGTATTGCCGAAATGTGCCATCTTGACTTTTCCCTTCTTTTTGGTGACCTTGTGCGTTCACCCAGGGGCTGCCCTCCTTGGAAGGCACAGAAGGCTGCAGACTGAAAGAAGCACTCGCCAACGGATGTCCTACAAGGAGGTAGGAGCAGTCATTTGTTCTTCCTATGGAAATGTTCCTTACCGAGGCATGGGAATTTTCTGGATCCTACTCAGAGCTTTTCCCGAAGGAGAAAATGGAGATCACAGGTGACTCAGGTGAAATCTTTGCTCACCACCTCCAGTGGATCTCAAACTTTGCTGCCCACTGTTATCACGTCGGGAGATTTCCAAAGCTCCCAGTGCCCAGGCCGCAATAAACACACCCTCAATTTGCATCTCTTGCAGTAGGCTTCAGGCACAGGTATTTGCTAACCACCCCGCCCTGAGTCCCATGTGGGCCACCGTGCGAATAAGTCTGCAGGCACGCTTGTCTCACTGAAATCTGCCTAAGATTCCCTGGGGCTCACTGTCAAAATGCATGTAATGATGCCGTGGGGCTGAGTGTGCCTGAGAATCTGTGTTTCTAAAAAGCCCTAGGTCCTGCCAAACAGTGCTTCACCCAGTCACTTTAACTTGGATGAGTCAAAGAAATTTTTAAAATGGTCTGCATTCCTAGAAATCAAAAGTGCGTACCACAGGTCACCTTTGGGAGAATTTTATTAATAACAAAAGAACATTGTAAAACACAACTTTCTAATGACGTTTAATAACCCAAAGGAACAAAGCCATGAGAATATCCCGCATCAGGATTTCCACAGAAATAACCCCACAGAGTCAAAATATCTCATCCCAGGTCAGGGAAGTCTTTACAATTTGCCACGGACTCTTTTGAGCCCTTTACCCATTTTCCCCAAATTCTGAAATCGGAGGAGAGATACAGATCCATTTCCTATTATCTTTTAGTTGAGACCTTACCCCTGCAATCGGACTCACTAGTATCCAATGGATTTCAGTGTCAAACAACTTCCTATTCCAGTTTGATTACCGCCCTTTGAATCGTCACTTCTGCTTCCATCATGAAAGAGGGCAGTGTTTGCCTGTGTGTTTCCACAAGCATCGCCTGGGCTTCCACCATGTGTAGCCAGAGCAGAGATGGGGAATGGCTGATTCGTGAGAAAAACCTTGCTCCTTGTGACTTCTCCTCCTCACTGGACAGTCAGTTCCAGGTGTCCTGGGGTGGGAGGACGTGTCTTCCTTGGCAGGAGGTGTCTCCCTCCGAGTCACTCTCTTCCGAGGAAGAGGAAACCTGTAGGTCATTGTCCAGGACACTCAGTGGGACTTGGGCACAGTGTCCCTCAGACGTCTCTTGTGTGAGAGGGCTCTGCCCGGGAGGGCTTGGCTTCTCAGCTGGAAGGCAGGAGGGAGCAGTCAGGAGTCTGGAGCTCCACCAGCCATTGTCTAATCTCCTGAAGAGCATTCTGAGGGGCTGGCCTGGGTCACGGTTCAGTGCTGGGCGATGGGCCACAGTGCAGGGCTGAGCGGTATTCAGGTGAGGTCTGTGGTGTGGAGGCGGGAGGTCAATGCTTTTCCCCTGGGCATGCATCTTTCTGGTCACCTGGCATCCCGCAGTGGGTCTCCGTCCAGTTGTCCGTGGTGGAGGCTGGGGAGTCTGGAAAACCCCCAGATGTGGTCTCTGAGTGCTCTTCTTAGGTGCTTGGAAGGGAGTGAGTCTCGGTTTCTTTGGGAGCGTCTGGAAAGCCTGCACTGGCACCTGGGCAGGTCTCTTGCCTGGTGCCTTGATGCTGATTTTGGCATCCCGGTCCACAGTAGGTCCAGCAGCCTGTGGGCTGGGATAGGAGTTGACATCCAGATACATGGCTTGTGCCTGGGGCTGGTGAGCGTGGCCCAGGCCATGTGTCTTAGAGGGAGCCTGGGGATCTTCCAGGGAGGAAAAATGGGGCTTCTTGTCCCTCAGCTGGACAATGAGGGTAGGATCCGGGGCAAAGTGCTTGAATGCTGCGTGAGGCGTGTCAGGGACAGGCACTTCCTGACCATTCTGAATTCCACGAGGTGAGAAGAGGCTCAGTTCAGGTCTTTGGATGGCAGACACTGCGGGTCCGCTGGACCTCACGTCAGGTGTCTTCGAAGGTGGCCTACATGTGAGACTGAGGCCCAGGGCAGATTTCCTCTCGCCTCTGTAGAGGGGTCTTGGCCTGTTTGCATGCTGGAAGACAAGACAAAGACACACAAAGACTACATATTAGAACGTCCTCACCAAGGGAGAGAAATTACAACTAACCCAATAAAATAGGTGAAAACCAGAACTTGTAACATGAAATTGAATATTATGAGATATAAAGGTGTTGAGTTTAAAAATGATGAGGGACTCAACCTCAGTGGTGGCCAGGATAAAACAAACTGCACCGTCACCTTGCTACGTGTTTGTGGCAGGTAGGAGAATCGAAAGGTTCTTCCCAGTGTCTCTCTTGAAGGAAGTGTACATGAGCACTCTCCAAAATTTTTCTAGGGAATGTGCACAGCTCCTGCTCTTTTGGAGGTGGTTTCATGTGTAAGGAGTGTTGAGGAACAATTTGGGGGTGTGCACCACCATTGCAATGCTATCTCTTACATCAAGGATTCCACCTTGTGGAGACCTGTGATGAAACCGCTTCCACAGCCCCCACCTGCATCTTGGTGACAGACATGCAAGGAGTAATGCCAAACCCTAAACAGCAAGAAAAATGAGATCTGGCAAGTACACGAACTGATCACATTGGCTGGCATGGAATTGAAGAGTTCCCTCACAGAGAAGGGGGTTGAGGCAGATTGGGCTTCCCCCGAAGAGAACAAGAGGGGGCCCCAGGGGAGACTCACCCTCATGTAGTCACAGGACCCTGTCAATTCCTTCCAATTCGTCTGCGGACTCCCTTGAGCTCTCCTGGGAAATCTCTGCAGTAGAGCATTGCTGTGCTGCTCTTGTTGCCTGCAAACAAAAGCATGTCAAGTGCAGGGCACACAATTTCCTGGAGCCAGTTGGGACAGATATTCCTGTGTCCCAGGCTCCTTCAGTGTTGGGTTTTGAGACAGGTCGTGAAGCCCTGGGCCTTTGCCTCACCTCAGATTATTCCCCCAACTGCAGAGAACCCTGCGGGTTTTCTCATGCAGTCCTTTCCTTTTTCTCCATTGCTTCTCTCCCTGTCGTGGGGAGAATTCTGAAAGGTTCCCCACCCCCTTGACTGACTCCCGAGGAGTTGAGTGAGCACCTGAGTGTGGACCCTGGAGGAGAGTGAGCTCCTATCTCGTTGTCTCCACCCCCCTGTCCTGGCCTGGAGGTGGCTGTGCACACCATGTGGAGCTGGGGAGACACGTGAGTCTCCTTGGATTTCAGCCCAAAGATTGGTTACAAGCTCCCAGGTTCCTCACCTTTGTCTTTGCTGCTTCTCTCTCTCTGGCTTCTGCAAGAGCCGTGGGTTTGGCTGCACCAGCAGATTCCCCGGTTTCACATTCTCCTTGCAAATACTGGAGCCCAAGGGCAGGGGGGCTATGGCCCCTTGCCAACGCTTCATGGGGCACCTGGTACTTCTTCTGTTGTGCCCAAAGGCTCCGCAGTCCTTGCACTTCACCTGTGGGTGGAGGAGGAAATGGTCTCTGAGTCAGCGGGAATCACAAGCACTTTTCCACAGTGAATAGAAGGACAGAGTTTGAGAGGTGAGTATTGGTTTTGGAGAGGGGACAGGACATATGGCAGTAGCTGTGAGGACACTGAGCATATTAGGGTGCCTTCCAAAAGCTTCTGCTATGGATAGACAGTGGAGGAAGGATTGGAGCTCTCAAGGTGAGCAGATGAGTCATAAGTGAAGATTGAGGCAAAATCCAAGCTAGACAGGACAGCAAAGAGGAAGTGAGGTTGTTCCTCCGGGTCTGTGAATGGGCCTGTGCCTGGTGATGTGGTCTCAAGGCAAGAAATCGTCTCATGGGAAAGGACAAGGGAGTGCTGGCCACAGAAGTGGCCATGTTCAAACCCTGTCTCTGGATTCCATGCACATCCCTGCTGCCCCACAGACCCAAGCCTCCACGCTTACCCTGGGATCCTCCTCCTCTGGTAGGGGAGCCTTCTTTGCCGCCGGTCCCTTCACTTGCTTCTTGCCGTTCTGGACATTAGAGAGTCTGGAGGGCCCGTGCTGGGTGGAACGGCCCGCCATCTTCCTCACCTCCTTGGTTTGTCACCTCAGTGTTTCTGGGGACTTGATATTTGGATTTCCTGAATCAAAAGCAGAAGAAAACTTTCAGATTGACACAGAGACTAAAGTCCTCATGCACCTTCTTCTCCAAGTGGGGATGAAGGGACCTCATGAGCACTCAGTCAAAACACATTTCTCACAAGGTGATATGTCCCTCCCAGAGATTTTGTCCTTCTCCCTGACTCCCTCGCCCGACAAAAGCTCGCTGCCCAAGACCAGACACGGGAGGCAGCCTTTGTCAATTTGCATTTCCATCCTTCAAAGAGTGATTTGAGAGACTTTGGTGAAGTCTATCACAATGCACTCTATTTGGACAAAGAAAGGCAAAATTTCCCCAGGTGTACACAATAATCCATGCCCCGGGAATGATGCAATGAATGCCGGGGCACACGTCTTGGAATGTCAAAAGCAAAGTAAGCTTTCCTATCGAAAACTGGAAGTTCCTCTTGGACACGAGAGGAGGCACTTTTCACATTCCAATTCAGATAGGAAAAATGTTTTCTCCTCTACTGGCCTGGAGACCTGCCAGGGTCAGCATGGTCAGAACTGTATTGTTTTATTTGTCATCTTCATGACCCTATTTTAACGACTTTCCAAGAAATCTGAACTGAATATGTTTGAACTCAGTGTGAACTAATCTATTGTCTAGGCTTTAAGGCCCATAGCCAAAGCCAGCGAGTTTCCATTCCTGCTCACTCACTGCCCCATGCACATCAGGGACTGGGGTCTATTTCCTCTGGAATTTGAACTTTGTCTGATAATGAGCATTGAAAAGCATGTATCTCATGGATCTCTTTCTCAAAATTCCTGTGAAAATTAAAGAATCAATACCCCTGTGCCTCAAGACACATCGCTCCCTCTTTTTCCTACTGTCCTCCCTCTCAGAGGGATCGTCAGAGGGGGCAGTTTGTAATGGAAACCCACCTGAAATCCAGTAGTGATCCTCCGGTCTGATTCTCTACAGCTGGGTTCAAGAACAGCGGCCCTGGATGGGATGCAGCTTCCAAGGTGCCTGCGGAAGGGTCAGAGGGGGAGTTTCCCTTCCGGGCAGGCTTTTATACTGATTCAAGGTCACGTGACCTGGTTAAGGGGATCTCAGTCAATCCATCTCATCTACCCACCTTTGACGTAAGCAGGTCTTGAAGCCATAAACCGTCCTGTGTCGCTTAGCATTTTCAGGCATTTTAAAATGCCAGGCACTCCTGGGCATACTTTGAAGAATATCTGTTTTCTGTAAGGAAAAGAAACCTCTGTGCTAATGCCTCTATCTTTCTCCACTTTGCACTTTTGTTCTTGTGGCGAATTATGTGTAACGTGGTAGTTCTTCTTGGAAGGCATTGAAGTGTAGACTTCTACCGCCCTCAGTACATTCACCTCGTTGTGCAAACATCACCATCGTCCGTCTCCCCAGCTTTTCATATTCTGCAACTGAAAGTCCCTATCTATTAAACACCCACTCTTCATTCTTCCCTCCCTGCAGACCCCTCTTCCACCATTCTCCTTTCGATGTCTGTGCATGGGACTGCTCTAGGAATCCACAGAGAAGGCATTGTGCGATGTGCGTCCTGCTGGGACTGGCTTCTTTTGCACTGTGTCTTGTGACTCAAGTAATTGTTCCTGCCAGGTCCCTTTGGTTGAGCCAGGCAGCTCCACTCGGCTCAGTCTCTTAGTCCTGGACTCGGTAGTATGTAGATGACGTGGGACTTTCTTTTTCTAGCCTCATCTCCCTTTGGTTGATATTTGTGTGACTTTCACAACTTCCCGCTAGTGGTCAGGCCCAGGAGACGGTTAGGCACAGGTCTGTGTTTTGATGATGGGACGGTTGGGAATGAAAATGCCCTGTGATCTCGTCTGGGGAGTTGCTCATTGATTCAAAGGGACCAGCTTGACCTCCAAAGCGGGTGACTATGTACACCCGCCAGTAACGTGGGTGGAGTGTCTCCGTTGTTCCAGATTATTGGTACCCTGGGGAGTTTCCGCAGTTTGTGGTTTGCAGAGGTTTGCAACCGTATGGACTTTGAAAATTGCATTACATTAATAATTTATGAACTTGGCAAAATGCCCTAGGTCCTGGCTCCGTAGCCACGGCTTGATCCCATCCTCCTGCCCTGGAACCTGGGCAGCAGGGGCCCCTCCCTGATCTCCCACCGCAGCCTTGGGCCTCCTGGTGGCCTCTCCCCGCTCCAAGGATCGCGTGCCCCCCGTGATTCTCACACCACTGGCCTGAATTGCCCCTTACCCACCCTCCACGTAATTGGAGTAGCACTTGCCACTCTCACGACTGGCTTCCCAAGGCAGAATAACCTGCGTACTTTCGGAAAAATAAAGGTATCCCTTTCACACCAGGAATTATTCCAATTTGCATAGACTCTTTTTGGTTCTGTTCTTTTAATTCTTAATTTGTCAATTGCCTCCTCAGCATTGCAGAGAAAATCCCTTGGGATTTAGAGCGGAATCGATGAGAACTTATACGAGAAAGTGTTTTGTGTTGAATTTCCCCAACTAAGATATGTGTTAACTGCTCCTAATTTATACGGCCGTTTTTTTCAATTAGGGGTATTTTATATTTTTCCTAAAACTCTACAGAGTTTTTCCTAGATATCATATTTATAGCTCTTTCTTTGCAGAAGGAAGGATATTGTCAGTAACTCTTCTCCTCCATTGTAGTATTTTAGTTTATTGATGTTAGACGTGAATGCTACCAATTTGGGAAGTTGGATTGCCGTAGTTGGAGTGTTGGTTGAAAGCAGCTGTTCGTTTCCAGACATTTTCTCTGATTTTGCTAGGATGTGCCTCGTGGAGCATCGTATCACCAGCCAATACCAAAAAAGATTCAGGTGTAATTTCCAAGAGTACACAGTGCCCTCATTTCTCATGTGTCATGGCCCTGGCAGTGTGCGCAGCACAGTGTGGAGAGGAAGCCAACCCTGGGGGCTCCTTCTCAGTTTCTCTGGCTTTGGAGGCAGGAAGTTGACCTGAAAGCCTCCTGTTGGGTAGACCAATGTGGAATGTTTCAGTCGACTGTAATTCTTGAAGAGAATCTGCACATTATTAGCCCTCCTCAGAGGCTGAGCATGATCTCCAATACTATAATGATTGGGAGTAGCATCATCGTTGGGTCGATGAAACCCATTGTTATCATTACTATTCACCGTTATTTTTATTATTTTACCTGTTGTCTTTATGGCTTATAGATCTGGTTATCTTTAGTCGACAATGACTAGCGTTTCTCTGTTTCTCAAGTGGTTCCGATTGACTGAAGATATGCATGCAGGTTCCCAAAGAGACCGCTATAGAGAGTGCAGCTCCCAGACTCTCCCTCTATGGCAAAGAACCTGTCTGTCTGAGGACGTTCCTGAAAAATTTGTTGTTCATCTGGCGGGCGGAGGCCATTGCGTGCCAGAAGCAGAGAATCAGGACGGGTGTCCTTGGCTGCCTGAGTCTCTGGACAAATCTCGAACTACGTCCGAGGCCCAGCAGTGGCTTGCAGCTGCCAGAAAGACCAGTGTGGGCGTCCTTAGCGAGCCAGCGCCACCATCAATTTTTCACTTGAGCTCAGGGACCCCAGAATGCCTCTCGATGACGTTGAAGGCTAGTGAATGTTGGGCAGGAGCCCCCAGAATTTTTTCCATGATGCACTGGGGGCACCGGAACTGCTCCTGCCAGCCTGGAAAGGCTGCAGAGGAAACCGTCGTCCTCGTGCAGAATTTTCTATTTCCCTTCAAGTGCCCAGGAACTGCCATTGGCCAAAATGATGGTGCGAGGATGGCTTCCTAACTGTGCCTGAGCTGTTGAAAGTCTTCCAGGTCCCAATAGCGGTCTGCCACCAATTCGCCTGTCTCCCCTCAATGTCCTTGCTCCCTCTTCTCGCTTTTCCACGTCTTCCTTCCTGGCGTGGGCTTTAGAGTACTAACTACCAAGGTAGAGCAGAGTTAAATTTTCTAATGAATTGAGGTTCCCAGCTCAATTCCTTGTACCCAGGGAGCCCTAAGGAACATGTGACTGCACACTAGATGCTCAAGCAAGGTCGTCTGAATGTAGTATGGCGTGCTGTTTCCTGAAGGTGGTCCTGCTGAGACCCTATCGCCTCCTGTATACTTCTCTCAACGTCCTGAGAATACGCGAGTACTGTAGGCTTTCTGCGAGACCATGGGTGATCTTCACGGAAACCCACTGTGTTTGTAGCGAGATGATGGTTGGCTGTCAGGGCTTGTGTGTCCTGTGCTTTCTTTCCCAGGCTGAGTGCTAGTGGAAGTGGGTCTTGAAAGAGCAGCATCAGCGTCCCCAGGGAACTTGTGAGAAATAGAAACAGATGGATCCTTCCTAGACATCCAAACTCCTAATTCCCTGGTGTTGAGTCTTGTACATTGAAGAAATTTCTGTGTGCACGAGACTGTGAAAAGGAGTATTAGCTAAAGTGTTCTCCACTCTGGGCTGCCATTTGAAATCCCCTACGTCGATCTAGGGAACGCAGTCATCTCAGCACTGGCGTGTGGTTGTTCAGTGGTGGGCCTGCGTGAATGGGGTTGTCAGAATCTCTAAGAGAGTTATGGGGCAGGACGGAGGCCGTGAGAGCAGACCAGGGCCTATGCCGAAAGGAGGGAAGTCTGTCCCGGGTCCCAAGGAGACTGGAGCACTTCAGTAGCTATGGCAGGCTGGGGTATTGCCGAAATGTGCCATCTTGACTTTTCCCTTCTTTTTGGTGACCTTGTGCGTTCACCCAGGGGCTGCCCTCCTTGGAAGGCACAGAAGGCTGCAGACTGAAAGAAGCACTCGCCAACGGATGTCCTACAAGGAGGTAGGAGCAGTCATTTGTTCTTCCTATGGAAATGTTCCTTACCGAGGCATGGGAATTTTCTGGATCCTACTCAGAGCTTTTCCCGAATGAGAAAATGGAGATCACAGGTGACTCAGGTGAAATCTTTGCTCACCACCTCCAGTGGATCTCAAACTTTGCTGCCCACTGTTATCACGTCGGGAGATTTCCAAAGCTCCCAGTGCCCAGGCCGCAATAAACACACCCTCAATTTGCATCTCTTGCAGTAGGCTTCAGGCACAGGTATTTGCTAACCACCCCGCCCTGAGTCCCATGTGGGCCACCGTGCGAATAAGTCTGCAGGCACGCTTGTCTCACTGAAATCTGCCTAAGATTCCCTGGGGCTCACTGTCAAAATGCATGTAATGATGCCGTGGGGCTGAGTGTGCCTGAGAATCTGTGTTTCTAAAAAGCCCTAGGTCCTGCCAAACAGTGCTTCACCCAGTCACTTTAACTTGGATGAGTCAAAGAAATTTTTAAAATGGTCTGCATGCCTAGAAATCAAAAGTGCGTACCACAGGTCACCTTTGGGAGAATTTTATTAATAACAAAAGAACATTTTAAAACACAACTTTCTAATGACGTTTAATAACCCAAAGGAACAAAGCCATGAGAATATCCCGCATCAGGATTTCCACAGAAATAACCCCACAGAGTCAAAATATCTCATCCCAGGTCAGGGAAGTCTTTACAATTTGCCACGGACTCTTTTGAGCCCTTTACCCATTTTCCCCAAATTCTGAAATCGGAGGAGAGATACAGATCCATTTCCTATTATCTTTTAGTTGAGACCTTACCCCTGCAATCGGACTCACTAGTATCCAATGGATTTCAGTGTCAAACAACTTCCTATTCCAGTTTGATTACCGCCCTTTGAATCGTCACTTCTGCTTCCATCATGAAAGAGGGCAGTGTTTGCCTGTGTGTTTCCACAAGCATCGCCTGGGCTTCCACCATGTGTAGCCAGAGCAGAGATGGGGAATGGCTGATTCGCGAGAAAAACCTTGCTCCTTGTGACTTCTCCTCCTCACTGGACAGTCAGTTCCAGGTGTCCTGGGGTGGGAGGACGTGTCTTCCTTGGCAGGAGGTGTCTCCCTCCGAGTCACTCTCTTCCGAGGAAGAGGAAACCTGGAGGTCATTCTCCAGGACACTCAGTGGGACTTGGGCACAGTGTCCCTCAGACGTCTCTTGTGTGAGAGGGCTCTGCCCGGGAGGGCTTGGCTTCTCAGCTGGAAGGCAGGAGGGAGCAGTCAGGAGTCTGGAGCTCCACCAGCCATTGTCTAATCTCCTGAAGAGCATTCTGAGGGGCTGGCCTGGGTCACGGTTCAGTGCTGGGCGATGGGCCACAGTGCAGGGCTGAGCGGTATTCAGGTGAGGTCTGTGGTGTGGAGGCGGGAGGTCAATGCTTTTCCCCTGGGCATGCATCTTTCTGGTCACCTGGCATCCCGCAGTGGGTCTCCGTCCAGTTGTCCGTGGTGGAGGCTGGGGAGTCTGGAAAACCCCCAGATGTGGTCTCTGAGTGCTCTTCTTAGGTGCTTGGAAGGGAGTGAGTCTCGGTTTCTTTGGGAGCGTCTGAAAAGCCTGCACTGGCACCTGGGCAGGTCTCTTGCCTGGTGCCTTGATGCTGATTTTGGCATCCCGGTCCACAGTAGGTCCAGCAGCCTGTGGGCTGGGATAGGAGTTGACATCCAGATACATGGCTTGTGCCTGGGGCTGGTGAGCGTGGCCCAGGCCATGTGTCTTAGAGGGAGCCTGGGGATCTTCCAGGGAGGAAAAATGGGGCTTCTTGTCCCTCAGCTGGACAATGAGGGTAGGATCCGGGGCAAAGTGCTTGAATGCTGCGTGAGGCGTGTCAGGGACAGGCACTTCCTGACCATTCTGAATTCCACGAGGTGAGAAGAGGCTCAGTTCAGGTCTTTGGATGGCAGACACTGCGGGTCCGCTGGACCTCACGTCAGGTGTCTTCGAAGGTGGCCTACATGTGAGACTGAGGCCCAGGGCAGATTTCCTCTCGCCTCTGTAGAGGGGTCTTGGCCTGTTTGCATGCTGGAAGACAAGACAAAGACACACAAAGACTACATATTAGAACGTCCTCACCAAGGGAGAGAAATTACAACTAACCCAATAAAATAGGTGAAAACCAGAACTTGTACCATGAAATTGAATATTATGAGATATAAAGGTGTTGAGTTTAAAAATGATGAGGGACTCAACCTCAGTGGTGGCCAGGATAAAACAAACTGCACCGTCACCTTGCTACGTGTTTGCGGCAGGTAGGAGAATCGAAAGGTTCTTCCCAGTGTCTCTCTTGAAGGAAGTGTACATGAGCACTCTCCAAAATTTTTCTAGGGAATGTGCACAGCTCCTGCTGTTTTGGAGGCGGTTTCATGAGTAAGGAGTGTTGAGGAACAATTTGGGGGTGTGCACCACCATTGCAATGCTATCTCTTACATCAAGGATTCCACCTTGTGGAGACCTGTGATGAAACCGCTTCCACAGCCCCCACCTGCATCTTGGTGACAGACATGCAAGGAGTAGTGCCAAACCCTAAACAGCAAGAAAAATGAGATCTGGCAAGTACACGAACTGATCACATTGGCTGGCATGGAATTGAAGAGTTCCCTCACAGAGAAGAGGGTTGAGGCAGATTGGGCTTCCCCCGAAGAGAACAAGAGGGGGCCCCAGGGGAGACTCACCCTCATGTAGTCACAGGACCCTGTCAATTCCTTCCAATTCGTCTGCGGACTCCCTTGAGCTCTCCTGGGAAATCTCTGCAGTAGAGCATTGCTGTGCTGCTCTTGTTGCCTGCAAAAAAAAGCATGTCAAGTGCAGGGCACACAATTTCCTGGAGCCAGTTGGGACAGATATTCCTGTGTCCCAGGCTCCTTCAGTGTTGGGTTTTGAGACAGGTCGTGAAGCCCTGGGCCTTTGCCTCACCTCAGATTATTCCCCCAACTGCAGAGAACCCTGCGGGTTTTCTCATGCAGTCCTTTCCTTTTTCTCCATTGCTTCTCTCCCTGTCGTGGGGAGAATTCTGAAAGGTTCCCCACCCCCTTGACTGACTCCCGAGGAGTTGAGTGAGCACCTGAGTGTGGACCCTGGAGGAGAGTGAGCTCCTATCTCGTTGTCTCCACCCCCCTGTCCTGGCCTGGAGGTGGCTGTGCACACCATGTGGAGCTGGGGAGACACGTGAGTCTCCTTGGATTTCAGCCCAAAGATTGGTTACAAGCTCCCAGGTTCCTCACCTTTGTCTTTGCTGCTTCTCTCTCTCTGGCTTCTGCAAGAGCCGTGGGTTTGGCTGCACCTGCAGATTCCCCGGTTTCACATTCTCCTTGCAAATACTGGAGCCCAAGGGCAGGGGGGCTATGGCCCCTTGCCAACGCTTCATGGGGCACCTGGTACTTCTTCTGTTGTGCCCAAAGGCTCCGCAGTCCTTGCACTTCACCTGTGGGTGGAGGAGGAAATGGTCTCTGAGTCAGCGGGAATCACAAGCACTTTTCCACAGTGAATAGAAGGACAGAGTTTGAGAGGTGAATATTGGTTTTGGAGAGGGGACAGGACATATGGCAGTAGCTGTGAGGACACTGAGCATATTAGGGTGCCTTCCAAAAGCTTCTGCTATGGAAAGACAGTGGAGGAAGGATTGGAGCTCTCAAGGTGAGCAGATGAGTCATAAGTGAAGATTGAGGCAAAATCCAAGCTAGACAGGACAGCAAAGAGGAAGTGAGGTTGTTCCTCCGGGTCTGTGAATGGGCCTGAGCCTGGTGATGTGGTCTCAAGGCAAGAAATCGTCTCATGGGAAAGGACAAGGGAGTGCTGGCCACAGAAGTGGCCATGTTCAAACCCTGTCTCTGGATTCCATGCACATCCCTGCTGCCCCACAGACCCAAGCCTCCACGCTTACCCTGGGATCCTCCTCCTCTGGTAGCGGAGCCTTCTTTGCCGCCGGTCCCTTCACTTGCTTCTTGCCGTTCTGGACATTAGAGAGTCTGGAGGGCCCGTGCTGGGTGGAACGGCCCGCCATCTTCCTCACCTCCTTGGTTTGTCACCTCAGTGTTTCTGGGGACTTGATATTCGGATTTCCTGAATCAAATGCAGAAGAAAACTTTCAGATTGACACAGAGACTAAAGTCCTCATGCACCTTCTTCTCCAAGTGGGGATGAAGGGACCTCATGAGCACTCAGTCAAAACACATTTCTCACAAGGTGATGTCTCCCTCCCAGAGATTTTGTCCTTCTCCCTGACTCCCTCGCCCGACAAAAGCTCGCTGCCCAAGACCAGACACGGGAGGCAGCCTTTGTCAATTTGCATTTCCATCCTTCAAAGAGTGATTTGAGAGACTTTGGTGAAGTCTATCACAATGCACTCTATTTGGACAAAGAAAGGCAAAATTTCCCCAGGTGTACACAATAATCCATGCCCCGGGAATGATGCAATGAATGCCGGGGCACACGTCTTGGAATGTCAAAAGCAAAGTAAGCTTTCCTATCGAAAACTGGAAGTTCCTCTTTGACACGAGAGGAGGCACTTTTCACATTCCAATTCAGATAGGAAAAATGTTTTCTCCTCTACTGGCCTGGAGACCTGCCAGGGACAGCATGGTCAGAACTGTATTGTTTTATTTGTCATCTTCATGACCCTATTTTAACGACTTTCCAAGAAATCTGAACTGAATATGTTTGAACTAAGTGTGAACTAATCTATTGTCTAGGCTTTAAGGCCCATAGCCAAAGCCAGCGAGTTTCCATTCATGCTCACTCACTGCCCCATGCACATCAGGGACTGGGGTCTATTTCCTCTGGAATTTGAACTTTGTCTGATAATGAGCATTGAAAAGGATGTATCTCATGGATCTCTTTCTCAAAATTCCTGTGAAAATTAAAGAATCAATACCCCTGTGCCTCAAGACACATCGCTCCCTCTTTTTCCTACTGTCCTCCCTCTCAGAGGGATCGTCAGAGGGGGCAGTTTGTAATGGAAACCCACCTGAAATCCAGTAGTGATCCTCCGGTCTGATTCTCTACAGCTGGGTTCAAGAACAGCGGCCCTGGATGGGATGCAGCTTCCAAGGTGCCTGCGGAAGGGTCAGAGGGGGAGTTTCCCTTCCGGGCAGGCTTTTATACTGATTCAAGGTCACGTGACCTCGTTAAGGGGATCTCAGTCAATCCATCTCATCTACCCACCTTTGACGTAAGCAGGTCTTGAAGCCATAAACCGTCCTGTGTCGCTTAGCATTTTCAGGCATTTTAAAATGCCAGGCACTCCTGGGCATACTTTGAAGAATATCTGTTTTCTGTAAGGAAAAGAAACCTCTGTGCTAATGCCTCTATCTTTCTCCACTTTGCACTTTTGTTCTTGTGGCGAATTATGTGTAACGTGGTAGTTCTTCTTGGAAGGCATTGAAGTGTAGACTTCTACCGCCCTCAGTACATTCACCTCGTTGTGCAAACATCACCATCGTCCGTCTCCCCAGCTTTTCATATTCTGCAACTGAAAGTCCCTATCTATTAAACACCCACTCTTCATTCTTCCCTCCCTGCAGACCCCTCTTCCACCATTCTCCTTTCGATGTCTATGCATGGGACTGCTCTAGGAATCCACAGAGAAGGCATGGTGCGATCTGCGTCCTGCTGGGACTGGCTTCTTTTGCACTGTGTCTTGTGACTCAAGTAATTGTTCCTGCCAGGTCCCTTTGGTTGAGCCAGGCAGCTCCACTCGGCTCAGTCTCTTAGTCCTGTACTCGGTAGTATGTAGATGACGTGGGACTTTCTTTTTCTAGCCTCATCTCCCTTTGGTTGATATTTGTGTGACTTTCACAACTTCCCGCTAGTGGTCAGGCCCAGGAGACGGTTAGGCACAGGTCTGTGTTTTGATGATGGGACGGTTGGGAATGAAAATGCCCTGTGATCTCGTCTGGGGAGTTGCTCATTGATTCAAAGGGACCAGCTTGACCTCCAAAGCGGGTGACTATGTACACCCGCCAGTAACGTGGGTGGAGTGGCTCCGTTGTTCCAGATTATTGGTACCCTGGGGAGTTTCCGCAGTTTGTGGTTTGCAGAGGTTTGCAACCGTATGGACTTTGAAAATTGCATTACATTAATAATTTATGAACTTGGCAAAATGCCCTAGGTCCTGGCTCCGTAGCCACGGCTTGATCCCATCCTCCTGCCCTGGAACCTGGGCAGCAGGGGCCCCTCCCTGATCTCCCACCGCAGCCTTGGGCCTCCTGGTGGCCTCTCCCCGCTCCAAGGATCGCGTGCCCCCCGTGATTCTCACACCACTGGCCTGAATTGCCCCTTACCCACCCTCCACGTAATTGGAGTAGCACTTGCCACTCTCACGACTGGCTTCCCAAGGCAGAATAAACTGCGTACTTTCGGAAAAATAAAGGTATCCCTTTCACACCAGGAATTATTCCAATTTGCATAGACTCTTTTTGGTTCTGTTCTTTTAATTCTTAATTTGTCAATTGCCTCCTCAGCATTGCAGAGAAAATCCCTTGGGATTTAGAGCGGAATCGATGAGAACTTATACGAGAAAGTGTTTTGTGTTGAATTTCCCCAACTAAGATATGTGTTAACTGCTCCTAATTTATACGGCCGTTTTTTTCAATTAGGGGTATTTTATATTTTTCCTAAAACTCTACAGAGTTTTTCCTAGATTTCATATTTATAGCTCTTTCTTTGCAGAAGGAAGGATATTGTCAGTAACTCTTCTCCTCCATTGTAGTATTTTAGTTTATTGCTGTTAGACGTGAATGCTACCAATTTGGGAAGTTGGATTGCCGTAGTTGGAGTGTTGGTTGAAAGCAGCTGTTCGTTTCCAGACTTTTTCTCTGATTTTGCTAGGATGTGCCTCGTGGAGCATCGTATCACCAGCCAATACCAAAAAAGATTCAGGTGTAATTTCCAAGATTACACAGTGCCCTCATTTCTCATGTGTCATGGCCCTGGCAGTGTGTGCAGCACAGTGTGGAGAGGAAGCCAACCCTGGGGGCTCCTTCTCAGTTTCTCTGGCTTTGGAGGCAGGAAGTTGACCTGAAAGCCTCCTGTTGGGTAGACCAATGTGGAATGTTTCAGTCGACTGTAATTCTTGAAGAGAATCTGCACATTATTAGCCCTCCTCAGAGGCTGAGCATGATCTCCAATACTATAATGATTGGGAGTAGCATCATCGTTGGGTCGATGAAACCCATTGTTATCATTACTATTCACCGTTATTTTTATTATTTTACCTGTTGTCTTTATGGCTTATAGATCTGGTTATCTTTAGTCGACAATGACTAGCGTTTCTCTGTTTCTCAAGTGGTTCCGATTGACTGAAGATATGCATGCAGGTTCCCAAAGAGACCGCTATAGAGAGTGCAGCTCCCAGACTCTCCCTCTATGGCAAAGAACCTGTCTGTCTGAGGACGTTCCTGAAAAATTTGTTGTTCATCTGGCGGGCGGAGGCCATTGCGTGCCAGAAGCAGAGAATCAGGACGGGTGTCCTTGGCTGCCTGAGTCTCTGGACAAATCTCGAACTACGTCCGAGGCCCAGCAGTGGCTTGCAGCTGCCAGAAAGACCAGTGTGGGCGTCCTTAGCGAGCCAGCGCCACCATCAATTTTTCACTTGAGCTCAGGGACCCCAGAATGCCTCTCGATGACGTTGAAGGCTAGTGAATGTTGGGCAGGAGCCCCCAGAATTTTTTCCATGATGCACTGGGGGCACCGGAACTGCTCCTGCCAGCCTGGAAAGGCTGCAGAGGAAACCGTCGTCCTCGTGCAGAATTTTCTATTTCCCTTCAAGTGCCCAGGAACTGCCATTGGCCAAAATGATGGTGCGAGGATGGCTTCCTAACTGTGCCTGAGCTGTTGAAAGTCTTCCAGGTCCCAATAGCGGTCTGCCACCAATTCGCCTGTCTCCCCTCAATGTCCTTGCTCCCTCTTCTCGCTTTTCCACGTCTTCCTTCCTGGCGTGGGCTTTAGAGTACTAACTACCAAGGTAGAGCAGAGTTAAATTTTCTAATGAATTGAGGTTCCCAGCTCAATTCCTTGTACCCAGGGAGCCCTAAGGAACATGTGACTGCACACTAGATGCTCAAGCAAGGTCGTCTGAATGTAGTATGGCGTGCTGTTTCCTGAAGGTGGTCCTGCTGAGACCCTATCGCCTCCTGTATACTTCTCTCAATGTCCTGAGAATACGCGAGTACTGTAGGCTTTCTGCGAGACCATGGGTGATCTTCACGGAAACCCACTGTGTTTGTAGCGAGATGATGGTTGGCTGTCAGGGCTTGTGTGTCCTGTGCTTTCTTTCCCAGGCTGAGTGCTAGTGGAAGTGGGTCTTGAAAGAGCAGCATCAGCGTCCCCAGGGAACTTGTGAGAAATAGAAACAGATGGATCCTTCCTAGACATCCAAACTCCTAATTCCCTGGTGTTGAGTCTTGTACATTGAAGAAATTTCTGTGTGCACGAGACTGTGAAAAGGAGTATTAGCTAAAGTGTTCTCCACTCTGGGCTGCCATTTGAAATCCCCTAGGTCGATCTAGGGAATGCAGTCATCTCAGCACTGGCGTGTGGTTGTTCAGTGGTGGGCCTGCGTGAATGGGGTTGTCAGAATCTCTAAGAGAGTTATGGGGCAGGACGGAGGCCGTGAGACCAGACCAGGGCCTATGCCGAAAGGAGGGAAGTCTGTCCCGGGTCCCAAGGAGACTGGAGCACTTCAGTAGCTATGGCAGGCTGGGGTATTGCCGAAATGTGCCATCTTGACTTTTCCCTTCTTTTTGGTGACCTTGTGCGTTCACCCAGGGGCTGCCCTCCTTGGAAGGCACAGAAGGCTGCAGACTGAAAGAAGCACTCGCCAACGGATGTCCTACAAGGAGGTAGGAGCAGTCATTTGTTCTTCCTATGGAAATGTTCCTTACCGAGGCATGGGGATTTTCTGGATCCTACTCAGAGCTTTTCCCGAATGAGAAAATGGAGATCACAGGTGACTCAGGTGAAATCTTTGCTCACCACCTCCAGTGGATCTCAAACTTTGCTGCCCACTGTTATCACGTCAGGAGATTTCCAAAGCTCCCAGTGCCCAGGCCGCAATAAACACACCCTCAATTTGCATCTCTTGCAGTAGGCTTCAGGCACAGGTATTTGCTAACCACCCCGCCCTGAGTCCCATGTGGGCCACCGTGCGAATAAGTCTGCAGGCACGCTTGTCTCACTGAAATCTGCCTAAGATTCCCTGGGGCTCACTGTCAAAATGCATGTAATGATGCCGTGGGGCTGAGTGTGCCTGAGAATCTGTGTTTCTAAAAAGCCCTAGGTCCTGCCAAACAGTGCTTCACCCAGTCACTTTAACTTGGATGAGTCAAAGAAATTTTTAAAATGGTCTGCATGCCTAGAAATCAAAAGTGCGTACCACAGGTCACCTTTGGGAGAATTTTATTAATAACAAAAGAACATTGTAAAACACAACTTTCTAATGACGTTTAATAACCCAAAGGAACAAAGCCATGAGAATATCCCGCATCAGGATTTCCACAGAAATAACCCCACAGAGTCAAAATATCTCATCCCAGGTCAGGGAAGTCTTTACAATTTGCCACGGACTCTTTTGAGCCCTTTACCCATTTTCCCCAAATTCTGAAATCGGAGGAGAGATACAGATCCATTTCCTATTATCTTTTAGTTGAGACCTTACCCCTGCAATCGGACTCACTAGTATCCAATGGATTTCAGTGTCAAACAACTTCCTATTCCAGTTTGATTACCGCCCTTTGAATCGTCACTGCTGCTTCCATCATGAAAGAGGGCAGTGTTTGCCTGTGTGTTTCCACAAGCATCGCCTGGGCTTCCACCATGTGTAGCCAGAGCAGAGATGGGGAATGGCTGATTCGCGAGAAAAACCTTGCTCCTTGTGACTTCTCCTCCTCACTGGACAGTCAGTTCCAGGTGTCCTGGGGTGGGAGGACGTGTCTTCCTTGGCAGGAGGTGTCTCCCTCCGAGTCACTCTCTTCCGAGGAAGAGGAAACCTGGAGGTCATTCTCCAGGACACTCAGTGGGACTTGGGCACAGTGTCCCTCAGACGTCTCTTGTGTGAGAGGGCTCTGCCCGGGAGGGCTTGGCTTCTCAGCTGGAAGGCAGGAGGGAGCAGTCAGGAGTCTGGAGCTCCACCAGCCATTGCCTAATCTCCTGAAGAGCATTCTGAGGGGCTGGCCTGGGTCACGGTTCAGTGCTGGGCGATGGGCCACAGTGCAGGGCTGAGCGGTATTCAGGTGAGGTCTGTGGTGTGGAGGCGGGAGGTCAATGCTTTTCCCCTGGGCATGCATCTTTCTGGTCACCTGGCATCCCGCAGTGGGTCTCCGTCCAGTTGTCCGTGGTGGAGGCTGGGGAGTCTGGAAAACCCCCAGATGTGGTCTCTGAGTGCTCTTCTTAGGTGCTTGGAAGGGAGTGAGTCTCGGTTTCTTTGGGAGCGTCTGGAAAGCCTGCACTGGCACCTGGGCAGGTCTCTTGCCTGGTGCCTTGATGCTGATTTTGGCATCCCGGTCCACAGTAGGTCCAGCAGCCTGTGGGCTGGGATAGGAGTTGACATCCAGATACATGGCTTGTGCCTGGGGCTGGTGAGCGTGGCCCAGGCCATGTGTCTTAGAGGGAGCCTGGGGATCTTCCAGGGAGGAAAAATGGGGCTTCTTGTCCCTCAGCTGGACAATGAGGGTAGGATCCGGGGCAAAGTGCTTGAATGCTGCGTGAGGCGTGTCAGGGACAGGCACTTCCTGACCATTCTGAATTCCACGAGGTGAGAAGAGGCTCAGTTCAGGTCTTTGGATGGCAGACACTGCGGGTCCGCTGGACCTCACGTCAGGTGTCTTCGAAGGTGGCCTACATGTGAGACTGAGGCCCAGGGCAGATTTCCTCTCGCCTCTGTAGAGGGGTCTTGGCCTGTTTGCATGCTGGAAGACAAGACAAAGACACACAAAGACTACATATTAGAACGTCCTCACCAAGGGAGAGAAATTACAACTAACCCAATAAAATAGGTGAAAACCAGAACTTGTAACATGAAATTGAATATTATGAGATATAAAGGTGTTGAGTTTAAAAATGATGAGGGACTCAACCTCAGTGGTGGCCAGGATAAAACAAACTGCACCGTCACCTTGCTACGTGTTTGTGGCAGGTAGGAGAATCGAAAGGTTCTTCCCAGTGTCTCTCTTGAAGGAAGTGTACATGAGCACTCTCCAAAATTTTTCTAGGGAATGTGCACAGCTCCTGCTGTTTTGGAGGTGGTTTCATGAGTAAGGAGTGTTGAGGAACAATTTGGGGGTGTGCACCACCATTGCAATGCTATCTCTTACATCAAGGATTCCGCCTTGTGGAGACCTGCGATGAAACCGCTTCCACAGCCCCCACCTGCATCTTGGTGACAGACATGCAAGGAGTAGTGCCAAACCCTAAACAGCAAGAAAAATGAGATCTGGCAAGTACACGAACTGATCACATTGGCTGGCATGGAATTGAAGAGTTCCCTCACAGAGAAGGGGGTTGAGGCAGATTGGGCTTCCCCCGAAGAGAACAAGAGGGGGCCCCAGGGGAGACTCACCCTCATGTAGTCACAGGACCCTGTCAATTCCTTCCAATTCGTCTGCGGACTCCCTTGAGCTCTCCTGGGAAATCTCTGCAGTAGAGCATTGCTGTGCTGCTCTTGTTGCCTGCAAACAAAAGCATGTCAAGTGCAGGGCACACAATTTCCTGGAGCCAGTTGGGACAGATATTCCTGTGTCCCAGGCTCCTTCAGTGTTGGGTTTTGAGACAGGTCGTGAAGCCCTGGGCCTTTGCCTCACCTCAGATTATTCCCCCAACTGCAGAGAACCCTGCGGGTTTTCTCATGCAGTCCTTTCCTTTTTCTCCATTGCTTCTCTCCCTGTCGTGGGGAGAATTCTGAAATGTTCCCCACCCCCTTGACTGACTCCCGAGGAGTTGAGTGAGCACCTGAGTGTGGACCCTGGAGGAGAGTGAGCTCCTATCTCGTTGTCTCCACCCCCCTGTCCTGGCCTGGAGGTGGCTGTGCACACCATGTGGAGCTGGGGAGACACGTGAGTCTCCTTGGATTTCAGCCCAAAGATTGGTTACAAGCTCCCAGGTTCCTCACCTTTGTCTTTGCTGCTTCTCTCTCTCTGGCTTCTGCAAGAGCCGTGGGTTTGGCTGCACCAGCAGATTCCCCGGTTTCACATTCTCCTTGCAAATACTGGAGCCCAAGGGCAGGGGGGCTATGGCCCCTTGCCAACGCTTCATGGGGCACCTGGTACTTCTTCTGTCGTGCCCAAAGGCTCCGCAGTCCTTGCACTTCACCTGTGGGTGGAGGAGGAAATGGTCTCTGAGTCAGCGGGAATCACAAGCACTTTTCCACAGTGAATATAAGGACAGAGTTTGAGAGGTGAGTATTGGTTTTGGAGAGGGGACAGGACATATGGCAGTAGCTGTGAGGACACTGAGCATATTAGGGTGCCTTCCAAAAGCTTCTGCTATGGATAGACAGTGGAGGAAGGATTGGAGCTCTCAAGGTGAGCAGATGAGTCATAAGTGAAGATTGAGGCAAAATCCAAGCTAGACAGGACAGCAAAGAGGAAGTGAGGTTGTTCCTCCGGGTCTGTGAATGGGCCTGTGCCTGGTGATGTGGTCTCAAGGCAAGAAATCGTCTAGTGGGAAAGGACAAGGGAGTGCTGGCCACAGAAGTGGCCATGTTCAAACCCTGTCTCTGGATTCCATGCACATCCCTGCTGCCCCACAGACCCAAGCCTCCACGCTTACCCTGGGATCCTCCTCCTCTGGTAGGGGAGCCTTCTTTGCCGCCGGTCCCTTCACTTGCTTCTTGCCGTTCTGGACATTAGAGAGTCTGGAGGGCCCGTGCTGGGTGGAACGGCCCGCCATCTTCCTCACCTCCTTGGTTTGTCACCTCAGTGTTTCTGGGGACTTGATATTCGGATTTCCTGAATCAAAAGCAGAAGAAAACTTTCAGATTGACACAGAGACTAAAGTCCTCATGCACCTTCTTCTCCAAGTGGGGATGAAGGGACCTCATGAGCACTCAGTCAAAACACATTTCTCACAAGGTGATGTCTCCCTCCCAGAGATTTTGTCCTTCTCCCTGACTCCCTCGCCCGACAAAAGCTCGCTGCCCAAGACCAGACACGGGAGGCAGCCTTTGTCAATTTGCATTTCCATCCTTCAAAGAGTGATTTGAGAGACTTTGGTGAAGTCTATCACAATGCACTCTATTTGGACAAAGAAAGGCAAAATTTCCCCAGGTGTACACAATAATCCATGCCCCGGGAATGATGCAATGAATGCCGGGGCACACGTCTTGGAATGTCAAAAGCAAAGTAAGCTTTCCTATCGAAAACTGGAAGTTCCTCTTGGACACGAGAGGAGGCACTTTTCACATTCCAATTCAGATAGGAAAAATGTTTTCTCCTCTACTGGCCTGGAGACCTGCCAGGGTCAGCATGGTCAGAACTGTATTGTTTTATTTGTCATCTTCATGACCCTATTTTAACGACTTTCCAAGAAATCTGAACTGAATATGTTTGAAGTAAGTGTGAACTAATCTATTGTCTAGGCTTTAAGGCCCATAGCCAAAGCCAGCGAGTTTCCATTCCTGCTCACTCACTGCCCCATGCACATCAGGGACTGGGGTCTATTTCCTCTGGAATTTGAACTTTGTCTGATAATGAGCATTGAAAAGGATGTATCTCATGGATCTCTTTCTCAAAATTCCTGTGAAAATTAAAGAATCAATACCCCTGTGCCTCAAGACACATCGCTCCCTCTTTTTCCTACTGTCCTCCCTCTCAGAGGGATCGTCAGAGGGGGCAGTTTGTAATGGAAACCCACCTGAAATCCAGTAGTGATCCTCCGGTCTGATTCTCTACAGCTGGGTTCAAGAACAGCTGCCCTGGATGGGATGCAGCTTCCAAGGTGCCTGCGGAAGGGTCAGAGGGGGAGTTTCCCTTCCGGGCAGGCTTTTATACTGATTCAAGGTCACGTGACCTCGTTAAGGGGATCTCAGTCAATCCATCTCATCTACCCACCTTTGACGTAAGCAGGTCTTGAAGCCATAAACCGTCCTGTGTCGCTTAGCATTTTCAGGCATTTTAAAATGCCAGGCACTCCTGGGCATACTTTGAAGAATATCTGTTTTCTGTAAGGAAAAGAAACCTCTGTGCTAATGCCTCTATCTTTCTCCACTTTGCACTTTTGTTCTTGTGGCGAATTATGTGTAACGTGGTAGTTCTTCTTGGAAGGCATTGAAGTGTAGACTTCTACCGCCCTCAGTACATTCACCTCGTTGTGCAAACATCACCATCGTCCGTCTCCCCAGCTTTTCATATTCTGCAACTGAAAGTCCCTATCTATTAAACACCCACTCTTCATTCTTCCCTCCCTGCAGACCCCTCTTCCACCATTCTCCTTTCGATGTCTATGCATGGGACTGCTCTAGGAATCCACAGAGAAGGCATGGTGCGATCTGCGTCCTGCTGGGACTGGCTTCTTTTGCACTGTGTCTTGTGACTCAAGTAATTGTTCCTGCCAGGTCCCTTTGGTTGAGCCAGGCAGCTCCACTCGGCTCAGTCTCTTAGTCCTGTACTCGGTAGTATGTAGATGACGTGGGACTTTCTTTTTCTAGCCTCATCTCCCTTTGGTTGATATTTGTGTGACTTTCACAACTTCCCGCTAGTGGTCAGGCCCAGGAGACGGTTAGGCCCAGGTCTGTGTTTTGATGATGGGACGGTTGGGAATGAAAATGCCCTGTGATCTCGTCTGGGGAGTTGCTCATTGATTCAAAGGGACCAGCTTGACCTCCAAAGCGGGTGACTATGTACACCCGCCAGTAACGTGGGTGGAGTGTCTCCGTTGTTCCAGATTATTGGTACCCTGGGGAGTTTCCGCAGTTTGTGGTTTGCAGAGGTTTGCAACCGTATGGACTTTGAAAATTGCATTACATTAATAATTTATGAACTTGGCAAAATGCCCTAGGTCCTGGCTCCGTAGCCACGGCTTGATCCCATCCTCCTGCCCTGGAACCTGGGCAGCAGGGGCCCCTCCCTGATCTCCCACCGCAGCCTTGGGCCTCCTGGTGGCCTCTCCCCGCTCCAAGGATCGCGTGCCCCCCGTGATTCTCACACCACTGGCCTGAATTGCCCCTTACCCACCCTCCACGTAATTGGAGTAGCACTTGCCACTCTCACGACTGGCTTCCCAAGGCAGAATAAACTGCGTACTTTCGGAAAAATAAAGGTATCCCTTTCACACCAGGTATTATTCCAATTTGCATAGACTCTTTTTGGTTCTGTTCTTTTAATTCTTAATTTGTCAATTGCCTCCTCAGCATTGCAGAGAAAATCCCTTGGGATTTAGAGCGGAATCGATGAGAACTTATACGAGAAAGTGTTTTGTGTTGAATTTCCCCAACTAAGATATGTGTTAACTGCTCCCAATTTATACGGCCGTTTTTTTCAATTAGGGGTATTTTATATTTTTCCTAAAACTCTACAGAGTTTTTCCTAGATTTCATATTTATAGCTCTTTCTTTGCAGAAGGAAGGATATTGTCAGTAACTCTTCTCCTCCATTGTAGTATTTTAGTTTATTGCTGTTAGACGTGAATGCTACCAATTTGGGAAGTTGGATTGCCGTAGTTGGAGTGTTGGTTGAAAGCAGCTGTTCGTTTCCAGACTTTTTCTCTGATTTTGCTAGGATGTGCCTCGTGGAGCATCGTATCACCAGCCAATACCAAAAAAGATTCAGGTGTACTTTCCAAGATTACACAGTGCCCTCATTTCTCATGTGTCATGGCCCTGGCAGTGTGTGCAGCACAGTGTGGAGAGGAAGCCAACCCTGGGGGCTCCTTCTCAGTTTCTCTGGCTTTGGAGGCAGGAAGTTGACCTGAAAGCCTCCTGTTGGGTAGACCAATGTGGAATGTTTCAGTCGACTGTAATTCTTGAAGAGAATCTGCACATTATTTGCCCTCCTCAGAGGCTGAGCATGATCTCCAATACTATAATGATTGGGAGTAGCATCATCGTTGGGTCGATGAAACCCATTGTTATCATTACTATTCACCGTTATTTTTATTATTTTACCTGTTGTCTTTATGGCTTATAGATCTGGTTATCTTTAGTCGACAATGACTAGCGTTTCTCTGTTTCTCAAGTGGTTCCGATTGACTGAAGATATGCATGCAGGTTCCCAAAGAGACCGCTATAGAGAGTGCAGCTCCCAGACTCTCCCTCTATGGCAAAGAACCTGTCTGTCTGAGGACGTTCCTGAAAAATTTGTTGTTCATCTGGCGGGCGGAGGCCATTGCGTGCCAGAAGCAGAGAATCAGGACGGGTGTCCTTGGCTGCCTGAGTCTCTGGACAAATCTCGAACTACGTCCGAGGCCCAGCAGTGGCTTGCAGCTGCCAGAAAGACCAGTGTGGGCGTCCTTAGCGAGCCAGCGCCACCATCAATTTTTCACTTGAGCTCAGGGACCCCAGAATGCCTCTCGATGACGTTGAAGGCTAGTGAATGTTGGGCAGGAGCCCCCAGAATTTTTTCCATGATGCACTGGGGGCACCGGAACTGCTCCTGCCAGCCTGGAAAGGCTGCAGAGGAAACCGTCGTCCTCGTGCAGAATTTTCTATTTCCCTTCAAGTGCCCAGGAACTGCCATTGGCCAAAATGATGGTGCGAGGATGGCTTCCTAACTGTGCCTGAGCTGTTGAAAGTCTTCCAGGTCCCAATAGCGGTCTGCCACCAATTCGCCTGTCTCCCCTCAATGTCCTTGCTCCCTCTTCTCGCTTTTCCACGTCTTCCTTCCTGGCGTGGGCTTTAGAGTACTAACTACCAAGGTAGAGCAGAGTTAAATTTTCTAATGAATTGAGGTTCCCAGCTCAATTCCTTGTACCCAGGGAGCCCTAAGGAACATGTGACTGCACACTAGATGCTCAAGCAAGGTCGTCTGAATGTAGTATGGCGTGCTGTTTCCTGAAGGTGGTCCTGCTGAGACCCTATCGCCTCCTGTATACTTCTCTCAATGTCCTGAGAATACGCGAGTACTGTAGGCTTTCTGCGAGACCATGGGTGATCTTCACGGAAACCCACTGTGTTTGTAGCGAGATGATGGTTGGCTGTCAGGGCTTGTGTGTCCTGTGCTTTCTTTCCCAGGCTGAGTGCTAGTGGAAGTGGGTCTTGAAAGAGCAGCATCAGCGTCCCCAGGGAACTTGTGAGAAATAGAAACAGATGGATCCTTCCTAGACATCCAAACTCCTAATTCCCTGGTGTTGAGTCTTGTACATTGAAGAAATTTCTGTGTGCACGAGACTGTGAAAAGGAGTATTAGCTAAAGTGTTCTCCACTCTGGGCTGCCATTTGAAATCCCCTACGTCGATCTAGGGAATGCAGTCATCTCAGCACTGGCGTGTGGTTGTTCAGTGGTGGGCCTGCGTGAATGGGGTTGTCAGAATCTCTAAGAGAGTTATGGGGCAGGACGGAGGCCGTGAGAGCAGACCAGGGCCTATGCCGAAAGGAGGGAAGTCTGTCCCGGGTCCCAAGGAGACTGGAGCACTTCAGTAGCTATGGCAGGCTGGGGTATTGCCGAAATGTGCCATCTTGACTTTTCCCTTCTTTTTGGTGACCTTGTGCGTTCACCCAGGGGCTGCCCTCCTTGGAAGGCACAGAAGGCTGCAGACTGAAAGAAGCACTCGCCAACGGATGTCCTACAAGGAGGTAGGAGCAGTCATTTGTTCTTCCTATGGAAATGTTCCTTACCGAGGCATGGGAATTTTCTGGATCCTACTCAGAGCTTTTCCCGAATGAGAAAATGGAGATCACAGGTGACTCAGGTGAAATCTTTGCTCACCACCTCCAGTGGATCTCAAACTTTGCTGCCCACTGTTATCAGGTCGGGAGATTTCCAAAGCTCCCAGTGCTCAGGCCGCAATAAACACACCCTCAATTTGCATCTCTTGCAGTAGGCTTCAGGCACAGGTATTTGCTAACCACCCCGCCCTGAGTCCCATGTGGGCCACCGTGCGAATAAGTCTGCAGGCACGCTTGTCTCACTGAAATCTGCCTAAGATTCCCTGGGGCTCACTGTCAAAATGCATGTAATGATGCCGTGGGGCTGAGTGTGCCTGAGAATCTGTGTTTCTAAAAAGCCCTAGGTCCTGCCAAACAGTGCTTCACCCAGTCACTTTAACTTGGATGAGTCAAAGAAATTTTTAAAATGGTCTGCATGCCTAGAAATCAAAAGTGCGTACCACAGGTCACCTTTGGGAGAATTTTATTAGTAACAAAAGAACATTTTAAAACACAACTTTCTCATGATGTTTAATAACCCAAAGGAACAAAGCCATGAGAATATCCCGCATCTGGATTTCCACAGATGTAACCCCACAGAGTCAAAATATCTCATCCCAGGTCAGAGAACTCTTTGCAATTTGCCATGGACTATTTTGAGCCCTTTCCCCATTTCCCCAACTTCTGAAATCGGAAGAGACATACAGATTCATTTCCTATTATGTTTTAGTTGAAATAATCGACTTGCAACTTACTTGCAACAACTTGCAACTTACCCCTGCAATCGAAATCAGTAGTATCAAATGGATTTCAGTGTAAAACAACTTCCTATTCCAGTTAGATTAGTGCCCTTTGAATCGTCACTTCATTTTCCATCATGATAGAGGGCAGTGTTTACCTGTGTGTTTCCACAAGCATCGTCTGGGCTTCCACCATGTGTACTCAGAGCAGAGATGGGGAATGGCTGAATACCGAGAAAAACCTTGCTCCTTATGACTTCTCCTCCTCACTCGACAGTCAGTTCCCCGTGTCCTGTGGCAGGAGGACATGTCTTCCTTGGCCAGAGGTGTCTCCCTCCCAGTCCCTCTCTTCAGAGGAGGAGAAAACCTGGAGGTCATCCTCCAGGACACTCAGTGGGACACGGGCACAGTGTCCCTCAGACGTTTACAGTGTGGGATGGATCTGCCCCGGAGGGCTTGGTTTCTCAGCTGGAAGGCAGGAGGGAGCAGTCAGGAGTCTGGAGCTCCACCAGCCATTGTCTAATGTCCTGAATAGCATTCTGAGGGGCTGGCCCAGGACACGGTTCAGTGCTGGGTGATGGGCCACAATGCAGGTCTGAGCAGTATTCAGGTGAGGTCTGTTGTGTGGAGGCAGGATGTCAATGCCTTTCCCCTGGGCATGCATCTTTCTGGTCACCTGACGTCCTCCAGTGGGTCTCTCTCCAGTTGTCCATGGTGGGGGCTGGGGGGTCTGGAAAAGCCCCAGATGTGGTCTCTGAGTGCTCTTCTTACGGGCGTGGAAGTGAGTGAGTCTGGGTTTCTTTGTGAAGGTCTGGAAAGTCTCCACTGGTACCTGGGCATGTCTCTTGCCTGGTTCCTTGATGCTGATTTTGGCACCCCAGTCTACAGTAGGTCCAGCAGCCTGTGGGCTGTTATAGGAGTTGACATCCAGATACATGGCTTGTGCCTGGGAGTTGTTATGAGAGGTTTGGTGATTCGATTGGAGATGTAAAAGACATTTTCCACTCCAAACAAATGGACTGAAGGTATATTTTATTATATAGAGGATAGTAACGACGATAGTCTGCAAACTGATCCGAATAGCTCAAATATTAATAGGGAAAAACATCAGCTCGACTGGAAAGGGAAAACATCCACTTTGGCTGAAGAGAAATGACACAAATCAACTGAAAAGAGAACCACCGTGTTGACCTAAATGAGAACACATCAGATCAATTACTTCATATCAAATCAATTACTTCACATAAAATCAATTTCTCACAATATCCACGCCCCACTGCCTGGAGATTCCTGTCATTCGACGTGGCTGGGGAAGTATCACATTCCTGGGCAAGTGTCCCTTCCACAGGTGGAACTCTCACCAGGTCTCAGATTCCAGCAGTTTATATAAGCAGTTACAGAGTTTACAGAGCAAGCATCTAGTGTTCCCATGCACAAAATGGTTATCAGTGGCATACATGCACTGAGCCGCTTGGCTAACGTCCTAGCCCAGTAGTTGTGTACGTGCATTGTTCTCTTTGTTTATCGTCTTAACCTGGCACAGATGGCCAGTCCATCCCGTGCTACGACGCTCCAAGAGACTTGAAATGTTACAACTTGCAACTCTCTCCATGGGAGAAAGGCCAGTTCCTGGGAAAATGCCAGTTCCCACCACACAGAAAGCAGCTTTGTATTTCTTTGTGTGCTGGTGGCTATAGGTCAATGGAGCGGACAAACATGGCTGTACTCATGTCAAGACAGGGGTTGAGGGTGTGGCCCAGGCCATGTGTCTTGGAGGGAGCCTGGGGATCTTCCAGGGAGGAAAAATGGGGCTTCTTGTCCCTCAGCTGGACAATGAGCATAGTATCCTGGGCAAAGCGTTTGAATGCTACATGAGGGGAGTCAGGGACAGGTAGTCCCTGTCCATTCCGAAGTCCAGGAAGTGAGAAGAGGTTCAGTTCAGGTCTTTGGATGGCAGACACTGTGGGTCCACTGGACATCATGTCGGGTGTGCTCACAGGCGGCCTACATGTGAGACTGAGGCCCAGGAAACATTTGCTCTTGCTTGTGTAGACGAGCATTGGCCTGTTTGCATGATGGAAGACAACAGAAAGACTACATATGAGAACTTCCTCACCATCAAAGAAAATTAAAACTATCCAATTGAAAACATAATAAAACAATAACCTATTAATTTCAACAGTATGAGACATACAGGTGTTCAGTTTAGAAATGATGAGGCATTCAACCTCCTTGGTGATCAGGAAAAAACAAACTGCAATATCATCTTGCTATATGTTGTGTCAGCTAGGAAACAACACAGGTTCTTGCTAAGGTCTCATTCTGAAGGGAGAGGAAAGAATATCTTTTCTAGACTCTTCTAGGGAACGTGCACAGCTCCTGCCATTTTGGAGGCCAGGTGATGACTAAGGAGCTTTGAAGAACAATTTGAGGCCATGTACCACCACTGGAAAGATGTCTGTTCTTACATCAAGGATTCCACCTTGTGGAAGCCTCTGCTGAAACCACTTCCACATCACCCACCTTCATATTGGTGGGAGACATCCAGAGAGTCTTGCAACTCCAAGAAAGCAAGATAAATGTCATCGGAAGGGACACTACCCATCAGATTGGTTGTCATAGAATACAAGAGTTCCCTTTCACAGAAGGGGGTTGAGGCAGGTTTGGCTTACCCAGAATAGAACAAGAGGGAGGCCAGGGAAGACTCAGTCTCATGTAGTCACAGGACTCTGTCAATTCCTTCCAATTCAGCAGCTAACTCTCTTGTGGTCTCCTGGGAAATCTCTGCAGTAGAGCCTCGCTCTGCTGCTCGTGGTGCCTGCAGGAGAAACCATGTGAAGTGGAAGGAACTGAATTTCCTGTACCCAGTTGGGACAGGTATTCCTGTGTCCCAGGCTCCTTCAGTGTTGGGTTTTGAGACAGGTCGTGAAGCCCTAGGCATTGCCCCACATCAGGTTCTTCCTCTAAGTGAAGAGAACCCAGTAGGATTTCTCAGCAAGTCCTTTCCTTTGGACTCCATTGCTTCTCTCTCTTTTGTGGGAAAAATTCAAATATTCCTCACCCTCTTGAGTTACTCACCAGGAGTAGAATGAGCACCTGCGTGCAGACCCTAGAGGAGAGTGAGCTCCTATCTTGTTCTCTCCATGCCCCTGTCCTGGCCTGGAGGAGGCTGGGCACACCATGTGGAACTGGGGAGACACCTGATTCTCATTGGATTTCAGCCCAAAGGCTGGTTACAAGCTCTAAGATTCCTCACCTTTGCTTCTTCTCTCTCTTGCTTCTGCAAGATCCCTGGGTTTGGTGGGACCTGCAGATTCCCTGGTTTCACTTTCTCCTTCTGCTTATTGAAGCCCAACGGCAGGGGAGCTGTGGCCCCTTGCCAACACTTCATGGGACACGTGACAATTCTTTCATTGTGCCCAAAGGCTCCGCAGTCCTTGCACTTCACCTGTGGGTGGAGCAGGAGGTGCTCACTGAGTCAGCAGAAATCACATGCACATTTCAACATTGAATATAAGGACAAAGTCTCAGAGGGTAATGTTGGTTTTGGAGAGAGAACAGGACATATGGAAGTAGCCATAAGGACAATGAGGATATTATGGTTCCTTCCCAAGCCTGTGCTAGTGAAGGACAGAGGAGGAAGGATTGGAGGTCTCCAGGTGAATAGATGAGTCAAATGTGAAGAGTAAGACAAAATCCAAGCTAAACACAACAGGAAGGTGGAATTGAGGTTGTTCTTCCTAGTCTCTGAATGGACCCGTGTGCCAGGTGATGAGGTCTCAAGGCAGGAGTTCCTTGCATGGGAAAGGACAATGGAGTGATGGCCACAGAAGTGGCCATGTACAAACTCTGTCTCAGGATTCCATGCACTTCCCTGGTTCCCCACAGACCCAAGCCTCCACACTTACCCTGGGATCCTCCTCCTCTGGTGGGGTGCCTTCTTTGCTCCCAGTCCCTTCACTTGCTTCTTCCTTTTCTGGGCCTTAGAGAGTCTGGAGTGCCCCTGCTTGGTGGAACAGTCTGCCATCTGCCTCATCTCCTTGGAGCTTCACCTCTGTGTTTCTGGGGACTAGATTTAAGGATTTCCTGAATCAAAAGCACAAGAATAGTTTCAGGTTGATGCAGAGGCTAAAGTCCTTCATGGGCCTTATTCTCCAAGTGGGGACAAAGGAATCTCCTGACCACTCTCTCAAAACACATTTCAAGAGGGAAATATTTCCCTCCCACAGGTTTTTTCATTCTTCCCTGACTCCCTCCCCCCTCAATGGGACTCTGCCCAAGACCAGACACGGGAGGCATTCTTGTGAGTTTAGAGACTGAATGACTTGAATGAGTGACTTTAGTGACTTAGAGACTTTAGAGACTGTTTTGAGGTCTATGACAATGCACTCTATTTGGACAAAGATAGACACTATTTCCCCAGATGTACACAATAATCGCTGCCATGGGAATGCTGCAATGAATGCTGTGGCACACATCTTGGAAAGTTAAAAGCAAAGTAAGCTTTCCCCTCAAAAACTTGAAGTTTCTCTTTGACGTGAGAGGAGGCACTTTTAGAATTCCAATTCACATAGGAAAAATGTTTTCTGGTCTACTTGCCTCGAGGCGTCCCAGGGTCAGCAGGGTCAGAATTGTTTTATTTTATTTGTCATCTTCCTGCCCCATTTTTAACTAGTTTCCAAGAAATGAGAACTGAATATGTTTGATTGAAGTATGAACTAATAGAATCTATAGGCTTTAAAGATCCATAGCAAAGCCAGCAAGTTTTCATTCCTGCTCACTCACTGCCCCATGCACATCAGGTTCTGGGGTCTATTTCCTCTGGAATTTGCATCTCGTGATAATGAGCATTGAAAATGATGTGTCCTATCGGTCTCTTTCTCAAAATTCAAATGAAAACTAAAGAATCCTTAGCCCACTCCCTAAAGCCACATCACTCCATCTTTTTACTACTATCCTCCTTCTCATGGGGATTTTCTGAGGGACAAATCAAAATGCAAACTCACTTCTAATCCAGCTGTGCTCCTCTGGACCGATTCTCGACAGGTTTGTGCAGGAACAGCTCCCCTGGACGGGATGCAGCTTCCAAGTTCTTATCGAAGGTCATAGGCGGAGTTTCCTTACTGGGATGGCTTTTGTACTGTTTCAAGGTGACGTAACCTTGTTAAGGGGGTCTCAATCAATCCATCTCATCTACTCACCTTTGATCTAAGCAAGTCTTTGAACTGTCCTGTGTCATTGAGCATTTTCAGGCATTTTAATATGCAAGGCACTCCTCGTCATACTTTGAAGAACATCTATTATCTGTAAGGAAAAGAAACACTTGTGCCAATGCCTGCTTCTTTCTCCACTTTGCACTTTTGTTATTGTGGTGAACTATACGTAATGTCATAGTTATTCTTTGAAGGCATTAAGGTGTAGACCCCCACAGTGTTGAGTGCATTCACCATGTTGTGCAAACATCTGCATCATCCATCTCCCCAGCTTTTCGTATTCCCCAACTGAAAGTCCCTCTCTATTAAACTCCCAGTCTTCCTTCTTCCCTCCCTGCAGACCGTTCTTCTGTCATTGTCCTTTCCATGTCTATGCATTGGACTGCTCTAGGAATCCACAGAGAAGGCTTTGTGTGGTATCTGTCCTGCTGAATCTGGCTCCTTTTGCACTTTGTCTTGTGATTCAAATAATTGTTCCTGACAGGTCCCTTTGGTTGACCCAGGCAGCTCCATTTGGCTCAGTCTCTTATTTGCATACTCAGTAGTATGTAGATGACATGGGTCTTTCTTTTTTTAGCCTGATCTCCCATTGGTTGATATTTGTGTGACTTTCACAACTTCCTCTAGTGGTCAGGCCAGGGAGACTGTTAGTCACAGGTCTGTGTTTTGATGAAGGGACAGCTGGCAATGGCAATGCCCACTTATGTCATCTGTTCAGTTTTTCATTGAGTCCAAGGGACCACCTTGGCCTCCAAATCAGGTCAACAAGTACAACCACCAGTAACATGGCGGTAGTGTCTCCATTGTTCCATATTGTTGGTAAGCTGTGAGGTTTCCGCAGTTTCAAGTTTGCACACAGTTGCAATTGCATGGAGTTTTAAAATTCCACTTCATAAATTATTTATGATCCTGGTGAGAAGCCCTAGGTCCATGGCCCTGTAGCCATGGCTTGGTCTCATCCTCCTGCGATCAACCCCGGGCAGCAGGGACCCCACCCTGGTCTCCAAAAGCAGCCTCCGGCCTCCTAGTGGCCTCTCCACCTTCCAAGGATGTCATGCCCCCTGTTTCTGACACTACTGACATTAATTGCCCCTCTGCCCTCCCTCCTCTAAACTGGGTAGCACCTGCCACTCTCAGGACCACTCTGCTAAGGCAGAGTAAACTGCATACTCTCTAAAAAACAAAGGTATCCCTTTCACATCTCTAATTATACCAATTTGCATACACTGTTTTTGGTTCAGTTCTTTCATAGATTAGTTTTACCACTGTCTCCTCATCTTTCAAGAGAAAATCCCTCTGGGATTTTGACTGGAGTTAATGGAATTACACATTAATTACAAGAGAAACTGTCCTTTTTTTTCCCATCTACAACGTGTGTTAACAACCACACATTTGTAATTCAGATTATTTCTATTAGTGATACTTTATATTTTTAATAAAATTCTACAAAAGATTTCCTAGATTGAATAAATTGATGTGTTTCTTTTGGAAAAGGGAGTGTTGTCATTAATCCTTCTAAATTATATTTTAGTTGAAGGAACTTATACCTGAATTCTACATATTGTTCGTTTTATTTTGTAGGTTGATTCTTTTGTTGAAATCAGCTGTTAGCTTAAAGATTTTTTTCTACGATTTTGCTATGATGTTTTTTGTGAATATTCATATCACCAGTTAATACCAAGTAAATTGGAGTTTTATTTCAAAGAATACTCAATGCAATCATTTCTCAGGTGTCGGGGAACTGGCAGAATATGCAGCAGGGTGTGGAAAAGAAGCAACCTTTGTAGTCTTCATCTCTATTTATCTGTCTTTAATAGCATGAAGTTTACCTGAAAACATCCTGCTTGGCTAAGAATGTACAATGTTTCAGTCTTTTCTTTTTCCATTCCCGTTTTAGTAATCATGGTTAACTTCATCAGTATGTAAAACTCTGCATCTCTTAATTTCATCATATATCACCTGTTAATTTAGAATATTGTCAATTACAGTAATAGAATTTCTATTCTTATACCTGAAATTTGCTCACACAGGAGATGGTAAGTGCTCTCTCCACACAACACACAGAAAGGTGATGGGAGGCAATGTGAGGGGAGGGATGTGTTAATTCACTTGATTGTGGTGAGCATTTCCCAATGTACATGTTTATCAAATCATCACATTCTACACCTTCAATGTACATGATTTTATTTGTCAATTCTAGTGTCAAAACTGTTGGAAAATTATGTATTCTAATTTTGGAAATATGTCAAGTAAGGGAATAAGGAACTAAGTAAAGCATTTCTGATTGCTTATAAATTATCTTAAGGATGTTATTTTAAATTCACTGCTGTTTTCACTTTGATTGTATAGTTAATGATTTGGTCTATATTTTCCTAATTAGGATTGGGTTATTTATTTACTTTAAACTCCACCCATGTCTTCCTGATCCATTTCAGATTTTAATCCCACTTTTCCCTAATGGGCAATTAAGTGAGTGAAGTAAGCTCCTGAGAAATGATTCTCAATTTTTGGATGACTGTCATCTACACTTAATTTTAAAAGTCACATTTCCCTGTGATTTTGCACAATGATATTTTCTAAAGGATGTTATCTTATAATGGGTTTGTTTTGTATCGGTTGTATTAGCCTCCGTGATCCATTTCTCTGGAGCCCTTGGAGAGCCCTCCTTCTCAAGTCATGATGGAGGAAAAGGCAGGAAGCTGGGCAGGTCTTGAGACCTACTGGTTAGGGACTGCTGCTGGAAAGGGGGGCCTGGGATGTTCAGTGAGGCTGCAAGGTTCAGAAAGAAGGTACAAGTTTGTGAGGGTGAAGCATTAAAGGCTGCTAGTGAAACTTTGTGAGGGGGATGTACTTGACTGAGAGGGAGGGAATATGCAGGTTCCTTCAGGTGGGGCCAAAGATTTGGAGGGTCCAATCCACTGTATGTGAACTGGGGCAGCAGCCAGGGTACTTTGACCTGGACAGGCAAAAGGAAGTGTGTTAGGGAAGAGCTGGAAATTGGAGGGAAGTGGAGGAAGTAGTGGATGTGGAGCTTACAAGGGTACCTGGGTAGACATGAGATGATGGGTGTGGAGGTTAATGATGAAGGGCTGAGGGGACCTGGGCCTGTGTGGGTAGGGGGGAGACTGGGGGTTACTAGTAGGAAAGTGACCATCCCTGTTGCCCAGGGGAGATCTAAGTCCAGCATTGGGCTTGAGATGAGATGTAGAGGGGAGTGTGGGAAACTGGCACAGAGGAACCGAGGCCAGGTATGTAGGTGTGAAGAGGACAATGGAGAAGAGGGGCGAGAAGCTGGACCATAGGAGAGAGACCCATTGATGCAAAGTAGGTCCCCTGGAGGCAGACTCCTGCTTTTAAAGGCAGCAGGCAGTCCAATATCAGCCAGGGACCAGTGAGTGAGTGTCTGCCTGCAGGGACTACCCCTAGTCATCCTCAGAAAATCAGACCCTTCTTTCACAAAGGAAATCTCTTCAGTGTTTTGTAAGAACCACCAGAAAATTGATTCCTAAGAATAGTTATAATAAAAATAAAGATAAAAAACAATAATAATGTCTATGATGACATATAATTTTAATAATGACATTAATATTAAAAGAAATAGATGGAATTTAGATTAGAAAAACAGCTAAGTGAATGACAATGGACCAATAAGGTGCCTATGAGGGAGTGTGGATTCAACGTCCTAGGATGGCACCATGAAATGTGTTCCCGGATGGCACAGAAGTGGCAGAAGGACTATCACGGCCCCAGAGAACACGTGTGACATGGTTGATCCTTTGCAAATTCCTGGAGTAGAGTCTAGCAGGCAGAGGTGTAGGGACGCTGGTCCTCTCCATCCTTCTACAGTTCACTCAACAGTTTTCAGCAGATCAGCCAAGTGACTAGTTGAATGGGCTCCCTACAGGAGGGCATGAACCCAAGGCCACACCTCAGCCTCCGCTTGGGGCCCTCCTCTCAACTTCCACTAACATGGCTCCTCTAGCACTCCCTCATCCCTCCCTGCCCAGCTGTCCTCATTCCCTCTGGTCTCCCAGAATCCCACATGGGGACATCTGGTCTCCAGGACTCCCGCTTGGGGGCATCTGGTCTCCAGGGATCCTGCATGGGGGCATCTGGTCTCTAGGGCTCTTGCATGGGGGCATCTCATCTCCAGGACTCCCATATAGGGGCATCTGGTCTCCCCTACTCCCACATGCTGCCCTGGCCAGAAGGTGGCACCATTGCTCTCATCTCTTTGGAGGAAGTGGACCTTCATGAGGTTCCTGGGGGTGGGATGTGCTCTCTCTGCTTCCAGGACATTGGAGACATCTTTGAAATTCCCCAAGTTCCATCTTTTGTGGGCACTTACTGGACAACTAAATGCACTAGAAAATACTTAGGAGACTCTGAGTTGAGGTGAATGCTTCTCCTGCAATTAAAAGATAGATGAAGAAGATCCATAGTTCCCAAGGTCATTTAGAAAAATTCTGGAGTCTCAGGAGGACCACAGCTGGCCAATGGGTAACTACTCAACATAATATATTGTCTATAAGCAATTTCAGTAATGTAAATTTGTCAACATAAAATTTCCCAGTACAGCCATCTTCAACTTTCATCAATATCACAGACTTGCCAAACCCTTGTCTTTTGTGAATTATAAATGATTTTTAAGTCCAACCACAATTGCATGTGATAAATACTTAATTCCAGTAATGATAGTTGACAGTTAAGTTGAACAGTGTCCATTTTCTTTAATGATACTGTTAAATAGATAATAACTTGTTGACTGTTGAAATGCTTTATTGTTGTAAAAATATATTTATCAAGAAATGTAAACTTTGTCATTGGTATCCAAAATGTAATTATACACTGAGGCAGAAAATGAGAAAAAATCGCAAAAGGAATCATGTCAACAAACTCAAGTGTCTGTTGGCCTGCCAGTAGAAGGAACAGGATAAGGAAAACTACTCAAACAACGCCTGATACAACTGAAAGGAAAGGGTCCCTATATAGCAAAACATACATAAAAGCATTCAGGAGTTAATGAAATTAAGAAACTGAGTTGTCAGAGACTCTGGTGGTGTCTTCAAACAATTAAAACCCACTCAGTATATGACTACAATAAATACAAGAAATACATGGAGACATAGAATCTTTAGTCTTAAAGGAATGCTACAGATAAGTGATATTATATATAAAAGAACATATATATCACTGTATTGAAATATTCATTAATGTATACTTTATTTTCACTGGAAAAACTGTCTAATATGTTCTTTTCATCCATAAGAGCAAGTTAGGAGATGTGCACATGCTGATTATGATGTTAATCTTCTTTTTAACTGCTACAGACCTGATGTCTCTCCCACCTGCTGCCTCTTAGAAAAGCCCTCTTGTCCTTCAAGAATCATAAAAGTCACCCCTTAAGGTAAAAAAAAAATGTAATGAAGCAATCCATATAGAAGATTAGAAATAAGTGCATAAATTAATATCTGTATGAAAATGTATAAGATATGTAAAACGCCCTCAGGTAGTGAAAATTTACTGAATTTGATATTATGCACGGAGAAATCAAGACATCTCTTAAAATTTGTAAGTGAAAAAAATATATACTTCTGTCATTACTTTAACTCAGTGACATAAATCTCCTCCAGGTAAACTACACACTGAGGGAGAAAATGGGACAAGAATGAGAAAACAAGAAAAATCAGGATCACAAAGGAACCTACTGTTAGAACAAACGGAGGACGGAAGCTACCCAGACACTGACTTGGGCAGAAATAGGAATAAAGATCCCCCATCCAAGGACAATCTGTCTGATTGGAACCTGAAGTGAAGGGTAGCAAGGAACATGGTGTGAGCAGGAAAATAGAGGGAGGGTTCAGGGAAGTTTTTCCAAAGGCAGGATACAAACTATGCAATTAAAGATATTCAAAAGGTAAATGCTCGCAATCATTTATGCATTTATAAGTGCTGCTTTTTATATTAAGGTATTATTTGTCAACATCATAATTGATTTTCTTTTACCTTCCTGGTTAACCTATGGAAAACCCATTCGTTCTTCAGGATTGGTAAAGCTGTGCTTTCATTGATGACAGTATTTGTAAGGAAACCAGGAGAGGGGCAAAATAAAATACCGTATAAATAGACTCATGAAAGATGAATATATAGAAAAGGAGTAAGTATAATTTACATAACCATCTTTTGTAAAATCTGCTACCATACAGGGAGACAAAATAGAACAGTAAATTAATTTGCAACAAAATTATTAAAATAGTGAGTAATTTAGAGCATGAAACAATTCCCATCAGCTTGTGAATCTGAGGGTGAGCTTATAGAGGGACAAAACAATGAAACCATATATCTTAGGATTTAAGGGGCCTCCCTGTCACAATCAGCCTTGGGGATGTGGACACTCTGCTCTGTCTCCTGAATGACCCTCCTTCCACCCTGACCTGCCTTCCTCACTCCACCCGCTCTCCTGGAAGATGCCCATTCTCCCCCATCACCAGGAACAACTGTGCTTCCTTGAAGGAGATGTGATGGAAGTTATCCATGTGATTTAATAAACACTTCTATAAATGAATTCCTTTATATAAATGTATAAAACAATTCTACATTTCTGTTCATTATGAAAGTGTTCTCTTCATTTTGCCTTCATGAATTTAAAGATGTATAAATCATTAAAAATTGATCATAAAAATGTAAATATGTAATATTTGCTCTTTTTTAAGTTAAATTTTGACCACTGCCTCTGAATTAGAAACTGAGAATGAAAATGTAGCTCAATAATCAAAATATATATTTTAAAAAATGTAACAGATAATTTTCTTTTGAAAGAGAGGCTCAGGGAAGATCCTCAGAAACCTCCTGTTGTCAGAGAGAAACAGAGTTCCTGTCTAGACAACACTCTGTAAAGTGCCACCTGGTCATAAAGATCAGAATATGCTGAGAGACCAGCAACGCTGAGGGAGTATTTAAACTACAACACACGGCAACATAGAGCTTGTCCACAATAGGACCCTTCTCAAGTTCTGCCACCAGTGATTACACCAGTCCAAGGAGCAGCTGTTGGGAAATAGTAAAGCTAGCCAGATCATAAAATCCTATTTTCTCATCCTCAGAACAATATTTCAGAACTCCATTGCCACTGTTCTCATTGTACATTACATAAATGTGACCTCCAGCTGCACCAGGAGTTGGGTAGTAAAGAGGCCCTAATGGTCTCCCCTCACATTTGGTTAAATGCAGGAAAGTGACCTGCCCAAGATATTCCTTTAGTACCTTTAGTGCTGAGTCTTCTCCCATGCAGACCTCGGCCACTCCCACGTGGGTAGAGTTTGCTGTGACTTGTCTACACAAAGGGACTCTGTACCAGCCTGATTGTCAACACCACCACTTATGATCGTGCTTCTTAAAATCTCTGATTTTTAGGCAACATTTTAAAAGACAGAGAGGGGCAAGATGTCTGGGGCAGGATTTGAGGGGGAAAAGCTAGAACAGGTTAAAATAAAAGGAAAGAGAGTAAAGTTGTGTTCAGTGTCTGATGAGGGTGCTTTTTATCAGGGTCACACACTCCTCCAACTACAAATGCGTGGGCATCTTCCATGCTTGCCTGTGAGTCTGGTTTCCTTTTAAAAGATAAGGCGGTCCCAAGACTCTAAGTATTGGTCTCAACTGGAGAGTCCAGATGGTATTCTGGTGGTGTCTGTGCTGGTTTCATGAGCCCAGGATGGCTTCACTCCCTTGTCTGGTGCCTTGGAAAGGATGACTTCCGAGTCTGGGCTCTACTAGTCCTGTCACCCTGAGTGACACCTGCACATTGCCTCTCTATGGTGGTGGTCTCTGAATATCCAGATTTCTGTCATCATATCTCACAGATCCCAAAAAATGTCTTCTGAAAGACCTGAAGCGGAAGACACCAGGGTCTTAAGTCCTGGGGCAGAAAGAATGTGTCTTCCTCCCTGTTCTATTAGTTCACAAATCACCAAACCTACCCAGTTTCAAGTGGATGGGACAAAACCCCTCCTCTCCCCAAGAGCACTGGACACAGAAACAAGCTTCAATTCCTCCTGGGTCAAATTGACTCAGACAAGGTAGTGATTCGCTCTGCCAGGGCACCAATTTGCCACAAGCTGGACCTCAACTGAGTTTAGGCCTAACTGGGTTTGGATTAATTTCTGTGGTCAGTAAATTGCATCCTCAGACACAGGTGCAGGCCAAACACCTGCTGTGGTTCCTGAAGCCACTCAGTGTGCCAGTACAGCTGGTGGGTGCTATGACCCCGACCTATAGGTCCACACATGTGGGTGTGAGAGTTCAGAAGGAAACCACTGCCCCCTCCCCTCGGGCTAGTCTTGTTCACTCACCAACCAGAGGCATGAGCATGGGTTTGTGTTCTGGAAGGTAAGTGCCCAGGACATGACTTAGGGATTTCATCATGATCCCGATTGATCTGATCTCTATATCCTCCTCCAGGCAGCTGGGACCAGGATTTCCTTGTGACCCTCTCTCCCTGACCCCACCACATATCTCATCCGGGGACTTCTGGGCTGTGTGTATTCAAAGAGGCTTGTTACCTCTTCATTCTCCAGATTGATCACCTCCTTCCACAGAAACTCTCCACACAAAACTCCTGCCAAGGTATTCAAGATTTTTAACAAGGTCAGACATTAATGTCATAATTAAAGCTTTAAGTATCATTCGAGATTGTAACAGTTAATTCTCTGTGTTAACTTGTATGGCCCACCAGGTCAGATATTAGGTCACACCTTATTCTGGCTGTTTGTCAGCGTGTTTTGAGATGAAATTAACATTTAAATGAATATACTCTTATAAAGCACTTTGCTCTCTCTAACGTGTGGGGGCCTCATCCAATCATTTCAAGGCCTTGGTAGAAGACAAAGGCTGACCCAACTGCTAACAATAGACAGTTCCTCCTGCTTGCCTGCTTTTGAACTGAAACATCTGCTCTTCCTGTGTCTTGAGTACGCCAGCCTGCAGACCAGAACTGCACCATTGGTTTTCCTGGTTCTCAGGCCTTCAGACCTGGGCTGGAACTCAATATCAGCTCTTCTGTGTTTTCACTTTGTGGACTCCACATCTAGGAACTTCTCAGCCTTCATAATCACATGAGCTATTTACACACACACACTCACATCCCTATCGGTTCTGTTTCTCCAGAGAAGCCTGGCTAAACAATGACTGAGGAATTTGATCTATTTTCTCTCTTGGGCTGGCTCACATCCAAATCCCAGGCTAAAGGTGAACTAGGAAAACTGTTCCACTTTATCCACCCCATATTGCCCTGGGAGTAAATGTTCTTGTTGTAAAAGGGATATGGTGAGCCAGAGGAGATGGTGTAAGCAAGTCCTACAAACCCAGCTCCTTCTAGGTCATGGCCAGCCGTAGGACCACAGCAGTTCCCAGATCACTAATGTCAGAGACTTTCCTGTATCTGCCAGGACTTAGGTGTGACCGCTGTCAAGTTTTCCCTCTGGTCCTTAGATTCCCGGTAAGTGATGAAAAGTATTTCTAAATGCTATGAGAATCCCACAAAAAGTTATGCATGAGTATGTTCATAGTAATTTTATTCAAAATCACCTCAAACTAAAAACAAACAGGTTTACATCAATGGAATGGGTAAACAATTTTTGCATAATTCCTTAAATTGTGGACTATTTCTTAATACAAAAGAATCAATGACAGATAGACACAACATCTTTATGCTGATTGAAGGAAACCGTACTCAACAGGGTACATACTGTGTTATTTACCTATTCTGAGGTTTTAGGACAGAAATATTTATCCATGGTGAAAAAAATCGGAACAGCGGTTGTCTTCCTTGGTGTTTATGTGGGAACTGACTGGGAAGGGGCACAAGGGAAGTCTGTGGAGGGAAGGATAATGTTCTATATCTTGGTATGGGTTTGGGTGACATAGGCACATGTGTCTGTAAAACTCATCACTTAAGATGTGTGTAAATTTTGTGTAAAATGTAAAATATTAAGTAAAAATATAAATCGTAAGTAAAATGAATGAGCTATAATATTATTGATCTCTGATAATATTATACTGAATTATTTAGGGAAATGCTTACTGATATCTCTAACTTTCTTTGATATGGATAAACAATAAGGTGACTTGATGGGAGGAATATGGAGAGATGAGTAAAGATGAGTAAACATGTACAAAGCAAGTACATCCAAATGATGATGATTGAATCAATGTTGTGGGGATATAAGTGTTCAATGTAAAATTCATTACATTTCCATCGTTTTTGAAAGGTTTCATAGTTGAATATTGGGAAAAAAACCACAAATCTTTGATGTCCTTCCCACTTTGACTTTTCTGTAGATCCCCATTACATGGGATATAAAGGTTCAGGGCAGCTGTATTTTTCAGAGGTGAAAAATCCTTTTAAAAGAATGAACCATACATTAAAGAATCATTCCTGAGTCTCTATTCTTTAGGCAATTCCTGAAAACTCCTGCCCTTTGTGTACCTGCCCTACCAGCTGCCTGGACCACGGAAGGTATTTCTTACACAGATTAGAGGGCAGCCACAGAGCACAGGAACATGGATACGACACTATGAAGGAGGCACTACTCTTGAGTCTGACTGATCAGAGTGATTATTAACACGACAGGAGGAGACCGGCTTTGTGCTGGTTCCACTCCATGAATAAAATGTTAGTGTTGGACTCATGCTTGTTCACATTTCAGTGAAGAAAATGTACTATATAGGGTTGTCAGTGGTGAGCCGGGCTTCCTCTCTCTTCTTCTTGCGGATCCAAAATCTTTGATGATGTCACCCAACAAGATTCTGAGTTTTGTTCCAAAGATTTATCTGCGTTTCCTACCTGACTTGTGCTACCCACGGTGAGCACTTGTTTGGCTAACAGCTTTCTCGGTTTTTCACCCAGCCTGTGTCCCCCTAACTCTGTTCCATTTGGGACTGGAAAAGCTCTGCATCTTTTTCAACACTAAAATTTCCTAGAAAAATGTGGTACCTGCCCTTTCTGAGGTTTCTCTTTCCACTCTGCTGTTCTGGCCACAGATTCTCCCCACAGTGTTCTCCTTCACACCCGCACTTCCATTCCCCTTGTTAGCCCGAGTTCTCAAGGCTTTGTGAGATTTCCCATAATTTCTATAAGGGTCGTGGAGCTCACGGCATTGTCCATCCTTGTGACGTGCTCCTTGTTTCGACTTCCCCCAGAGCTGAGGAATTTGGCATTTCTTTACCAAATCCAAAGGGCTCATCCTGGTCTTTCTCTCCTTTACCTGCCCACAGGGTGGAGAAGGAAGATGCAGGAGGGAAGGTAAGTACTTGAATCTGTTTTGGGAAGGTGAGGACTTGAATCATCTGTTCTGAGACCCAGAGGAGGAGCACGGGTCAGAGCGGCCTCCTCAGCAGGGTGGACATTGAGGGGATCTGGATAGAAGGGGCAGCAGAGGGAGCAGGAGCCCCAGAGTCCCCTATTCTCCCAGACTGCACCCAGTGTCAGGCCCTGCAGGCCTGCCTTCTATCCTAATCCCACACCACCCAGCTGGCCAATCTGAGGCTGATGTTCTGGGTGTGTCACAATGAGGCATCTGTGACTCCACCCACTCGACCATGTTGGGGATTCCTCGTGTGGTGGGCCCTGCGTGCCTCCAGCTGTGGGTAGCCAGCCTACCGAGTCTTTCCTCCTCCGTCCCACTGACTGTCTTCTCTGTCCAGTCTGGAGATGTCCCAGTACATTGGTGAATTCATTTACTGTCAAACGACCTGTACAAGGTCACAATGCCAGTTGGAAGAGTAGATACCTGGAACCTGTGTTGGAGCTCAGGGTTCAGAGAGCAGCAGGGGTCGCAGAAGCCCGGAAGGGCGCTGCTTAGCCTGGTGGTGCTCTTGCCCCTGTCCCTGTCACATTTGCCACAGATCTGCCCCTCTGATTCCCTGCCCCAGCACAGTGACTGAGGTTTCCATAGGGACAGTAAACAAGCCAGTTCTTATTTCATTAACTCATTCGTTAATCCCTTTAATTTCCACAAGTGCAGCTCACATTATGTCCTTTGTCAGCCTTCATTACAGTGAGGTCTTTCAGTTGGTGGTTTTTCTATTCTTGGTTTTTGAACTTATTTGTGGCAGCAGATAATTGTTTCATTTAGTCAAATTTAGTGTGATATTTATTAACATAAAAATGTTGGTCATGATCCCATCACAGATTATCATATTTCTCACAGATATTCAGCTGTATCCGTTGTATCAAAAAACAGGATTCTTGAGGCCAAACCTTCCTTGAATGAGCCCCCTGAAAGCCTGTTGCCTCTCATTCTGGAGATCAATTGGCAGAGGAAAAGAATAAGAACAAATTCTGAGAATGAAGGAGGCAAGGTGAGGCAGGATATATCAGTGTCAGATTCTTACATCCTAGCTATTGCAAGTGAACATTGTCTCCATGGATTGAATTTGTTTTCCTAATTTGTGTTGCTAATTGTTCATTTTTAGTGTATGTAAACAAAACTGATTTTTGGGCCAATTTTTCATCTTACAACTTTGAAAAAATGTTACCTCTAGCAGTGTGTGTGTGTGTGTGTTTAACCTTTAGGGTTTTGTATATAGAAGGTCAGGTGACCTGTGAAAAGAAATAATTTTACTTTTTCCTTTCCAATTTGGATGTCTTTTATTTCTTTTTCTCACTACTTGCTCAGGCTAGAACTTCCATTACTATGTGGAGGAGAAATGGTGAAATTCAACATCTTTGCCTCGTACCTGATAAAAAAACTTGTAGTCTGTCAACATTGAGTCTGATGTTAGCTGTATGTTTTCCTATGTGGCCTTTATTATGCTGAGGAAGTTTCCTTCTTTTACTAGTTTATTGAAGGCTTTTACTAAGAAAAGGTGTTGATTCTTATAATATGCTTTTCCTGCATCAATTGAGATCTTCATTAGTGAGCACAAAGACAAATCATTTGAGATGATCAGTCATGGTTATAGATGATCCAAAGAAGGTACCTACATATTATTTCCTCACAGCAGCTAAGACCTTTAGCTCAAAGGCCCACTGGTGCCAATCTCAAATTCATACACATTGAATTATGTTAAAGCAGCCCCATTTAGTAGATTTTAAGCCATCTAAAGCTTACCTCCTGTGCATACCCTGTGAAACATCACCCAACATCTGCCAGCCATAGATAAGGTAAACCATGAACTATAGACGTCTCCTAACTCCTGCTATCCATTCGTATTTCTCTGACTCAGAGACTCCCTTTATTGCTGTTGAGAGGCATCATCTTGACAAGTGGCCCCCTCTCCAACCCCTCTCCTCTTGGGAGTTTCTTTGCCATCCTACCTTTCTAGGTGGAGACCTGATATTACTGCTGCTGGAAGGTGTCATACTGTGAAAGACTTCCTCACTCAGACAAGATGTCTATGTGCCACCCAAATAAATCTTGTGTCATTCTGCCACACTGTGGTCATAATTGTATGCGATCAGTCCTGAAATCTCTTGGTTTCACCAAACTGCCCAGCATACCTACATAGGTCACTGTGGATAAATCCCACTGGGACGTGAGGTCCTCTGAGATGGGAGTGTTTACATTCCTAGGGAGTCCCAGCACTAGCAAAGACACACTGCCAGTGACACCAGGACGTACCACCTCCCTCCTAGAGATGTGTTAGGCAGAAGTGTTGATTCCTGGATAAGCCACCAGATAGGATCCAGGGTGGCTACCCAGAATCACAGCTAAAGTAAACTACAGGGGTTAGAACATGTATTGACTTAGGAAGACCATAGAAATTGTTGCTCATCTTCCTCACTCATGACTTGAGATTTTTTACCGTGACTGTACAGTAGAATCATTTGTGGAGACTTTTAAAAGTAATAATGATAGCAGTTTCAACTACACATGTGCTCGTTTAATTGGACTCAGTTAAGCCTGTAGTTTTGAAATGTGCTAGTGTGGCAAAAGCACGAGTCATCTCAGTGGATATCATGGGAGCGTTTCCCCTTCATGTTTAGATTTGATATTGGTGTTTGCTGAAAGACTAACATTTCCAAGCCCTGTGGACAAAGGGAGAGATGATTTTTGTGAGAACATTAATTTTGCTTGGGGAAAAGTGTATAGCCTTAACTATTAAACAAGAATGCTTATGTGGAGGATGGTAAGTTTGGTATCTTATCTTACTGAAGCTTTATTTTCTAGGCTGCTATGTGAGAGAGAGCACAGCAATAGTGCTATTTGGGGTGACTGGTGGGTGTACAAATCAGGAATAACCTGAATAAGATACAAAGTGTGGTCATGGAATTAACTCTTTCCTCCACTTAGCTAAATTCAGAGGTTTGGGGACGAAATCCAAGGAACTATCTGCAGGCGGTGAGGGCAGAGCTGCCTGTTTTCTCTCTCCAGGCTGCTCCCAGCAGCAGAGATATAGCCTGAGGGTCCACCAAATATTTTAGAATACATGTCTTTGCTACTGACCCCCAACCTTGACTGACCAGGGTGGCGGCACGCTGAGAAGCGTCGCAAGTGGAGCAGAAGATCACAGTTGTGTCAGCACCGGAGTATGAAGGAAAACTGATGATGTTGGAGGGAAGATGGAATGAGGGAGCTCAGGTGTGTGGAAAGAGCTGTTGGAGAAAGGAGAGACCCAGAGAGGGGGCTGAATCTCTGTCCACACACCAAGGAGAGTAGACCTGAATCTGTGTGTTTAGAACTGCAAAAAGGAAACTACAACACCAACCATTAGCTTCTTTAGCAACAGTTTTTATTGGTGAATATTTGCAAGTATTGATCTATCTAAAACTGTATTTCTTACAAAATTGTACCTTCAGTATTGCCAGATCACTTCATTTTCCATTTTATGCCACATTTTCATAAATAGATATTTTCACAAAATCTCAGTTATTTGCTGACTTGTGTGTTAAAGGATTCTTTGAGAGGTTTCCCCACCACACAGACACACACACACACACACACATTTTTTTGGGATAAGAACTCTACCTGTAGTTTTATCCACTTGGATTTTTGGATTGCTATTTCCTCAGTAAGAATATGTTAATGTTGACTAAGTAATAAGTGATCACTGAAGGCTTCGTTCACTCATGACACAGACCGTTTGGCACAGTCTGAATCCACACTATACCACAAGTACTGTTCTATCAATCAAATATTTCTTATTATATTACATTGAATAATTTCTCCACTAATAATTATTTGTAAGAATTATTTAGTATTACTCAAGATCCTTTGGTATTCCTCAAGAAACTTCATCTTATTGCCTGTTTTAGCATTTATTCCTTCACTGAGTTTTCTTGTCCACACCATACCTGGTAGTTGGTGGAATATTTGTTCACAATGATTACAGACCTAGGAGTTATCCCATGTGGAGTTTGCTCATGTTTAACAATAATAATTAACAAACAACTAGGGGTTCTTCTATGCATAATCCACTGAACGTTTAGAGTTGTTGCTGAGAACATGTATATCATTATATTGAGTGTGAGTTCTGCCGTGTTATCTAAAGTCAGGCCCGTGACTAAAGGCTTTTCCACATTAATGCCATATATATGGATCCAATTCCATATGAAAATGCATATCTTTTTTAAGGAGTATGATGACTGAAGACTCTTCCATATTGATTACACAGAGTGTTTCTTTACTGTGTGAGTCCTTTGGTTTGTTTAAATGTTAAAGCTATGATTCATGTTTCTTCCACACTGAAGCCATTCATGATTTCCTCTTCAATGTTGGGTTTCCTCGTGTCGTCTAAGGGAAGAACGATGACTGAAGAATTTCCCACATAGCTGGCATTCATATGGTTGCTCTCCAGTGTGGGTTCTCTCATGTCGCCTAAGATTAAAATATTGACTGAAGGCGTTCCCACACTGATGACACTCATATGGTTTTTCTCCTGAGTGTGTTCTGTTATGCCGTCTAAGTTCAGAACTTTGACAGAAGTCTTTCCCACATAGAAGACATATATGTGGTTTCTCTCCTGTGTGGATTCTCTTGTGCTGGCTAAGGCCAGAGCTTTGACTAAAGACTTTCCCACACTGAGGGCATTCATAACGTTTCTCTGCAGGATGAATTCTCTCATGTTTCCTAAAGTAAGAACTTTGGCTGAAAGCTTTCTCACATACATGGCATTCATATGGCTTCTCTCCTGTGTGAGTTTTCTCATGTTGTCTAAGGTACGAGCTTTGACTGAAGACTTTCCCACACAGATGACATTTATATGGTTTCTCTCCAGTGTGGATTCGAATGTGGTTTCTAAGGTCAGAATTTTGCAAAAAACCATTCCCACATAGATGACATTTATATGGTTTCTCTCCACTGTGAATCATCTTGTGTCGTCTAAGGCTAAAGAAATTACTAAAGGCTTTCCCACATAGATTACATTCACATGACACATCGCTAGTGTGAATTTGATTAAGGGATGACTGATCATGAAGTGATTTTGCACAGTGTTTGCTGAGAGGAGGTTTCTTTCTCATTTGAACTCACAAGTGTAGAGGCAATGAAGATCTATGAGTAAATTTATCAACCACATCAATACATTCAATGATATCCACTTGAGTATGAGATACATGCTTTGGGGAAGGAGATAAAAGTTTATTAATGGTTTGCCCACCTATATCCATACATTCATTTTTCTACATATAAATACTAGAATATCAGTCAGTAATAATCTCTTGATGAAGTATTTCCAATATTATTGCATATGCATGTTGTGTTACTCTCCAGGAGGGACAAATATTTTGTCTTTTGTAGTATACCAACTACAGAGGTGTCAGATTAACATATTGAAGTCTTCGAATTTAATCTGACACCTCTGTAGTTGGTATACTACAAAAGAGAAAATAAGACTTCAATATGTTTCAAAGCTTAGATAATGAGCAGTGTTCATGCAATTGTGCTTCTTTTTTTTTTTAGATTTCAAGTCATTACTTTGAAGTCATGTTAATTTCTTAACTGATTTTAAACTATCCAAAACATTTTGCCTAGAATGTGCTTAATCCCACCTTAATTACATTAGGAGATTCTGCCCATTTACTAACTCATCTCATTGGAAGGTCTTTAATTTAGATGACTAGAGTTCACACCCATGAAACTTAACATTGGCATGGTGAGAGATAATTTCTTCATGCTGTTATGTTTCATTGACATAATTTCTTGATTTTTAAGGGGATTTCTCCTTCCTAAAGTAATTGAAAAAAATGTAATATTTTAGAATGGCATTAGGGGAATGAAAATATAGAAAAATACCAAGGTTCATTTCAGTATGTTTCAAAAAATGGCAATTAGGTGGAGAAATGTGTCAAATAAAGAAATACTCTAGGTAGTAGAAACATTTTAAAGGATGTTGTCAATTAGAAGAAAAAAATAAAGATTGAAACATGAAAACCAGTATGTGACTATGAGATGTTGGGTCAGCAAATGGTGGGAATATTTTTAAATGGGTAGATCAGGACAAGAATCACTATGTTAAAGTTTAACTACAGTAATTACACAAATATCCTTCTCCCTAAAGGGAAAGAAAATGGCAGGAAGACATGAAGTGTGATTGGTATATGCAAGGAATGGTAATAATATGAGGAATTTTGCCCCAGTGTCCTCACTGACATTTCGGAATATATCACTCACTTCACAACATCTTCAGATGGTATTTCCAGGGATGTATTAACTCAATGACCAAGGCCTCTGCATTGAAGCACAAGTCCCTGATGCTTACCTGGACTCTGGTGTTGGAGAAATCCACTTCCTTGACTCCACAGCTCTTTTCCTTGCACCAATTGGAAAAGCACATCTGATTTGAATATCTGATAGCCTGTTTGTGGGAAAAAAATATGTGGATTGTGAGATCTGTGCTAATTAACATTTGCTGTCATCAAGTCTAGTGCAGGCTACTGAGGAAGAATAAAGAGATGATTGAAGGTCAGTCCTTGAAACAACATATTCAACAGAGAAAACACTGAAGGCCCCACACTGGACCTGGAAGAAATCCAGACTTACAGCGAAAACCGGGGGGAATGCTAGATGCTGGTGCCCATACCCAAGTTTAAAGAAAGAATGCACAATCCTGTCTTTTCAAAATGGAAGAGATTAAATGTCTTACCAGTATGTTGAATATATTTTCAAACAGCATGCAATAAACATAACCTTTACAAGAATAATCAAAATTATACTGTTTTCACTACTCTGTTCCCAAGCCTCCATGTAGAGACTAGAACAGAATAATTATTTTAAAAATATTTAAACAATTACTTATGCATTAAAATAGTCATTGAATTCCTAGTTCTGTTCTGAGTGTTGGCGACTGAGTAGCAAGAAAAGCATTAATTTGTGGGCAAAATTATATTCTAGTGTGGTGACAAAAAGTAAAGTGTATAGAAACATCTTTCTTTTAAGTATTTATGCAGGTTATGAAAGATTCATGGCAGTGATAGGAATGGGGTATGGAGAAGCTGTTCTAGATGCTTGTTCAATGAGTGAATGAATGGACACATACACAAATACATGTCGACAGACTCACCCACGGAGACCAGATGATTGATACTTTCCAGCGTCACATCTCTGTACAGCTTTCTCTGGGATGTGTCCAGCAGGACCCACTCTTCCTTGGTGAAGTCTACAGCTATATCTTCAAACGTCACTGATTCCTATAACATCGATATACTGGTTTAGATAGAGCAATCCCTACCAATGTCCAGGGTCAGAGGGTTGAGATGACAGCACAGAAGAAATGATGGGAAGCTGAGTGTATAGAAAGATCAATCTGTGCTAGGGGTTCCACTCAGTTTACTGTCACTGCTGAGCTGATATGCAACTTTCAGATATATTCACAGAGACCTACATACTCTGACTTCATAATATTTTATTGTAAGGGAATATCACATGACATGTGTTGTAATCAATGTGGAAGTGTTTCAACAACGTATTTTTTGGGACTTCCAGACAGATGATTATGAAATATTCACTTGAAATTCATAAAATCCTAAAAAAGAGAACAAAGCAGGAGGCATCACAATCCCTGACTTCAAAACATACTATAAAGCAATAGCAATCAAAACAGCATGGTACTGGTACAAAAACAGACACACAGATCAATGGAACAGAATTGAAAGCCCAGAAATAAAACCACACGTATACGGACAGCTAATTTTCGACAAAGGTCCTAAGAACATGCAATGGAGAAAGGAAAGTCTCTTCAATAAATGGTATTGGGAAAACTGGACAGCCACATGCAAAGAATGAAAGTGGATCATGTGCTATCGCCATTCACAAAAATTAACTCAAAATGGATCAAAGACCTGAAGGTGAGACCTGAAAGTATAAAACTCATAGACGAATGTATAGGCAACACACTATTTGACATTGGTTTTAAAGGAATCTTTCAGATGACATGCCTACCCAGACTAGGGAAACTAAAGAAAAAATAAACAAGTGGGACTTTATCAGATTAAAGAGCTTTTATAAGACAAATGAAACCAGAATCAAGATGAACAGACAACCAACTAGCAGGGAGAGAATATTTGCTAAACATACATCTGACAAGGGGTTGATCTCCATGATATATAAAGAACTCACACAACTGAACAACAAAAATCAAACAACTCAATCAAAAAATGGGCAGAGGAAATGAAGAGACACTTCTCCAAGGAAGATATACAGATGGCCAATAGGCACATGAAAAGATGCTCAACATCACTAATCATCAGGGAAATGCAAATCAAAACAACACTAAGATACCACCTCACCCCCGTTAGAATGGCTATAATCACCAAGACAAAAAACAACAATTGTTGGAGAGGATGTGGAGAAACAGGAACCCTCATACACAGCTGGTGGGAATGCAAATTGGTGCAGCCTCTATGGAAAACGGTATGGAGATTCCTCAAAGAATTAAAAATAGAGATGCCCTATGATCCAGCCATCCCACTACTGGGAATCTATCCAACGCACCTGAAATCAACAATCCAAAGAGGCTTATGCACCCCTATGTTCATTGCAGCATTATTCACCATAGCCAAGAAGTGGAAGCAACCTAAGTGTCCCTCGACTGACGATTGGGTTAAGAAAATGTGGTATATATATACAATGGAATACTACTCAGCCATAAAAAAAGACAAAATCGTCCCATTTGCAACAACATGGATGGGCCTGGAGCGTATTATGTTAAGTGAAATAAGCCAGAAAGAGAAAGACAAACACTGTATGATTTCACTCATATGTGGAATATAAACCAACACATGGACAGAGAAAACTGGACTGTGGTTACCAGGGTCAGTGGGGGTGGGGGGTGGGCACAAGAGGTGAAGGAAGTCATATATATGGTGATGGACAAACAAAAATATACAACCGAAAATTTAGAAACCATTAAATCATCAATAAAAAAATTGTGAAAAAATAACATAATTGCTCATTCCTTCTATACCTCTCTCCCGCTCCTCTCACCACTGAACAACCCTCACACCAGGTCTTGTAACATTGGATTTATTACACTCACTTGCTGAAACATCTGCCTCCCTAATGACTGTAAATGTTCTGCTTCTCACTCAACTCCATCACTTGCAATCACCACCATCCTAAGCCCATTACATCCTTAAACCGAGTTAATGGGTTAATTATTTGACAATGAGGACTTGGGCTTGTGAAAAGAAAGCAAACTTCTCTTGTCTCTTCTATAAATACACAAGCTTCATGGAGGCTATCATAAACATGTGTAATGTTAGGAAGGAGATTAGTTATTGATGAGGCCCTGACCCAGGATAATCATCTCAAGTCCTGGGCAAACTTCATTGGAACTCATATGCCTGAGGGACACCTGATTGCTCTTAGAACGTCCATGCCGATAGGAATTACTTGCTCATCTAATGGAACCAGGGATGTAATTTCTGTAGAAAGAGGCATTCTTTACTCACAAGTGGCTGCATTGTCAATATTTCAGTTTCCAGGTGTCTTTATCTTGGTTTTCACTCACAGACAGTCCAAGCACTAAGCAGGCAAATCTGAGAATACAGAAAGAAGCCATGAGACCACAGTCCTGTGCACAATGTCCAGCCCCACCTGTCAGGAAGCCCCAAACGTTCACCTGGGTATGACCCCCCAGCCCAACAAACTGAAACAAGTGGTTCACTCTAAGAATAATATGCAGAGGATTCTTCTCTCCCAGGGTCAAATGTTAAGAAGGCTATAGCTGTGATTGATAATAAAGAAAGTCAAAATACAGATATATTACAAATAAGAGCATGATAAGCATTGTGTTTTGTATTTTAAAAAAACTTATGACATCCAGACTTGTTCAATTCCCTCCCTGATTCCAAAGCATTATGATCCCTGACTCATCGCACATGTAGAACCTAAAGGTATACATTGTGAAATTTCTCAGATTTCATTATTCTCGCCTTATGCACTAGCAATGGTCCTCCAACATCCACAGCAGCCCTCTAGAGCCTCACTCTTCCTCTTCTCCCTCAACCCTGACTTTTAGATCTGTCCCCCACGGACTTGGACATCAAGCAACTAAGAATCTATTTTATGATGGAGTTAATCAATTCAAAACTTATTCCATTTGTAGGGATTAATGGCATCGGTCTCACGAGTCCAGTCCTTAAAATCCCCTGCATCAGAAAGTAGCAGGAGCACGTGAGTCATCATGTTACTGTCATGTTTATCTCAGTCCTCTAGGTCAAAGATGCTCAGATAATATGGAAGGGCTAGGATTTAGGAGACAATCTAGCTGCTCCATCTGATAGTTTAGTCAAGTAGTAGCTGAAATCCTCCAAATCCTGTTCTTTATTAATCTTCTTTAGCTGCAACCTCAATCATTTTCATTATGTAGAGACACGTACATATATGTATATGTACATGCAAATCTACATACACACACACACACACACACTGTGAGAGAGAGAGGAACATTCAACAACTATAATTTCTCCACTATCATATAAATAAAAAATAAACATATTTCATGGAAAAATCACAAAAATGCACCATAAACAGAGGGATCGTTAACTCACCAGTCTGTACCTTTGGTTCAGGAAAAAAAAAAAAGTTAAATTTGTATTGTGTGATTGTTTATTTGCAGATTTACATATATTTGCTCATTTAATCCCCACCATAATCATGTTAATTATAGTTTATTTTCCAATATAACAAATGACATAAGCAGAGGTTCCAAAAACTTTAGTAATATTACTAAGTCACACATCTAGAAAACGGAACAGCTGTCATTTCATTTTGATCAGCCTGTCTCCTGTGCTCAAATTCCTTTAGGGTGAAACAGCACACCTATGTGTTACCTGGAATAGTAACTCTAACGTGAGTATTCAGAAGCACCGTGTTATTACAATGTCTTTTTCTTCTTGCATTTTCACAAAATCACTCCTTCCGCCCAGGTTCTCTACCACATGGGAATCTCGAGACTATTGACCCCACCTCCTAAACATCATAATCTTTATTCATATTTTTGCCCAGTTTCATCTAAATTACTCATTTCAACAAGCATTTCAAAGACCAACCTGTTTTTTATCCCTTGGACTATTTGTCACATGAGCTCAAGGCCCCATGGCAGCTGCCTCTTCCAAGACTGCAGCTGACAGCACATGGGGAAGACGTGCATCCCAGTCTCAACACAGGATCATCATTCCAAATGGGTTTCAATTACATCTATTAATTGCATTATATTCTGCTGGAAAAAAAAGTCACTCTTCCAGTACCAGTGACTAGATGGCTTAAACAACAGAAATTTATTTTCTTATCATTCTGGAGGCTACAAGCCTTAGGTCAAGGTATGTGTGGGGTTGTTTTTTTCTGAGACCTCTCTCTTTGGCTTGTAGACGGCTCTCTTTTCTCTACATTCTCTATGTGCCTGTGCCCTAATTTCCTCTTCTAGTAAGAGCATCAGTCATATTAAATTAGAGTCTTCCCTTAATTACCTCTTTATCAATTACTTCCACTCTAATGTACCTATCTCCAGATAAAGTTATATTCTGATGTCCTTAGGGTAAAGTCTACAAGACAAGAATTTGCAGGCCACACAGTTCAGCCCTTGAATTACAGATGAATTACATAATATGACAAAATAATTTAGTTTATCCCTATAATATCTCCAAATATTCAGATATTCATATCCAGTGGTTACTTATTTTCTCCGATTAAACTCAAAAGTCATGCTACCCCTGGCAATCTCTACTTTTGAATCACCCTCTCTCCTTTTTTTGCAGGAACTACATTATTGATTTAAATTGAGTATATTTTAAGGGAAATCTCTGTATATATTCACGATCAATCCCCTCATTGTCTGGCCTATCTTGAAACAGAAATCTCCTCTGAAGATATTTTCTCTCAAGCTCCTGCTTCACAATAAAATTGAAAGTGCAATTATCAGATGCAATCAGATGTAAAAGAGAAGCTCTGGATAAATGTAAGAATTTGCTAATGGCACACATGCATCCAGTGTCCAGGAGCACACTTAATGTCCAAGAGACACTCAATGAGTTGTATTTAGTGATTGAATTAGCCAGAGCACATAAGAGTATCCAAGGCGAGAAGGAAGATCCAGGAAACCTAAGCAAAAACTGACCATGAGAATCTATTTGGTTTTGACTTCATGGCAAATTCAGAGTCAAATGGAACATTGTTTTCTACTTCTAGAATTTTTCTTTTATAGAACGTTAGGAATATGGAAATTCCTATTTGACATCGAGGTAACCCCTAGGCACGTGCAACAGAGCAGCCCTATGGATAGAAAGAAAGAATGTACCAGGCATCCCTGTGCTACACACATGCTTCCCAGGAGTAGTGCCAGAGTCGGTCACTTAACGGGTCAGAACTGGGGCACAAAAGCAGCCCCTCAAGAGCTGATCTTTCTTAGATTATGGAGAATCCTGACCAGATCCCTCAAACTCTTGGCATATCCTCTGTTAAATAGCCAATATTTTGAGACAGACACATATCCTGCTATAGCACAACACTGGCACGTAATTATCCCCAAAATATTTCCGTGAATTTCTGCTATTTAAAGAGAATTAACCTGAATGATAATGACTTGAAAAAAAATAACTAATGCAACAACTATTAAAAAAGCTGAAGTAAAATAGGTTGGAATGAAAAAGTAATTGATGATCTATATTCAAAGAATCTTTGCCTTTGAGCAGAGGAACATCACTTAAATTATCCTATAAGTTTAGAAATGAACTGACTCCCAATTATTAAAAACCTTATTTAAATAGACTTGAAATCAGAATTACAAGAATGAAGGTGAGAGATTTTAAGACAAAAGAATGACAGTAAGTGCTAGGAAGACAAGAGAAGGAAGAAAAATGACTTGGCAGAGCTCTGAGCTTCCAAGAGTAAAATGAAATCGTTTAAGAGAAGAGGCCGTTTTGGGAGATGAAAGAAGGGAATAGATGCTGCTCAGATATCACGCATATCTTTGGATGACAGGCTTTAAAATGAGCAGAAGGAAAAATTAAGAAAAAAACTTTTGAGGGGCCGCCATGGTGGCGTAGTGGTTAAGTGCACGTGCTCTGCTTCAGCAGCCGGGGGTGCAGGTTCAGATCCCCAGCGTGCACCAACACACTGCTTGTCAGGCCACGCTGGGGCGGTGTACCATATAAAGAAGAGGAAGATGGGCACAGATGTTAGCCCAGGGCCAGTCTTCCTCAGCAACATGAGGAGGATTGGCATTGGATGTTATCTCAGGGCTGGTCTTCCTCACCAAAAAAAAAGAAAAATCTTTTGAAAGGATTACAGATAAATTGAAAGCTAACAAAGAGACGTCTGCAGCCAACAAAATCAGTGTTGCCAGTATATATAACAAAGGAAATGGTATAAAATTAATTTTATTATTTAGTTCATTAAAGAAATAATAAAATATATGAAAGCATAATTTTAGCGTTTGTTCAAATCCGTTAAGCATTTGGAAAAAAAAACATATGAAACTTCAAAAATTAGCAAAACTCCTCCATGGAGTCTATATTCAAAGATCAAGAATTATTGGAAGGTCATTATACAAACTCAAGGAAAATATGAAACTATTTCACTCAACAAACTGAGATATTGGAGAATTCCTACAAAGCCCTCAGGGAAACCAGCTGTGATCCTGGTTTATAACCAAGTATACTTTTCATCAAATATCACAACTAGAGATGGATTTAGAGAAGACTTGTTTGTAAGGATAACTCATAAATGAAACAATAACTTAACTGATCACAGAGAGACTGTGCCGGGGACAGAAAAGGGTGCATTATGAGATGGAAGTCAAAGCAAAGCTGTTTTATGATGGACTCCAGTGTGGAGTGATTAGAAACTATCTCAGGAAATGGATTAAATGCATTTCAAAAATCATACCTAGACAAGCAATCTTTAGAAGGACTAACAAAATGTATTCAATGGTCCTAAATTATTCATTAATTTATGCAAAATATATTGACCAACCCCTCCCTAAAGCAAGAGTAGTGACTTAGGTCTCTGGCGACCTCAGGGTGGGTGGTGGCACAACTTAGGCTCTTCCTCCAGTTCTCTTAAAGAGCTGCCTGGAAGGAGACATTCTACTTCTTAAATATCATCTTAATATTAACAACATTGCTTACCACTTAGAGGCAGAATTATTTTTCAGCCATTCCAGGGTTATTTGGACACACTTATTTATTTCTGGGTTGCAGCTTTAGGGACCTTTGTTTCCCCACACCAAAACCGTGTTCTCAAACATCTGTCCATAAAATCACCAGAATATCTATATACACTCACTTGCCTGTTCTTTTCCTTTCAATTCAGAATGACAGTTGGCAAAAGTCATGTCACTAAGTGAGGTCTCTCCGATTTCCACACTAATGATTGGCTAGGCACTATTCCAGGTGCTAAGGATATAGCAGTTGACATAACTGAAAGAGTTTTACCTTTTTGCCTCTTACATTCGATAAATGTACAGACAGGATAACAAAGAACAAGCATCTAGTCCAGGAAAATAGATTTAAACATGAAGAAAGTATGAAACCAAAACAAACGTACTTCAAATTAATAGTGAAATTGGAAAAATATATCATCTCAGATTGTATCACAGTTGAAAGCTCAACTTTTCATGATTTTCAACCTCCAATATATCCAAAGCAATTCAGGAATGGTGTAATTCTAATTAAGTTCACAATTATTCTAGAATTTTATAATGAAAGCACAATACCCTGAAGCAGAAGATCTACTTTTAAGGTGCATAATTGATCCTGCATACAAATGGATTGTATACTATGAGGGAGGAAAATTTCTTAGTTTTTTAAAAAAAGGAATATGGAACAGCCCTACAAACAATGAAATTAAACCAGAAAATAGTGACAACCGTAGAAGACACAATCTGTCAACTGAAAAGTAAGGGGAAATATATCTTTTAAATATTGACACAAATATTGTCAAAGTACATTATGAAAAATGCTAACACTTGAATACAGTAACATTATGTATAAGTACAAATGGAACAAAGCTTAAACAACAGTCAAAGGAAATTATTAGTTTTCAATATATATTAACTTTTTAATGAATAAAATAAATATGAGCTCCTATCTCAAGATGGTTAAGAAATAAAATGAAGAGTATCATTTGATGAAACTCATACAAGAAAATTAATTCAGAAAAGCAGAAAGTGAAGCATTTATAACAGCAAAAAATGATAAAACTTTAAGATATAGATCAACATGCCACTGAACTTTCCAAAATGAAGAAAATGCTCTATATCTGCATTGTACAATACAGTAACTGCCAGACACGTGTTATTAGAAAATACTTGAAATTTGGTTAGCACTACTGAGTATCTGAGGTATGGCTTTTTTATTTCATTAATTTATTTTTTTTAGCCACATGTGGCTGATGGTTATTGTACTGAACAGCTCAGATCTGGGATCTTTGAGTAAACAGATAAAATAACTAAATCCAAGTCAAAACTGAAAAAAGGAGACAGATAGTCAAAACCAGGAAATGAGAGTGGTGAAATAAATGTGGACACAAGGAAATTTAAAGATCCTAAGGAGCTGCTTTGATATGACTAACGTCTAAAGACAGGTAGGACTTCTGTAATTTTAAGGGAATGGGGCCAGCTCATATTTCACTGTGTGGAGAACTCACCAGAACCCGATATTGGAGGAGATGGTGAAGCCAAATAGATTCGGAGGCAAGTTCTACAGACAGGGCGCCAATTCCTCTTCTTCCAGTGTTGTGAACTCTGCAGTGTCTTCTACTCTGGGCAAATGAGTCCATCCTCTGTTTGACTTCCCTTTATATAGGGAAAACAGTTAATAAACTTAATCAAGGCTACATTCCAGGGACACACCCTGATTGGATAGATGCCAGTCAGGGCTTCAGTTGGTGGGACACACCCTGTTCAATTTGATTAGATTTTCTAGACTAATACAAAGTCATAACCCTCACACCAAGTTGGAGAGCAAAGCTGTAATGACATTGTGAAGGGATATTAGTAAGATTCATTCATTCCTTTGCTCATTCATAAATACATTTTAGTGCATTCTTTGTTCCAAGAAACATTTTATGTCTTGGAAATAAATCAGAACACCAGACTAAATGGGATTCTATGGGCATGAAGCTGGAATTAACTGGAGGAAAAATGGACTTAAAAATAAGATGAAAAATGCTCTGATGAGCATACCGGTGCATATATCTTTTTGAATTAGTTATTTCATGTTCATCGGATAAACACCCAGTAGTGGAATAGCTGGATCATACAGTATTTCTATTTTTAAATATTTGAGAAATCTCCATACTATTTTCCATGGTGGCTCTACCTTTTTTGCATTGCCTCCAGCAGTTTATGAGGGTTTCCTTTTCTCCACATCCTCTCCAACACGTCTTATTTCTTGTCTTGTTGATTATAGCCACTCTGATGGGAGTGAGGTGATATCTCATTGCAGTTTTAATTTGCATTTCCCTGATAATTAGAGATGTTGAGCGTCTTTTCATGTGCCTGTTGGCCATCTGTGTATCTTTTTTTGAAAAATGTCTGTTCATATCCTTTCAACCACTATGTTCCAGCATTATTCACAATAGCCAAGACTTGGAAGCAACCCAAGTGTCCATAGACGGATAAATGGATAAAGAAGATGTGGTATGTATAGATACACAATAGAATACCACACAGCCATAGAAAAAGAGAAAATTATGCCACTTGTGACAATATAGATGGACTTTGAGGCTGTTATGGTAAGCAAATTAGTCAGACAGACAAAGACACATACCATAGCATTTCGCTGCTATGTGCAAGATAAACAAACAAACAAACACATAGATAATGAAAAAAGATTGATGATTACCAGAAGGGAAGTAGTTGGAGGGAGGCCCAAAGGGGTAAAGGGACACCTTTGTATGTTGATGAATAAAAACTAGACTGTTGGTGGTGAACATGATAAAGTCTCCATGGAAACTAATTTATAATAATTTGCACCTGAAATTTACACAACATTCTAAGCCAATCTGACCTCAATAAAATAATAAATAAAATGAAATTAAAGATGAACAAATATGAAGATTTGAAATATAAATTATGATTGACAAAATAAGATATATTTCTGGGATCGATAGCTTGATTGTTAGGGTAGTGATCCTATGGTACTTTCAATAAAACGTTAAGAATTTATTTACTATTCATAGAAAATGGAAAGGCAAATTTATACTCGGTTAGTGGTGAAATAAAAAAAAAGTATTACTACATAGTAAATTATTCCACTTGTATGTCTTTCACAATTGATATATGCATTTGAATGGAATTCTTACGGTTGTTGAAATAGGCTCTTCTGGCTTAAAATTCTTTTCCCCAAGAGGAAATCATTAAACCATGGGAAATAGTAAGGGTTCCATTGTATCTGAGGACATTTTGGTTATTTTTCTAAAAATACTTGGCTATCCTATTAGGTCATGCATGTCAATTCCTTCTCCCATGCTCATTAAAGATTATTTCAAATCTTTGCTATCACCATCCAATCTCCACAGACTCATCTTTTCTCTCATATTTATCAGATGGTTTGTAAACTATTTAACAAATGAAATTGATAATTCTGGATGTAGATACGTTCAACCACTAGATGTAAAGTATTTCTGCATGTTCATTCATTGTTTATACCACCTTCCACATAACAGGAAAGGAATTACCTTTAATCTCAGCTAGGTCATTAATTTCTAGGTTTGTGTTCAGTTCCTATTCTCTCCTGCCATATCATGAATTGGAAGTTATAATTTAAAACATATACACTTTAAAATAAACTACTGCCTCTCATTCTGATCCTTCCTCTCAGCCTTTAAAATGTTATAGTATCACTCAACCTGAAATGTGAATTGAAAAAATACAAAGAAACAAAAGACTTTGAACTCCTCTAATTGCCAGTTTCCCCCTCTCCTCTCCTTTTAAATCCAAGTTGACGGTAGAGTCCATTCACCAATATTTCTTCTCATCCCACACCAATCTGAATTTTTCCCCGTTAATTCATGCATCTCATCATTGCTGACAACACTAATGATCTAACCAACAAAAAAATCTCATGAGTTGTCATCGGTGTATATGTTGTTTTCAACTTCAGCAGAATTTCATTCCTACTGCTCATGAGTCCTATTTTCCCTGGAATCTTTTCACTGTTGTCATGGTCTTAGGTCCCAGAGAACAGAAGAGATGGAGTTTACTGTGCTGGATGTTTATTAGGGAGTGATCTTGAGATGAACTTCTTTGGATAGGATGGGGAGGAAGGAACACATGCTGAGGGAGAAGTCTAGCTGCAATGCAGCCTTACAGCATCCTCCGACCCCACAGTTTGCCATAGAACCAGCATGACCCATTATATTTGTCCTAAATTGAACCAAAGTGGTCCTACCTCTATCAATCATTACATGCCAGACACTCTGGGGAGTGTGTCACCTTGCGGCAGGGGGCTCTTTGCACTGAGTCAATCCCAGCATGTGCTGACAAAGTCCTCCAGGGAGCCCTAGGGTGGATCTGCCCTCCTATGTCACACCCTGCAGATCAGAGAGTAGTGAGGATGATATCCTACAAAGCTCTGGCCCAAAGAGGCAAATCTAGATGTCTGAACTTTGTGGGCCTGGCTAGTGCAGATGGTAGCAATGCAGGCAGTATATGAGACAGGTGACATGACACTGGGGGCTAAGTGTTTGCACTAAGTGGTGCTTCTGTGCACCAGGTGTGGATCAGGACACGTAGCTGCCTTCCTTGCACGTAGCTGCACCCTGTCAGCTAGCTGTCCTTCCTCCTTAAAGCCGGTGGATGTCTTATGGTGGTCCCTCCACCTTTTCTCATAGCCTCTCCTTTTCTCATTGGCTCATGAGTTCTCAAATTCCTCTTGCCCTCCACTGGGTTGGATTGTTTTTCCTTCCTGCTGATAGGCTTGCCCTCATGGAACGTTTTTCCCTGTTAAATCTAGAACGCCAACTCCCATCACCACATGAAAACTGATATTGTTACCTTGTCATTCACAGTGGGAAAGCTGTCTTCTGTACTCACATCTCTTTAGGTTTATCATTGTCATTAATATAAAAATTATAACTCCATCATAATGATCATCATTATGATCACTATTGCTGTTATTCATCGTTATTTTCATTAGTACCTTTTTTATTATGAATTATTTTTGTGGTTTTAGATATGCAGCATTAAGTATTATTTCTCTATAGACAAGTGATTCCTCCTCTACCACATGGTATTTGTTCTTCTGTAGAGCATCTTGAAATACTCCAAATTGGCCTCCAGAAGCAGGACAAACCCTTGATGCCACGGGAGCCTCTGGGACCATATCCTTTGCATGCATATGCCTCTGTTAAAATTTAAATTCCTCTGCCGTTCTCACCAACTGCATTTTCCAGCTTAGACGCCCAGGGAAGTTGTCCTTACACCAACCAAACCACCACAAAATTATTTTAGTCTAATCGGAGGCCCTGGAACCAGTCTTTCCTTCTTGGAAAGATAGGAGATTATGTCTATGCCCATGTGAACATCCACAGGATTTCCTATATCCATTCAGGAGCCCTGGAACCACCATAGCTAAAATGGAGGTGCAGGGATGGCTTCTTAGGCCTGAGACTCTGAAAATCTTTTAAGTCCCCTCAGGTGCCCAGGATAGGCTTGTGCAACACTGGAAGGCACAGAGAGTTGGATCTTTCTGCCAGAGCAACTGCAAAATTTTCTAAGTCATCCAAGAGTCCAAGACTGCTCATGGTATAAGGAGGAGTCCTCACGCAGAAGAGCTGATGCAAAATTGTCTATGTGAGTTCAGGAGCCCCAGAATTGCCAGTGCCAAAAACAAGGCCCAGGGAGGATATGTTAGGCTTTGCTGAGATTCTGGAAATATTGAAAGGCTGGTGCTGGACTCAGAGTCACAGAGACTGTGCACTCTCATCTTGTGCAATCACGAAAATTTCTAAGTCTTACAAGGAGCCTGGGAACCACTCTGAAGTCTCTGTCCTCCATGCTGGTATGTGAGCACCAAGGGTGACACCCTCCTACCACACAGGCTCATGGGATCCTCTGCAAATATCCTAAGTGATGGTGGAGATGTGAACTGAGAAGTCTGGAGCTCAAGGGTTGTAGTAGAAAAGATGCAGAATGGATGCCTGGCAGTGAGAGCTGAGATAGTGATGGTGGCTCACACGTCCATCCTAGACTGGGCTTTTTCTTGCCAGATGGGGACATGAAATCCTGCCTTGCTTGCGTGGGAGCATGGCCAAATCCTGAAATCTGGTGTTGTCCTGCTGCAAGCAGGACCAGCTCAGGGTCCCACTCCCTCTGCCCCACAGGCCTGTCCTCAAGGGATTTTCACACAATTCCAAGGTTGTCCAAGACCCTACTCCAGCCTGTTTTCTTTACTCTCCTGTAGTTCATTTGTTGCTTTACGTAAGATATCCACACCAACGGCTCTAATTCCATCTACCCCTTACAGCCCAATAGAGTTTCTTGTCAATCACTTAGGGGATTCTGTACCCTAATCTCCTTAGTAATTATTATTTTCAATTTTAATGTTAGTAGAATTAATATCGTCATGATCATGATTACTATCATAATTCATCATTTTTATTAGTACATTTCCTATCACGCATTACTTTTGTTGTTGATGCCACGCAACAGTAAGCAGTCTTTCTTCACAATGTGGGTCAGTGTTCCTGAAGTTGATTATGGAGGATTCAAGAACAGATATATCTTCACACACTTTTTCCCATGTCCCCACTGTAGGAGTTGGAGTCTGTTCCTCAGATGATCCTCCTGAGATATTGCATGTCCATGGCAGGGGTATTGGCAGGTCTATAATGATATGGGAGCTCAGGGGAGGGCTTCGTTTGTCAACTTCATCTTTTAGAAAAAATTTCTGCCCATCTAGTATGATTTCTTTGACAAAATGGTGTCTTTCAGTAGAGATGCTGGATTTCCTCCTCCTCTTCTGTTGCCTTTTCTCTCTCTGTTCCATCCAGGAAAACAATTTGTTATCATGCACATAGGGAGAGAGCTCCAGTCTTCAATCATTTAACAAACCTCCAAAACTTTTAGAAACTTCAATGTATATTATGTTGCTTAAAATCATAGACTAGAGAAAAATTGATAAGCAAAATGTGGTCTGTGTTTACAATGGAATATTTTCCAGCCTTGAAAAGGAAGGAAATTGAGACACATGCTACAAACATGGGTGAGACTGGAATACATTCTAAGAGAAATAAGCCAGCCACAGAAGGACCAATACTGTATGATTCAACTTACATAAGATACCTAGAGTAGTCAAATTCATAGAGATAGAAAGTACAGTGGTGGTTGCCAGGGTATAGGGGAGGGAGAATGGAGAGTTATGGTTTAATGTTGCAGTTTAGGAAAATGAAAAGAGTTCTGGAGATGGACGATGGTGATGGTAGCAAAACAATATGAAGGGACTTATACCACTGAACCGTGAACATAAACAGTAAGATTGTTAATTTTATGTCACATGTATCTTACCACAATACATAATGAAAAAACTCACAAGTCAGAATGCTCTATGAGTGTTCTGCCTGAGACATAATTCATTCTTTAAATTTATCTATTGTTTTTATGCAAAAGTGAACTTCAAATTATTTCACCATTTGCTCAGTGCTTGGCTAATATGTTTGTATCCTTCCCCTGCCTCCTGTGATGATGTCAATATGAACGCCTGTGTTCAGCATCCTTAAATAATAGGACGTTCATTACTTTGAGGGAGACTCACAGAAGGTAACTAGCTGTTTGTGGGCTTAATTGTATTTTTGACACGAAGAGGTGTTTCCTGGCTTCTAACCCCTAAAGGTAGCACACTTCATGTTTCCATCTGTACTGCCTGAAGATACACTTCTTTGAAAAATATGTTTTCATAAAACTCTACAAAGGTTTTCCTAGATCTAATATATGGATCTATTATTTCAGGAAGGAGGAGTATTGTCAGTAATACTTCTAAATTCTATTTTAATTGATGGAAACTATACAAGAATGCTACATAGTTTGGTAGTTCCAATTGGGAGTTTGACAATTTTGTTGAAAGCAGCTATTAATTCAAAGTTTTCCTATGATTTTGCCAGGATGTGCTATGTAGACAATCATATCACAGGTCAATACCATATAGTTTGGGGTTTTCTTACCAAGAGTGCACAATGCCATCATTCCTCATGTGTCAGTGCCCTGGCAGTGTTTGCAGCACAGTGTGGAAGAGCAGCAAACACTGTGGGCTCCTTATCTGTTTCTCTGTCTTGAAAGGCATGAAGTTTGCCTGAAAGCATTGTCCTTGGTAGAAGAATGTACAGTGTTTCAGGCATCTGTTTTTCTATTCATTTCTTAATCTTTGTGGTTGAATCCCTCAATCCATAAATATATGCATTTCTTAATTTCATCATATTTCGCCTAGCAATTTATTTATTTATTGTCAATTACAGTAAGAGACATTCTATTCACATACCTGAAATTTGAGAGAGCAGTGCATCCAAAGCGCTGTCACCACACCACACACACAAAGGTGATGTGAGGGGATATGAGGAGTGGGATGTGTTAATTCACTTGACTGTGGTGAGCATTTCCCCGTGTACCTGTGTATCAAATCATCACATTCCACAGCTTTAATGTATACAATCATCATCTCAATAAACCTGGAAAAATAATTTGTCTAATTTCTGAAAAATGAAAAAAGAATAAGGAACTAAATAAAGCATTCCAGATTGCTGGCAAATTATGTTGATGACGTTATTTTGCATCCAATGCTGTTTTAACTTGGATTGAATAGTTAATGACCTGGTCCATTCATTCCTAAGTAAGATTGGGAATATGCAGGTACCTGCAAACGGGACCAAAGTTTGAGAGGGGCCCAACCACTCTAGGAGACAGGGGCCTTGGCTTCAGCAGGCAACAGGAAGTGAGTCAGAGAGGGCTGGAAATGAGGGGGGGAAGCTTCAGAGGGGCGGGGTCAGGGATCTGAGCACCACCAGGTTAAACAGCTTCCTGCCAGACTTCTGTGACTCCTGCTGCTCTCTGAACCATGAGCTCAAACGTAGGTTTGCGGCATCTCTCTTCCAGCTGGTATTGTGACCTTGGAAAAGTCATCTGAGCCTAAAGTGACTTACCAATGAACTAGAGACATCTCCAAACTGGACAGAGCAGATAGCGGAATGGACAAAGGAGGATTTGGGGTTCGCTGGGTCTCCTCAGCTCGAGGCAGGCAGGGGGCACCAGAGGAGGAATTCCCAATGCAATCACGTGGGTGGGGACCCGCATGACATTAAAGATGCCTCATTGTGATGCGCCCGGAGCCTCAGCTGGGATTTGCCAGGCAGGCAGAGTGGGTGGGGGGCAGGATAGACGCCTGGCTTCCAGGGCCTGACACTGGATGGAGTGGCACAGGCTGGTTGAATAACTGAGAAAGCTGTAGTGGAACAAGTGCTCACTGCATGTAGCACAAGTCAGAAAGGAAAATGTAGATAAATCTTTGGAAAAAAACTCAGAGTCCTGTTGGGTGACATCATCAAAGATTCAGAATCTGCAAGAGGAAGAGAGAGGAAGCCATACTTACTACTGACAACCCTATATAGTACATTTCTTTCACTGAAGTGTGAATAAGCATGAGTCCAACACTAACCATTTATTCATGGAGTGGAACCAGCACAAAGCCAGTCTCCTCCTGGGGTGATAATAATCACTCTGGTCAGTCATACTCAAGAGTAATGTGTCCTTCATAGTGGCATATCCATGTTCCTCTGCTCTGTGGCTGCCCTCTAATCTGTGTAAGGAATACCTTCCTTCGTGCAGGCAGCTGGTAGGGCAGGTAGACTAAGGGCAGGAGATTTTCAAGCATTTCCTAAAGAATTGAGACCCAGGAATGGTTCTTTATTGTATGCTTCATTCTCTTAAGTGGATTTTCACTTCTGAAAAATCCAGCTGCCCTGAACTTTTATATCTCTCTCTTTTTTTTATTTTTTATTTTTATTTTTTATTGATGTTTTAATGGTTTCTAACATTGTGAAATTTTGGGTTGTACATTTTTGTTTGTCCATCACCATATATATGACTCCCTTCACCCCTTATGCCCACCTCCCACCCCCACTGCCCCTGGTAACCACAGTCCAGTTTTCTCTGTCCATGTGTTGGTTTATATTCCACATATGAGTGAGATCATACAGTGTTTGTCTTTCCCTTTCTGGCTTATTTCACTTAACATAATATGCTCCAGGCTCATCCGTGTTGTTGCAAATGGGACGATTTTGTCTTTTTTGATGGCTGAGTAGTATTCCATTGTATATATATACCACATTTTCTTAATCCAATCGTCAGTCGAGGGACACATAGGTTGCTTCCACTTCTTGGCTATGGTGAATAATGCTGCAATGAACATAGGGGTGCATAAGCCTCTTTGGATTGTTGATTTCAGGTGCGTTGGATAGATTCCCAGTAGTGGGATGGCTGGATCATAGGGCATCTCTATTTTTAATTCTTTGAGGAATCTCCATACCGTTTTCCATAGAGGCTGCACCAATTTGCATTCCCACCAGCTGTGTATGAGGGTTCCTGTTTCTCCACATCCTCTCCAACAATTGTTGTTTTTTGTCTTGGTGATTATAGCCATTCTAACGGGCGTGAGGTGGTATCTTAGTGTTGTTTTGATTTGCATTTCCCTGATGATTAGTGATGTTGAGCATCTTTTCATGTGCCTATTGGCCATCTGTATATCTTCCTTGGAGAAGTGTCTCTTCATTTCCTCTGCCCATTTTTTGATCGGGTTGTTTGTTTTTTTGTTGTTCGGTTGTGTGCGTTCTTTATATATTATGGAGATCAACCCCTTGTCAGATGTATGTTTTGCAAATATTCTCTCCCAGCTGGTTGGTTGTCTGTTCATCTTGATTCTGGTTTCATTTGTCTTATAAAAGCTCTTTAATCTGATAAAGTCCCACTTGTTTATTTTTTCTTTAGTTTCCCTAGTCTGGGTAGGCATGTCATCCGAAAAGAATCCTTTAAAACCAATGTCAAATAGTGTGTTGCCTATATTTTCTTCTATGAGTTTTATAGTTTCAGGTCTCACCTTCACGTCTTTGATCCATTTTGAGTTAATTTTTGTGAATGGGGATAGCACATGGTCCACTTTCATTCTTTTGCATGTGGCTGTCCAGTTTTCCCAACACTATTTATTGAAGAGACTTTCCTTTCTCCATTGCATGTTCTTAGCACCTTTGTCGAAAATTAGCTGTCCGTATATGTGTGGTTTTATTTCTGGGCTTTCAATTCTGTTCCATTGATCTGTGTGTCTGTTTTTGTACCAGTACCATGCTGTTTTGATTACTATTGCTTTGTAGTATGTTTTGAAGTCAGGGATTGTGATGCCTCCTGCTTTGTTCTTTTTCTTTAGGATTTCTTTAGCTATTCGGGGTCTTTTGTTGCCCCATATAAATTTTAGTATTCTTTTTTCTATTTCTGTGAAGAATGTCATTGGGATTCTGATTGGGATTGCATTGAATCTGTAGATTGCTTTAGGTAATATAGACATTTTAACTATGTTTATTCTTCCAATCCACGTGCATAGGATATCTTTCCATTTCTTTATGTCATCATGGATTTCCCTCAATAATGTCTTGTAGTTCTCATTGTATAGGTCCTTCACCTCCTTGGTAAGATTTATTCCTAGGTATCTGATTCTTGTTGATGCAATTGTAAATGGTATTATCTTTTTGAGCTCTCTTTCTGTTAGTTCATTATTAGCATATAGAAATGCAACTGATTTTTGTAGATTGATTTTGTACCCTGCAACTTTGCTGTAGTTGTTCATTGTTTCTAATAGTTTTCCAACAGATTCTTTAGGGTTTTCTATATATACAATCATGTCATCTGCAAATAGTGAGAGTTTCACTTGTTTGTTACCTATTTGGATTCCTTTTATTCCTTTTTCTTGCCTAATTTCTTTGGCCAAAACCTCCAGTACTATGTTGAACAGGAGTGGTGAGAGTGGGCAGCCCTGCCTCGTTCCTGTTCTCAGAGGGAAGGCTTTCAGTCTTTCCCCATTGAGTATGATGTTGGCTGTGGGTTTGTCATATATGGCCTTTATTATGTTGAGGTACTTTCCTTCTATTCCCATTTTATTGAGAGTTTTTATCCTAAATGGATGTTGTATCTTGTCAAATGCCTTCTCTGCGTCTATTGAGATGATCATGTGGTTTTTATTCTTCGTTTTGTTGATGTGATGTATCACGTTGATTGATTTGCGGATGTTGAACCATACCTGCGTCCCTGGTATAAATCCCACTTGATCATGTTGTATGATCTTTTTAATGTATTGTTTACTCGGTTTGCCAATATTTGGTTGAGGATTTTTTCATCAATGTTCATCAACGATATTGGCCTGTAATTTTCTTTCTTTGTATTGTCTTTGTCTGGTTTTGGTATCAGGGTGATGTTGGCCTCATAGAATGATTTAGAAAGCGTTCCATCTTCCTCTATTTTTTGGAATAGTTTCAGAAGGATGGGTATTAAATCTTCTTTGAATATTGGGTAAAATTCACTGGAGAAGCCATCTGGTCCTGGACTTTTATTTTTGACAGGTTTTTGATTACTATTTCAATCTCTTTACTTGTTATTGGTCTATTCAGATTCTCCATTTCTTCTTGGTTCAATTTTGGGAGGTTGTATAAGTCTAAGAATGTATCCATTTCTTCTAGATTGTCCAATTTGTTGGCATATAATTTCTCATAGTATTCTCTTATAATCCTCTGTGTTTCCATGGTATCCGTTGTAATTTCTCCTCTTTCATTTCTAATTTTATTTACTTGAGCCTTTTCTCTTTTTTTCTTAGTAAGCCTGGCTAAGGGTTTGTCGATTTTGTTTATCTTCTCGAAGAACCAACTCTTTGTTTCATTAATCCTTTCTACTGTTTTTTTGGTCTCAATATCATTTATTTCTGCACTGATTTTTATTATTTCTCTCCTTCTGCTGGCTTTGGGCTTTGTTTGTTCTTCTTTTTCTAGTTCTGTTAGGTGTAATTTAAGGTTGCCTATTAGGGCTTTTTCTTGTTTGTTAAGGTGGGCTTGTATCGCTATGAGTTTCCCTCTCAGGACCGCTTTTGCTGCATCCCATATGGTTTGAGATGGCATGTTATCATTTTCGTTTGTTTCCTGATAGTTTTTGATTTCCCCTTTAATTTCATCAATGATCCATTGGTTGTTCAGTAGCATGTTGTTTAATCTCCACATTTTTGTCACTTTCCCAGTTTTTTTTTCATGGTTCATTTCCAGTTTCATAGCCTTATGGTCTGAAAAGTTGCTTGTTATGATTTCAATCTTCTTAAATTTATTGAGGCTTGCTTTGTTTCCCAACATATGGTCTATCCTAGAGAAAGTTCCATGCGCGCTTGAGAGGAATGTGTAGTCAGCTGTTTTTGGATGGAGTGCTCTGTATATGTCTACTAGGTGCATCTCGTCCAGTTTTTCATTTAAGTCTACTATTTCTTTATTAACTTTTTGTCTGAATGATCTATCCATTGCTGTAAATGGGGTGTTAAGGTCCCCTACTATTATTGTGTTGTTGTTGATTTTTTCTTTTAGGTTTGTTAATAGTTGCTTTATGTACATTGGTCCTCCTATGTTGGGTGCATATATATTTATAAGTGATATGTCTTCTTGATGTAGTGTCCCTTTTATCAATATATATTTCCCTTCTTTGTCTTTCTTAACCTGTTTTATCTTGAAGTCTACTTTGTCTGATATGAGTATGACAACACCTGCTTTCTTTTGTTCGCCATTAGCTTGGAGTATTGTCTTCCATCCTTTCACTCTGAACCTGTGCTTGTCTTTAGTGCTAAGATGTGTTTCCTGAAGACAGCATATTGTTGCGTCTTGCTTTTTAATCCATCCTGCCACTCTGTATCTTTTGATTGGAGAGTTCAATCCATTTACGTTTAGGGTAATTATTGATATATGTGGGCTTAATGTTGCTGTTTTGTCACCTAATTTCTGGTTCTTTTGCATTTCCTTTGTTTCTTGTCCCATTTGTTTTGGACTGCCAATTCAGTTTGGTTGTTCTGTCTTATGAATCTTCTAGTTTTCTCTTTGTTTATCATATGTGGTTTTGCTTTGATTATTTGTTTAGTGCTTACCTTGAGGTTTGGGCAGAAAATCTTGTGTATGAGATAGTCCATTATCTGACGGCCTCCTATTTCCTTATACTAAGTCAATTCTGTCACTTTCCTCTTCCCCTTCTAAGTTGTTCTTGTTCTACCTTATTCTATCTTGTGTTGTGGCTGTGTGTTTACAGTGATGAGGTTAAATTTATTTTTGGTGAATTTCTTCCTTTGATCTTTTAATTTAGTATTTAAGTGGTTGCTAACCTATTCCGGTAAAGATCTACTATTTTTCTGAGTTTGTCTACCTACTTTTCTCCTTCCTCCAAGCTTTGTGTTCCCTTTCTCTTCTTTTTTTCAGGCCTGAGGGCCTTCTTGAGTATTTCTTGCAGTGGGGGTCTCGTGGCCATGAACTCCCTTAGGTTTTGTTTATCTGGGAGTGTTACTATTTCTCCATCATATTTGAAGGATATTTTTGCTAGATAGAGTATTCTTGGCTGAAAGTTTTTGTCTTTCAGTATTTTGAATATATCATTCCAGTCTCTTCTAGCCTGTAAACTTTCTGTTGAGAAATCCACTGAGAGCCTGATGGGAGTTCCTTTGTATGTTATTTTTTGTTTTTGTCTAGCTGCCCTTAATATGGTTTCTTTGTCGTTGACCCTGGCTAGCCTTACCACTAGGTGTCATGGTGAAGGCCTTTGTCTGTTAATATATATAGGTGTCCTGTTGGCTTCGCTTACTGGTATTTCCTGCTCCTTCCCCAGATTTGGGAAATTCTCAGTTATTATTTCCTTGAATAGGCTCTCTGTTCCTCTTTCCCTCTCCTCTCCCTCAGGAATACCTATAATTCTTATGTTACATTTTCTAATAGAGTCAGATATTTCTCGGAGTCTTTCTTCATTTCTTTTTAGTCTTAGTACTCTCTCTTCTTCCATCTGGAGTATATCTGTATTCCTATCCTCTAAAGTACTAATTCTTTCCTCCATATTGTCAGCTCTGTTCTTTAAAGATTCCAGATTCTCCTTTATCTCCTCCATTGTGTTCTTCATCTCCATCAGCACTGATTGGTTTTTCTTTATGATTTCAATCTCTTTTGTGAAGAAATTCCTCATCTCATTGAATTGTTTGTCTGTGTTGTCTCGTGTTTCGTTGAGTGTTTTGATGATAGCTATTTTGAAATCTCTGTCATTTAGTTTATGGATTTCTGTGTCTTCGGGGTTGATTTCTGGGTGCTTGTCATTTTGTTTCTGGTCTGGTGATTTCATATATTTTTGCATTGTGGTTCCTGTGTTGGTTTTGTTTTTCCTCATCCTGGAAATCTCTGGTTGCAATTTCCACCTGCCGCCACTGTCTGGTGGTAAAGGGCTGTGTAGTCTAAGCCCCCTGCACTCTGCCTCGGTTTTTCTGCTGCTATCTGCAGTTTTGTTTTGTTTTTCCCGCTGCGATCCACGGGTCCAGTTGTTTGATCAGGTCTGTCGCAGATCCCTTGGTCTGGTCTGTCACGGATCACTTGGTCTGGTCTGCCGTGGATCGCTAGGTCTGGTCTGGTCGGTTGAGCTGCAGAGTCCGGTTTGCGGGAAGGGGGGAGCTCTCTCTTTTGCCCTCTGGGTCCCTGACGTGGGAGGCTTCTCATTTGCCCCTCTTTATCTGCTCTCTGGGGTGCTCAGATGTTGATGGTAGCCCTGTGGCTCCTCTGAGTCCTCTGTGCGGGACTTTCCCACTGGCTGAGAGAGTGCGAAGAGCCGTGGTTTCCCCGCCGAGGGCCGCCCCTCCCCCCTCTCTGGGAGCCACGCAGACTGGGATTGCTGATCTGATGGGGAGGGAGAGGAGTTCTCCTTACCTCTCCACACTTCCTCCCGGGCCCGGCGCGTTCCGCTCTCAGATGTGCGGCAGTGTGGATCCCTCCACTCTAGCTTTTCACTGTCTGGGATTCCGTTGTTGGTCTGTGACTGTTGCTTTTTTTGTATCTTGTCGGGGGAAGAGTTCACGGGAAAGCTCACTCCGCCATGATGCTGACGTCACTCTCTATATCTCTTTTAATGGGTATCTATAAATCATCAGAATGGGAAGGGCCTCCATGATTCGGGGGTTTTTCCCCAATATTTAATTATGAAAACTTTCAAAAACAATGGAAAAATAAATGAGTTTACATTTAACTCTTGTATCCCCACAACATTGATTCAATCATCATCATTTGGATGTACTTGCTGTGTACATATTTACTCATCTCTCCATGTTCCTCCCATCAAGCCACCTTATTCTTTATCCGTATCAAAGAAAGTTACAGATATCAGTAAACATTGCCTTAAATAATTCAGTATGATATTATTAGAGATCAATATTATTATAGCTTATGTATTTTACTTACAATTTATATTTCTACTTAATATTTTACATTTTACACAAAATTTACACATATCTTAAGTGATGAGTTTAACAGACAAATGTACCTATTCACCCAAACTCATGTGAAGATGCAGCACATTATCCTTCCCTCCACAACATACCCTTGTGCCCCTTCCCAGTCAATCGCCACATCTACAACAACAAAGACAACCACCCTTCTGATTTTTATCACCATGGATGAATTTTTCTTGCCCTAGAACGTCATAATAGTTAAAACACACGGTATGTACCCTGTTGGGTATGGTTTTCTACAATCAGCATAAAGATGTTGTGTCTATGTGTCATGCATTCTTTTCTATTACCAAATAGTCCACCATGGAATGAATTACCACAGATTGTTTATCACTTCTATTGACGTAAACCTGTTTGTTTTTACTTTGAGGTGACTATGAATAACATTGTGATGAACAAACTGGTGCATAACTTGTGTGGAATTCTCATGGCATTTGGAGATACTTCACATCACTTACTGGGAGTCTAAGGACCAGGGGGGAATCTTGCCCATGGTCACACTCAAGACCTTGCAAATCTAGGAAAGTCTCGGACGTTAGTGATCTGGGAACTGCTGTGCTCCTACCCCTGGCCATTACCTAGAAGGAGCCAGGTTTATAGGACTTTCTTACCCCATATTCTCTGGGTCACCATATACCTTTTAGAATATAAGCATTTACTCCCAGGGTAATATGAGATGGATAAAGTAGAACAGTTTTCCCAGTTCACCTTTAGCCTGGGATTTGGATATGGGCCTGCCCAAGAGAGAAAATAGATCAATTCTCTGAGTCAGTTTTTGGTCAGGATTCTCTGGAGAAACACAACCAATAGGGGTGTGTGCGTGTGTGTGTGTGTGTGTGTGTGTATGTGTATAGAAATGGCTCACGTGATTATGAAGGCTGAGAAGTCCCTAGTTCTGAAGTCCACACACTGGAAACCCAGAAGAGCTGATGTATAGAACCAACCCAGGTATGAAGGCCTGAAAACCAGGAGAACCAATGTTGTAGTTCCAGTCTGAGGGCCAGCAGGCTCAAGACCTGGGAAGAGCAGATGTTTTAGTTCAAAAGCAGTCAAGCAGGAGGAACTCTCTATTGTTAGGAGTTGGGTCAGCCTTTTTGTTCTATCAAGGCCTTGAAATGATTGGAGGAGCCCCCCTCCACATTAGAGAGAGTGAACTGTTTGATTAGTCTATTCATTTAAATGTTAATGTCATCCTCAAACACCCTCACAAACACCCATAATAATGTGTGACCAAATGCATGGACACTGATTGGCCCATTGATGTTGCTATATAGAATTAACCATTACACTCTCTGATACTTGAAGCTTTGGTGATGATATTAATGTCTCACCATGTTAAAATCCTTGAATGCCTTGCCAGGAATTTTATGTGGAGAGTTTCTCCAGAAGGAGGTGATCAATCTGGAGAATGAAGAGGTGACAAACCTCTTTGATTACAGACAGCCCTGAAGTCATCTGCTGAGATATGTGGCAAAGTCAGGGAGGGAGGGACACAAGGAAATCCTGGTCCCAGCCAGCTGGAGGAGGAAGTAGAGAGCAGATCAATGGGTATCATGAGGAGATCTCTAAGTCATCTCCTGGACACTTACCTTCCAGAAATCAAACCCACCCCCTTGCCCCTGGTTGGTGATTGAGCAAGACTAGCCTGAGGGGAGGGGACAGTGGTTTCCTTCTGAACACTCACACCCACACCTGTGGACCTATAGGTTGGGCTCAGACCACCCACTAGGTGTTTTGGCACATTGAGTGGCTTCAGGAACCACAGCAGGTGTTTGTGAGACTCTGCCTGCTCCTGTGACTGAGGATGAAATTGACTGACCACAGAAATTAACCCAAGTCCAGTTAGACCTAAGCTCTGATGAGGCCCAGTTTGCTGCAAAATGGTGCCCCGGCTAAGCAAATAGAGTCCTCGTCTGAGTCGATCTATCCCAGGATGAATTGAGGATTGTCTCAGTGTCCAGTCTTCCTGGCGAGAGGTGGGGTCATGTTCTCCCACTTGAGTTTGGTCACTTGTGAACAAATGGAATAGAGAGTATACTCACTGCTCGTTTCTGCCTCAGGACTTAAGACACTGATGTCTTGTGTTTCCCATCTATTGAATCATTCTTTGGGGAAGTTTAAGGGATAATGACAGAATCTGAGACCACTACCATAGAGATGTCATGTGCAGCTATCCCAGAACAGCAGAGCCCAATCTCCCAGTCACTCCAGAGAAGTGAGTGGAACCGTCCTAGCTTATGGAACCAGCACAGACACCACCTGAATCCCATGCAGGGTCCACATTTGAGAGGAGGCCTGAGAGTGCTAAGACTGTCTTAAATGTGAAAGGAAGCCAGGCTCACAAGCCGGCAGGAAAGATGAGATGGGAGTTGGATGGGTGTGTGTTCCTGACAAAAAGCATCTTCATCAGACACTGAGCAGAACTTCACTATCTTTCCCTGTATCTTAATCGTTTTTTCCCCCAAATTTGGAAACAGATATCTCTCCCCTCTCTGCCTTTTAAAATGTTGCCTAAATACCTAGGATTTCAGGAAGCATGATCAGAAGTGATGGTGTTGACAATAACGCTTGTACAGAACCCCTTTATTTAGACAAGTCACAGCAAACTGGACAGACGTGGCAGTGACCGAGGTCTGAGTGGGAGGAGACTCAGTATTTTCCCAAAGGAAGATATTTGGCAGGTCACTTTCCTGTGTTTAGCCAATTGTAAGGGGAGATCATCAGAGTCTCTATTACACAAACCCTGGTGCATCTCAAGGTGACATTTACATAATATACAATGAGAATGGTGACAATTGAGTTTTGTAAAATGGTTCTGGGGATGACAAAATAGGATTTTATGATAGGACCAGCTTTCCTATTTCCCAACAGCTGCCCGCAAGACTGATGTGATTACTGGTGGCAGAACTTCAGAAGGGTCCTATTGTGAACAAGCTCTAGGTTTCCATGCTTTGTAGTTTAAATTCTCCCTCAGTGCTGCTGGTCTCTCAGCATATTCTGGTACTTATGACAAGGTGGCACTTTACATAGAGTGTTGTCTATATAGGAACGCTGTTTCTCTCTGATAACAGGAGGTTTCTGATATCTTGCCTGATTCTGTCTTTCAAATCTCAATTATCGTTTATATATATATATATATATACATATATGTATATGTATATATATATATATATATATATATACTTATTCTTGATTATTGGGCTACATTTTCATTCTCATTTTGTAGTTCAGATGTAGGACTCAATATTTGACTTGGCTAAAAGAGTAAATATGTATTTACATTTTTACCATCTATGTTTATTGATTTCTAAATCTTTCAATTCCTGAAGGCAAAATAAAGAGAACACTGTCTAACTAATGAAAATATGTAATTGATTTGTACATTCATATTAAGGAATTCATTTATGGAACTGTTTGATTATTTACATGGAAAACTTGCAACACCTCAGCTTCAATGAAGCATATTTATTCCTGGTCATGGTGGAGAAAGGGCATCTTCCAGGAGAGCAGATGGAGTGAGGAGGGCAGGTCAGGGTGGAAGGAGGGTCGTTCAGGAGAGAGAGCAGTGCATCCACTTCCCCAAGGCTGATTGTGACAGGGAGGCCCCTGAAATCCAAAGACATGTTGCTGCATTGTTTTGTCCTTCTCTAAGCTCAACCTCAGATTCACAAGTTGATCAGAATGCTTTCATTGTTTAAATAACTCTTACTAATTTAAGAATTTTATCGCAAATTACTCTATTTCGTTTTGTCTCCCTCCATGGTAGTAAATTTTAGAAAAGTTGGTTATGCCTAAATTATACTTACACTTTTTCTATGTATTCACCTTTCATGAGTCTATTTATAGACTATTTTATTTTTCTCCTCTAGTGGTTTCCTTACAATTACTGTCATCAAGGAAAGCAGAACTTTACCAATCCTGAAGAAGGAATGGATTTTCCACAGGTAAACCAGGAGGATAAAAGTAAATCAAGTTACCATGTTGACAAATAATATCTTAATATAAAAAGCAGCACAGATAAATGCATAAAGCTTTCGTGCATTTATCTTTTGAATATCTTCAAGAGAAAGTTTCTATCTTGACTTTTAAAAATCTTTCCTGAACCCTCCCTCCATTTTCCTGCTCACACTGTGTTCCTCACTACCTTTCACTTCAGGCTCCCTTCAGACAGATTGTCCTAGGATGGGGGACCTATATTCCTATTTCTATTTCCAAGTGCATGTCTGGGTAGCTTCCTTCCTCCATTTGTTCTAACAGTTGGTTCACTTGTGTTCCCGGTTTTTGTCTTCTTTTCTCATTCTTGTCCCATCTTCTCCCTCAGTGTGTAATTTAGCTGGAGGAAATTTATCACTGAGTTAAAGCAATCACAAAACTATATATTTATTTTTACTTACAAATTGTAAAAGATGTCATCATCTCTCCATGCATGACATCAAATTGAGGAGATTTTCATAACCATGGGATATTTTACATAGTATATAAATTTTCGTACTGAAATTGATTCATGCACTTATTTCTAAACATCTATATGGATTGCTTCATCGTTTTCTTGCCTTAAGCGATGGCTTCTTTGATTCTCATAGGACAAGAGGGCTTTTCTCAGAGGCTGTAGATGGGAGACAGTTCAGTTCTGTGGTAGTTAGATAGGAGATTGACTTCATAAGCAGGATGCGTACATCTCTTAACTTGCTCTTATAGATGAAGAGAAAATAATAGATACTTTTTTCTAGTAAAAATAGAATATACATTAATGAATATTTCAACACAGTGATATATATGTTCTTATATATAATACCCTTTATCTGTAGCATTCCTTTAAGACTAAAGATTCTGGGCTGGCCCCGTGCCTTAGCGGTTAAGTGCACGCGCTCCACTGCTGGCGGCCCGGTTCGGATCCCGGGCACGCACCGACGCAGCACTTCTCTGGCCATGCTGAGGCCGCATCCCAAATACAGCAACTAGAAGGATGTGCAGCTATGACATACAACTATCTACTGGGGCTTTGGGGGGAAAAATAAATAAATAAATAAATAAAATTAAAAAAAAAAAGACTGAAGATTCTATGTCTCCATGGTTTCTTGTATTTATTGAAATCCTATATTGATTTAGTTTTAATTCTTGAGAGACTCCATCAGTGTCTCCAATCACTCTGTTTCTTAGTTTCATAAACTGCTGGATATTTTCGTATACATTTTGCTAGATGGGGACCCTGTCCTCTCAGTTGTGTCAGGTAATGTTTGAGTAGTTTTCCATATCCTATTCCTTCTAATGGCAGGCCAACAGATGCTTGAGTTTGTTGAGGTGGCTCCCTATGCAATTATTGTCTCATGTTCTGCCTCAGTGTGTAATTACATTTGGGATACTAATGACAAATTTTGCATTCCTTGATAAACATACTTTTATTCGGCTAAACCATTACAATATTGAACAAATTATAATCTGTTTAATGGTATCATTAAACAAAATGGACACTGGTCCACTGAACTGTCTGAACTATCCATAATGGAGTTAAATATTTATCACATACAATTGTGAATTGACTTAAAAATCACTTATAATTGAAAAAAATAAGAGTTTGGTAAGTCAGTGACATTGATGGAAATGGAACTTGGCTGTATTGGGAAACTGAATTTTGACAAATTTACTTTACTCAAATTGCTTATAAACCATGTATTGTGTTGAGAAGTTGCTCTTCCACCAGCTGTCGACCTCCTGGGACTCAAGAATTTTTCTAAATCACCTGACGGACTATGGATCCACTCCACCCTTGAGTAATGGCAGGGGAAGGCTTCACCTCCCACCAAAGCCTCCTAAATGTTTTCTAGTCCGTGTAGGTGTCTGGGAACTTCCCACAAAGTATGTGCATGGAACTCAGGGAATTTCAAAGATGCCCCTGTTGTACAAGGAAGGCTAGAGCTGTCCTGGAAGCACGAAGAGCACTGCCCACTCCCAGAAACCTAATGAAGGTCCACTTCCCACAAGGAGACCAGAGCCATGGTGCCCGCTCCTGGCTGGGGCATCATGTGGCAGAGGGGGAGATCAGATATCCGTATGTGAGAGTCATGAAGACCAGAGGTCCACATGTGGGAGTCTGGGAGACCAAAGGACAGGAGGGCAGCTGGGCTGTGAGGATTGATGGAGTCCTGGAAGACCCCTGTTCCTGACAGTCAGGAGGACGGCGCCAACGGGAGACCCAGGAGTGGCTTTGAGGTCATGCCTTCCTGTAGGCAATTCATCCAACCAGTCACATGGCTGAACTTCTGAAAACTGGTGAGTGAACTGAAGAAGCCTGGATAGGAACTTCTGCCTGCTAAACCTCTGCTCTAGGAATCTGCACAGGATAGACCATGTGACACATGGTCTCTAGGGCCGTGATATGTTTCTTGATGCTTGTCTGCCATCAGGGAGCACATTTCGTGGAGCCATCCTAAGACAATGTCTCCAAACTCCCTCAGAGGTGCCTTATTGGTCCATTGTCATTCACTTAGGGGTTTTTCTGTTCTGAATTTCATCTACTTGTTTGAATGTTAATATTATTATTAAAATTACTGAAGTCATAGTAGTCATTATTACTGTTTTTCATCATTATTTTTATTATATCTGTTCTCAGGAATCAATTTGTGGTGGTTGTAATAAAACACTGAAGTGATTTCCTTTGTGAAAGAAGAGTCTGATTTTCTGAGAATGATTATGGAGGGATCCCTGCAGGCTGATATTGGACTGACTTTTAAAAGCAGCTCCCTTCCTCCAGGGGCCCTACTTTGGGTTAATGGCTCTCTCTCTTCTCTGGAACAGCTTCTTCTCCCCTCTTCTCCCTCAGCATCTTCACACCCACAACCCTGGCCTCAGTTCCTCTGTGCTGATTTCCTGCACTGCCCTCAACACTTCATCCCCAACCCAAGGCTGGACTTAGATCTCCCCTGGCAATATGGAAAGTGACCTTCCTAGCAGTTACCCCCAGTTTCTCTCCTCCCCACCCATGCCCAGGTCCCCTCTCCCCTTCCTATGTCGCCTCCTCAACCATCATCTCAGGTCTGCCAAGGTTCCCTTGTAAGCTCCACATCCAATCCTTCCTCCAACCCCCTCCCATTTCCAGCTCTTCACTGACACACTTCCATTTTCCTGTCTGGTTCAAAGTCCCCAGGCTCCTGTCCCAGGTCACTTAAAATGGATTGGCCCCTCCAAAGCTTTGGACCCAACTATAGGTACCTGCATAATACCTTCCTCTCAGTCAAGAACATCCCCCTCCACAACTTGCACTAGCAGCCTTTAATGCTTCACCCACACAAACATATCCCTTCTTTCTGACACTTCAGCATCCTCAGTGCACCTCCCAGCATCCCTCAGGCCCTGCCCACCAGCTAGGGATAGCAGCAGTCCCTAATCAGTAGGTCTTAAGACCCTCTGAATGTTCCTGCCTTTTCCTCCATCATGACTTGAGACTGAGGACTATCCAGGGGCTCCAGAGAAATGGATCACAGAGGCTAATCCAACTGATACAAGACAAACCCAGTTTAAGATAACGTCCTTTAGAAACTATCATCCTTCAAAAGTCACAGGGAAATGTGACTTTTAAAATTATGGGTATAGGACAGTCTTCCCAAAATTGAGAATCATTAGTCAGGAGCTCACTTCAGTCAGTTAATTGCCCATTTGGGAAAAGAGGGATTAAACTCTGAATGGATCTGGCACAGGTGGCTGGAGATGAAGGAAATGTATAATGCAATCCTAATTAATAAATTATTTACCAAATCATTAATTATTCAATCGAAGTAAAAACAGTAGTGGATTTAAAATAACATCATCAAGATAATTTATAAGGAATCAGGAATGCTTTATTTAGTGCCTTATCCCTTAATTGACATACTTCCAAAATTAGAAAGTATCTTTCTTCAAAATTGTTGACAATATAATTGACAAATGAAATTGTATAGCTTGAATGTGTAGATATGATGATTTGATACACATTTACATTGGGAAATGCTCACCACAATCAAGTGAATTAACACCACAGTCCTCTCATACGATGTCCCATGATCTTTCTGTGTGTTCTGTGGTGATAGCACTTGCATCTACTCTGTGATGAAGTTTCAGCTATAAGAATCAAAAGTCTATTACTGTAATTGACAATATTCAAACTTTACAGGTGAAATATAATGAAATTAAGAGATGCAGAGGTTTGCATGTTGATGAAGTTCACCATGATTACTAAAAAAGGATTGGAAAAACAGAAAACTGAAACACTGTACATTCCTAGCCAAACAGGATGCTTGCAGGTAAACTTCATGCTATTAAAGACAGATAAACAGAGAAGGAGACTACAATGATTGCTTCTTCTCCACACTGCTTTGCCAACACTGCAAAGCCCTGACACTGTTCACTCTTGGAAATGAAACTACAACTTATTTGGGATTGAATAGTGATAAGAATGTTTACAAACAACAACCTAGAAATATCATAGACAAAGTTTTGAAAGTAATGGCTGCTTTCAAAAAGAAATCAACAATGCAATCGAACTTTCAAAATCTGTAGCATTCAAGTCTAATTGCAATAAACTAAAATACAGTGTAGAAAAAGAAGACTGACAATCTATCTACTCCCCAAAATGAAAAAGATCCAAATATTTAATCGAGGAAAACCTCTGTAGAGTTTTAGGAAAAAACATAAAATAGCCCTAATTGAATTAACCAGACATATAAATCAGTGGCAGTTAACACATATCGTAGTTGGAAAAAAGTCACCACAAAACATTTTCCCTTGTAATTTCTGATCCACCTAAGGGATTTTCTCTTCAAAGCTGAGGAGAGAATTGAAAAATTACGAATTAAAATAACAGAACCAAATAGAGTGTATGCAAATTGTTATAGTAAACGGTGTGAAAGGGAGACCTTTGTTTTGTAGAAAGTATCCAGTTTATTTTGCCTTGGGAGGGTGGCCCCAAGAGTGGCAGGTGCAACCCTGGTTTAGTGGAGGGAGGGCCGAGGGACAATTCAAGCCAATGATGTGAAAATCAGGGGCGCTTGCCATCCTTGGAAGGATAGGAGGCCACCAGGAGGTCTGAGGCTGCTGTTGGAGATCAAGGTGGGGCCCCTGCTGCCCAGGGTAGAGTGCAGGAGGATGAGACCAGGCCGTGGCTAAAGGGCCATGGACCCAGGCCAATTGAGCAGGTTCATAAATAATTACTGCAGGGCAATTTTAAAACTACATACAATTGCAAACGTCTACAAACTGCAATCTGTGGAAACTCCCCAGAGGACTGACGATATAGAACAAGGGAAACACTCAAACCACGTTACTGATGGTTGTACTTATTGACCCGCATTGGAGGTCAAGGTTGTCCCTTGGAATCAATGAGTAACTGCTGAGAGGAGATCCTCGGGAATGTGCACTCCCAACTGTCCCATCACCATAATGCAGACCTGTTCCTAACCGTCTCCGTGGACTGACCGCTAGATGAAGTTGTGAAAGTCACACAAATATCAACCAATGGGCAATGAGGCTAAAAAAAGAAAGTCCCATATCATTGACATAATATCAAGTAAAGGCTTAAGAGACTGAGCGGAGTGGAACTCCCTGGGTCAACCAAAGGGACCTGTCAGGAATAATTATTTGAGTCACAAGACAAAGTACAAAAGAAGCCCGTCTCAGCAGGACAGATACCACACAAAGCCTTCTCTGTGGATTCCTAGAGCAGTCCAATGCGTAGACATGGAAAGGACAATGGTAGAAGAAGGGTCTGCAGCGAGGGAAGAAGGAAGAGTTTGTGTTATACAGATACGGACTTTTAGTTGGAGAACATGAAAAGCTGGGGAGACAGATGATGGTGATGTTTGCAAGACAAGGTGAATGTATTCAAGGCGGTAGAAGACTACACTTCAATGCCTTCCAAGAATAACGACAACGTTAGACATACTTCTCCACAACAACAAAAGTGGAGAGAGAAACAGGCATTGGCACAAATGTTTCTTTTCCTTACGGAAAACAGATATTCTTCAAGGTATGCCCAGCAGTGTCTGACAGTTTATAATGCCTAAAAATGCTACACAACACCGGAAGGTTCATGGCTTCAAGACCTGCTTAGCTCAAAGGTGGGTAGATGAGGTAGATTGACTGAGATCCACTTAACAAGGTGATGTAACCTTGAAACAGTATAAAAGCCTGCCCAGAAAGGAAACTCCACATCTGATCCTTCCGAAGGCATCTTGGAAGCTGCATCCCATCCAGGGGAGGTGTTCCTGCACCCACCTGTGGGAAATCAGACTGAAGGAGCACAACTGGATTTCAGGTGGGTTTCCATTATGAATTTCCCTCTCAGAAAATCACTCTGAGAAGGAGGACAGTAGGAAAAAGAGGGAGTGATATGGCTTTAGGCACGGGGGTATAGAGCCTTTAATTTTAATAATTCTGAGAGAGACCGATAAGGTACATCATTTTGAATGTTCATTATCAGATGAAGTTCAAATTCCAGAGAAAATAGACCCTAGCCCCTGATGTGCATGGGGCAGTGAGTGAGCAGGAATGCACACATGCTGGGTTTGGCAATGGGCCTTTAAAGCCTATAGAATTGATTAGTTCTTACTTCGTTCAAAGATATTCAGTTCACATTCCTTGGACACTAGTGAAAAATGGGGCATGAAGATGACAAATAAAATAAAACAGTTCTGACCCTACTGAACTTGGGAGGCTCCAGGGCAGTAGAGGAGAAAAGACTTTTCCTATGTGAATTGAAATTTGAAAAGTGCCTCCTCTCGTGTCAAAGAGGATCTTCAAGCTTTGGAGAAGCTTACTTTGTTTTTGACTTTACAAGACCTGTGCCCCAGCATTCATTGCAGCATTCCCGTCGCATGGATTATTGTGTACCTGTGGAAATAATGTCTACCTTTGTCCACATAGAGTGCTTTGTGACAAAGCTCAGCAAAGTCTCTAAAATCACTCTTTCAAGGATGGAAATGCAAATTCACAGAGGATGCCTCCCATGTCTGGTCTTGAGCCATGTCCCATTGTGGGGAGAGGGAGTCAGGGAGAAGGACATAACCTCTGAGATGGAGACATCACCTTGTGATTAATGTGTTTTGACTGAGTGGTCATGAGGTCCCTTCATCCCCACTTGGGGAAGAAGGTACATGAGGGAATTAAGTCTTTGTCTCAATCTGAATGTTTTCTTCTGCTTTTGATTCAGGAAAGCTGAAGATCAAGTCCTCAGAAACACTGAGGTGACGCTCCATGGAGGTGAGGCAGATGGCGGGCTGTTCCACCCAGCACGGGCCCTCCAGACTCTCTAATGCCCAGAAATGGAAGAAGCAAGCGAAGGGACCAGCAGCAAAGAAGCCTCCCCCACCAGAGGAGAGTATCCCAGGGTAAGTGGGGAGATTTGGATCTGTGGGGAACCAGGGATGTGCATGGAATCCAGAGACAGGGTTTGGACATGGCCACTTCTGTGGCCATCACTCTGTTGTCCTTTCCCATGCAAGGATCTCCTGCCTTGAGACCCGATCACCAAGCACATAAGTCCATACATAGACATGGAGGAACAACCTCACTTCCCCCTTCCTGTCATGTCTGGCTTGGATTTTATCTTAATCTTCAAATCTCAATACTCTATTCACCTGGAGACCTCCAATTCTTCCTCCTCTGTGCTTCCCTACCACAGGCTGGAGGGCACCATAATATCCTCAGTGTACTGACAGCTACTTCCATATGACCTGCCCCTATACATAACAAACATTCCCCTATCAAACTTGGAACCCTTTATTGGCTGTGGAAATGTGCCTGTGCTTTCTGCTGACTCAGTGCCCACCTCCAGCTCCACCCACAGGTGAAGTGCAAGGAAAGCGGAGAATTTGGGAACAATAGAAGATGTATCAGGCGCTCAATGAAGCGTTGGCAAGGGGCCATAGCCCCCCTGACCTTGGGCTCCAACAAGCGGAAGGAGAGGTAAAGCCAGGGAATCTGCAGGTCCCACCAAACCCAGGGCTCTTGCAGAAGCCTGAGAGAGAGAAGGAGCAAATACAAAAGTGAGGAACCTGGGAGCTTGTCTCCAATCTTTCGGCTGAAATCCAAGGAGACTCAGGTGTCTCCCCAGCTCCACATGGTGTGCACAGCCACCTCCAGGCCAGGACAGAGGCATGGAGAGAGTGAGATAGGGGCTCACTCTCCTCCAGAGTCTACATTCAGGTGCTCACTCTACTCCTGTTGAGTCACTCAAGGGGGTGGGGAACATTTCGGAATTTTGCCCATGACAGGGAGAGAAGCAATGGAGTCCAAAGGAAAGGACTTCCTGAGAAAACCTGCAGGGCTCCCTGCAGTTGGGGTAAGAATCTGAGGTGGGGAAAAGGCCTAGGGCTTCATAGCTTGGCTCCCTGCTCAACACTGAGGGCACATGGTACACAGGAATGTTTGTTCCAACTGGGGACAAGAAAGTGTGTTCCTCCCATTACACATGGTTTGTCGTGCAGGCAACAGGAGCAGGAGAGCAAGGCTCTACTGAAGAGACATCCCGGGGGACCCCAAGAGAGTCAGCTGCCACATGGGAAAGAACTGACAGAATCCTGTGACTACCTGAGGGTGAGTGTCCCCTGGCCACCCTCTTGTTCTTTTCCGGGCAAGCCGGATCAGCCCTAACACCCTTCTGTGAGAGGGAACTCTTCAATTCTATGCCAACCAATGTGATCAGTTAGTGTCTCTTTCAAATGTCATTTTTCTGGATTTCTTGGGGTTCACAGGACTCTCTTAATTCTCCCAACAATATGCAGGTGGGTGATGTGGAAGTGGTTTCACCATAACCTTCTACAAGGTGGAATCATTCATGAAAGAACAGACCTCTTTCCAGTGGCGGTATATGGCCCCAAATTTTTCCTCAAAGCTCTTTAGTTGTCACTCTGCCTCCAAAAGAGCAGGAGCCATGCAAATTCCCTAGAAGACTCTTGGAGAGGTCGTTTACACAGCCTTTAGAATGAGACCATAGCAAGAACCTGTATTGTTTCCTACCTGAGGTAAACAGGCAGCAAGGTGATATTTGCAGTTTCTTATTTCCTGATCACCATGGAGGTTGAGTCCCTGATGATTTGTAAATTTAACACCTGTATAGCTCATACGATTCAATTTCATGTTATAAGTTCTGGTTTTTACATGTGTTATTGAGTTAATTTTAATTTCTCTCTGATGGTGAGGAAGTTCTAGTATGTAGTCTTTGTGTGTCTTTGTGTTGTCTTCCAGCTGGCAAACAGGCCAATGACCCTGGGCACAGGAAATCTGTCCTGGGCCCCAGTCTCACTTACAGGTGACCTGTGAGGACACCTGAATGAGGACCAGAGGTCCTGCAGTGTATGCCATCCAAAGACCTGAACAGAGCTTCTTCTCACCTCGTGGAATTCAGAATGGAGAGGAAGTGCCTCTCCCTGACTCGCCTCATGCAGCATCCAATCACGTGGCCCAGGATCCTAACCTCATTGTCCAGCTGAGGGACAAGAAGCCCCATTTTTCCTCCCTGGAAGATCCCCAGACTCTCTCCAAGACATATGGCCTGGGACACGTCCTCAACCCCCAGGCACAAGCCATATATCTGTATGTCAACTCCAATCCCAGCCCACAGGCTGCTGGACCTACTGTGGACCAGGGTACAAAAATCAGCATCAAGGCATCAGGTAAGAGACCGGCACAGGTCCCAATTCAGACTTTCCAGACCATCCAAAAGAAACCAAGACTCACTTCCTTCCAGACCCCACAGAAGAGCACTCAGAGTCCACATCTGGGGGTTTTCCAGACTCCCCAGCCTCCATCACGGACAATTGAACGTAGACCCACTGCGGCAAGCCAGACGACCAGAAAGATGCATGTCCGGGGCAAAAGCATTGACCTACAGCCTCCACACAACAGACGTCACCTGAATACCGCCCAGACCTGCCCTGTGGTGCATCGCCCAGCACTGAACCGAGTTCCGGGCCAGCCCCTCAGAATGGTCTTCAGGAGATTAGACAAGGGCTGGTGGAGCTCCAGATTCCTGACTGCTCCCTCCTGCCTTGCAGCTGAGAAGACAAGCCCTCCTGGGCATAGCCCACCCAATCTAGAGATGTCTGAGAGATGCTGTGCCCGAGTCGCACCGAGTGTCCTGGATAATGACCTCCAGGTTTCCTTTTCCTCTGAAGTGAGTGATTGGGAGGGAGACACCTCCTGCCAAGGAAGACGTGTCCTCCCACTCCAGGAGACCTAAAGGTGACTGTTGATTGTGGAGAAGTCACAAGGAGCAAAGTTTTTCTCAGAAATCAGCTTTTCCCCATCCCTGTTCTGGGTACACATGTTGGAAGCCCAGACGATGCTTGTGGACACACACAGGCAAACACTGCCATCTTTCATGATGGAAGCAGAAATGACGGTTCAAAAGGCGCTAATCAAACTGGAATATGAAGTTGTTTTACACTGAAATCCATTTGATACTACTGAGTCCAATTGCAGGGGTAAGGTCTCAACTTAAAGATAATGGGAGATGCACGAACTCAAGATGGCTGCGTAGGCGGACTCTGAACTCACCTCTCCCCATGGACACAGCCAATTTACAACTACTCGTGGAAAAATTACCCCAGAGAGAGAACTGAAAACTGGATAAGAGGAACTCCTGCAACAAAGGAGAATCCTAATTGAGGTAGACCAGGGGGATACTCGCTTCTGGAGAGGAGCAACGCCGCCTTCACAAACTGCAGCACCTCGCAGCTGCCTGGGAGCAGGCCAAAGGTATGCAGCCCTCCCTGGAGGGGCAGCGCCCCAAGCTGTTGAGGACCACGCTGTGGGGATTTTGTGGACCCAGCACAATCGAGACAAGTGGCACAGTATCTGACTATTCCTGCCCCTAAAACATTGGCAAGTACCCCCAGAAAAGCTAGTTCACAAAGAAATCAAAACCGGCTCTTAAAGGGCCCACGCACAAACTCACCCATTTCAGAAAGCAACCTAAAATCACCAGAAAGAAAGGTGCACAGTGCTTTGGTGACCATAGATTCACTTAATAGGTCCTGAGTGCATCTCGGTGAGAGGTGTAACCACTCCAGGGACTGGGACATTGGCGGCGGTCATTGTTGTGGCCAGATGTGGGCGTGCTGACACAGACGCCACTGGAGTTCTCCCTGGGGAGTGCCAGCCCAGGGTCTGCCCCGCCCCTAGACCACTGATTTAATCCAGCTCAGACAGGACAGGAAGCCCACTATAGAGACTGGCCCCACACAACAACAAGCCCTCAGGCAACTTGTGGGCCTGCATCGATTGGTGAGTGGATTCTCTGCACCTGGCAACTGAACCCACTTCAGTGGTGCTGGGCGTGCACAAGGAGCGGGTGGAGAGTGTGGGGCCGTGATGGAGTGTGTGGGCCTCCCAGCGTGGAGAGATTGGGTCTGCTTTGGGAGGTCAGGGCACACCCACGGGGCAGGACTGTGTTGACTGTGTGTGTGGACCTGTGGGTGGGGGTCTTGTCAGCTGCAGAAAACTTGTGCTTCTCAAAGACCCACATAGGGGGTTTGCCCCACCTTCCAAAGCCTGAAACAATTGGGTGCTCCCGTGCCTTAGGCCAGCTCCACCTAGCTACAATCCTCAGAGAGCTGAATAGAGACCTAGAGACTGGAGGCTTACAGCAATTGTAAGGTCCTGAGCCTAACATCCTGCCATGTTGGGGGCCTATTCACTTAAAAGAAATACTGCAACACAGATGTGGTATTAGAACTTGCAGCCAACTGTGCTGCGGCTACCCACACCTGATAAAGAGACTGAAGGGCCCACAACAACTACAAGCAGCTGAGCATTACAACAGTTGGCAAGGAGCACAACTCGGCATCCCTGGTTGCCTACAGGGAGAGCAAACAGGCCACAACAGAAGGACACACGTAACCAACATACGGGTCACCCCTGGAACATTGAGAACTGAGGGAAGCACACAACAGGCCTCCTAAGGCACCACTTACATAAAGTCACCTATCCAAGAGCAGGGGAAATAGCTAACCTACCTAATACGTAGACACAAGCACAGGGAAAGAGGCAAAATAAGAAGGCAAAGGACTACATTCCAAGTAAGGGAACAGGACAAAAGCCCAGTAAAGGAACTAAGTGAAACAGAAATGAGCAATCTACCTGACAGAGAGTAAAAACAAAGAGTGTTAACGATGCTCACTGATCTGGGGAGAAGAATAGATGAACTCAGTGAGAATGTCAACAAAGAAATGGAAGATGTAAAAAAGAACCAATCAGAAATGAAGAATACAATGCTGGAAATGAAAAATTCACTAGAGGGACTCAAAAGCAGAGTAGAGGATACAGAAGAACGGATCTGCATCCTGGACGAAAGACTAGAAGAAATTACTCAATCACAACAGGTAAAAGAGAAAAGAATTAAAAAGAGTGAGGACAGTCTAAGGGACCCCTGGAACAACATCTAGCGCTCTAACATCCATGTTATGGGTGTCCTGGAAGGAGAAGAGTGAGACAAAGGGGCATATAATCTATTTCAAGAAATAATAGATGCAAAATGCCCTAACCTAAGGAAGGAAACAGACACCCAGGTACAGACAGGACAGAGATCCCCAAACAAGATAAACCCAAAGAGGCCCACAACAAGAGACGTCATAATCAAAATGCCCAGAATTAAAGATAAAGAGAGAATCCTAAAAGCCGCAAGACAATGTCAAGTTACATACAAAGGAAACCCCGTAAGGCTATCACCTGACATCTCAGCAGAAACCTGACAGGCTAGAAGAGAGTGGCACGATATATTTAACGTGCTGAAGGCAAAAAACTTACATCCAAGAATACTCTACCCAACGAGGTTATCATTCAAAATGGAAGGAGAGATCAAAAATTTAACAGACAAGCAAAAATTAAAGGAGTTTGAGACCAAGAAACCAGTGCTACAAGAAATGTTAAAGGGACTGATTTAAGGGGAAAAAAGAAAACCATAAATAGGAAAAATTATCTGTTTCCATGATAAGAGGGTAATGGATACAAATGCACAAAAAAATAGGTTAGATAGGTTATCAAAAACATAAAATGAGGGAGGAGGGGAGTTAAAGAGTAGAGCTTTCAGACACAGGTCAAACTAGAGAGACCATCAATTATGTATAGAAGAAGAAAGGAACAGAGAAGGACTACTAAAACACTGAGAAAAAAAAAGGTAAAAAATGGCTGTAAGTACCTACTTATCAATCGCTACTTTAAATGTCAATGGACTAAATGCCCCAATTAAAAGGCATAAGGTGGCTGATTGGATAAAAAAACAAGACCCATATATATGCTGCATACAAGAGACACACTTCAGACCTAAATACACAAACTGAAAGTGAAGGGATGGAAACAGATACTGCATGCAAATGGCAATGAAAAGAAAGCTGGGGTTGCAGTACTCACATCAGACAAAATAGACTTTAAAACAAAAACTGTAAAAAGAGACAAAGAAGGGCATTACATAATGATCAAGAGAAGAATCCAACAAGAGGATATGACACTTGTAAATATCTACGCACCCAATGTAGGTACACTTAAATATATAAAGAAATCATTAACAGATATAAAAAGAGAAATAGACAGTAACACAACAATAGTAGGGGACATTAACATTCCACTTACCCCAACAGATAGATAATCCAAACAGAAGATCAATAAGGATATATTGGCCTTAAATGACACACTAGAACAGATGGACCTAGTAGATATATACAGAGCATTCCATCCAAAAATCGAAGAATACATGTTCTTTTCAAATGCACATGGAACAGTCTCCAGGATTGATCACATATTAGGCCACAAAACAACTCTCCATAAATTTAAATGGATTCAAATAATACCAAGCATCTCTTCTGACCACAACGGTATGAAACTAGAAATGAACTATAGGAAGAAAATCAGAAAAGCCACAAATACATGGAGATTAAATAAAATTCTACCAATCAACAACTGGGTCAATGAAGAAATCAAAAAAGAAATCAAAAAATACCTGGAGACAAATGAAAATGAAAATACAACATGCCAGAATTTATGGGACATAGCAAAAGCAGTTCTAAGAGGGAAGTTTATAGCAACACAGGCCTATCTCAACAAACAGGAAAAATCTCAATTAAACAATCTAACCATGCACCTAAAGGAACTGGAAAAAGAAGAACAAACCAAGCCCAAAATCAGTAGAAGAAGGGCAATAATACAAATGAGAGCAGAAATAAATGAAATAGAGAAAAAAATAGCAAAAATTAATAAAACCAAGAGCTGGTTCTTTGAAAAGATCAACAAAATTGACAAACCTTTAGCTAGACTCACCAAGAAAAAAAGAGAGAAGGCACAAATAAGTAAAATCAGAAACAAAAGAGGAGAAATTATAGCAGACACCTCAAAAAATAGAAAAGATTATAAGAGAATAATAAGAAAAGCTATATGCCAACCAATTTGACAATCTGGAAGAAATCGATAAATTCTTAGAATCATACAACCTTCCAAAACTGGATCAAGAAGAAGTAGAGAATTTGAATAGACCAATCACCAGTAAGGAGATTGAAACAGTAATCAAAAACCTCCCCCAAAATAAAAGTCCAGGACCAGACGGCTTCCCTGGTGAATTATACCAAACATTCAAAGAAGACTTAATACCTATCCTTCTCAAACTCTTCCAAAAAATTGAGAAGGGGCGGAAGCTCCCTAACTCATTCTCTGAAGCCGACATTACCCTAATACCAAAACCAGACAAGGACAACACAAAAAAAGAAAATTACAGGCCAATATCAATTACAGGCCAAAAGCATTTGACAAGATACAGCATCCACTTATGATAAAATCTCTGAATTAAATGGGTATAGAAGGAAAGTACCTCAACATAATAAAGGCCATATATGAGAAACCCACATCGATGAACATTGATGCAAAAATCATCAACAAAATATTAGCAAATCGCATACAACAATACGTTAAAAACATTACACACCATGATCAAGTGGGATTTATTCCAGGTATTCAGGGATGGTTCAACATTCGCAAATCAATCAACGTAATATACAACATTAATAAAATGAAGAATAAAAATCACATGATCATCTCAATAGATGCAGAGAAAGCATTTGACAAGATACAGCATCCACTTATGATAAAAACTCTGAATTAAATGGGTATAGAACGAAAGTACCTCAACATAATAAAGGCCATATATGAGAAACCCACAGCTAATATCATCCTCACTGGCGAAAAACTGAATGCTATCCCTCTGAGAACAGGAACCAGACAAGGATGCCCACTGTCACCACTCCTATTTAACGTAGTACTGGAAGTCCTAGCCAGAGCAATCAGGCAAGAGAAAGAAATAAAAGGGATCCAAATTGGAAAGGAAGAAGTGAAACTGTCATTATTTGCAGATGACATGATGTTATAAATAGAAAACCCTTAAGATACCACCAGAATACTTTTAGAAGTAATAAACGAATATGGTAAAGTTGCAAGATAGAAAATCAACATACAAAAATCAATTGCATTTCTATACACAAACAATGAAGTAGCAGAAAGAGAACTTAAGAATACCATCCCATTTACAATTGCAGCAAAAAGAAGAAAATACCTAGGAATAAACTTAACCAATGAGATGAAAGAGCTGTACCTGGAAAACTATAAAACATTGCTGAAAGAAACTGAAGAAGACACAAAGAAATGGAAAGATATTCCGTGCTCTTATATTGGAAGAAGTAACATAGTTAAGATGTCTATACTTCCTAAAGCAATCTATAGATTCAATGCAATCCCTACCAAAGTTCCCACAACATTTTTCACAGAAATAGAACAAAGAATCTTTAAATTTATGTGGAACAACAAATGACCCTGAATTGCTAGAGGAATCCTGAGAAAAAAGAACAAAGCTGGAGTTATCACACTCCATGATTTAAAAATAGACTACAAAGATATAGTAACCAAAACAGCATGATACTGGCACAAAAGCAGACACAGAGATCAATGGAATAGAATCGAAAGCCCAGAAATAAACCCACACATTTATGGACAGCTAATCTTGGACAAAGGACCCAAGAACATACAATGGAGAAAAGAAAGTCTCTTCAACAAATGGTTTTGGGAAATCTGGATATCCACATGCAAAATAATGAAAGTAGACCCTTATCTTACACCATACACAAAAATTAACTCCAAATGGATTAAAGACTTGAATGTAAGACCTGAAACTATGAAACTTCTAGATGAAAATATAGGCAGTATGCTCTTCCACATCAGTCTTAGCAACATATTTTCAAGCACCATGTCTGACTGGGCAAGAGAAACAGTAGAAATAATAAACAAATGGGACTACATCAAACTAAAATCTGCACAGCAAAGGCAACCATCAACAAAACAAAAAGAGAACGTAACAATTGAGAGACGATATTTGCAAACCATACATCTGATAAGGGCTGAATTTCCAAAATATGTAAATAACTCATGCACCTCAACAGCAAAAAAACTAACAAGCCAATTAAAAAATGGGCAAAAGAATTGAACAGACATTTCTCCAAAGAACATATACAGATGGCCAAAAGACACATGATAAGATCTTCAAAATCCTTAACTATCAGGGAAATGCAAATCAAAACTACAATGAGATATCAATTCACGCCCGTCAGAATGGCTATAATTAACAAGACAGGAAACAACATGTGTTGGAGAGGATGCGGAGAGAAGGGAACTCTCATACACTGCTGGTGGGAGTGCAAACTGGTGCAGCCACTATGGAAAACAGTATGGAGATTCCTCAAAAAATCAACGATAGAACTACCATATGATGCAGCTATTCCACAGCTGGGTATTTATCCAAAGAACTTGAAAACCCCAAGGTGTAAAGATACATGCACCCCTGTGTTCATTGCAGCCTTATTCACAATGGCCAAGACTTGGAAGTAACCTAAGTGCCCATCAAGGGACGAATGGATAAAGAAGATGTGGTGTATATACACAATGGAATACTACTCAGCCATAAGAAACGATGAAATCCTCCAGCCATTTGTGACAACATGGATGAACATTGAGGGTATTATGCAAAGTAAAATAAGTCAGAGGGAGAAGGTCAAATACCGTATGATTTCCTTCATTAAGTAGTAGATAATAACAAAAATAAACAAACACATAGACAGAGACATTGGATTGGTGGTTACCAGATGAGAAGTGGGGAGGGAAGAGGGCGAAAGGGATAATTCGGCACATGTGTGTGGTGATGGGTTGTAATTAGTATTTGGGTGGTGAACAGGATATAATCTATGCAGAAATAGAAGTATAATGATGTACACCTGAAATTTATACAAGGTTATAAACCAATGTTACTGCAAAAAAGAAAAAAATAAAAAAAAAATAAAAGATAATTGGAAACTAGGAAATTAATCTGTATTTCTGCTCTGATTTACTTATGTGGGCAAAATGGGTAAAGGGCTCAAAGATGTCCTTGGAAAACTGTAAAAAGTTCTCTGAGCTGGGATGAGCTATTTTGACTCCGTGTGGTTATTTCCGTGGAAATCCAGAAGGGGGATATTCTCATGGCTTTTTCCTTTGGGTTTTTAAATGCCATTAGAAAGTTGTGTTTTAAACTGTTCTTTGATACTAATAAAATTCTCCCAAATGTGACCTATCGTAAGCAATTTTGATTTCTAAGCATGCAGACCATTTTAAAAATTAGTTCGACTCATCCAAGTTATTTTGACTAGGTGAAGCAATGGTTGGCAGTATGTAGGGCTATTAGAAACACAGATTCTAAGGCACACTCAGCCCTATGGCACCATTATGCGCATTTTGACAGTGAGCTCCAGTGAAGCTTAGGCAGATTTCAGTGAGATAAGCGTGCCTGCAGACTTATTCTAACGGTGGCTCACATGGGTCTCAGGTGCAGGGTTGTAGTAAATACCTGTGCCTGAAGCCTACTGCAAGAGAAACCAATTGAGGTTGTCTTTATTGGGGCCTGGGCACTGGGAGCTTTTGAAATCTCCCCACTTGATTCCAGTGGGCAGCAAATTTTGAGATCCACTGGAGGTGGTGTGCAAAGATTTCACCTAAGTCACCTGTGATCTCCATTTTCTCATTCTGGAAAAGCTCTGAGTAGGATCCAGAAAAATCCCACGCCTCAGTAAGGAACATTTCCTTAGGAAGAACTAATGACTACTCCTACCGTCCTGTAGGACATCCATTGACGAGTGTTTCTTTCTGTCTGCATAATTCTGTGCCGCCCGAGCAGGGCAGCCTCTGGTAGAGCACACAAGGTCATGAAAAATAAGGGAAAAGTCAAGATGCCGCATTTGGGCCACAACCCAGCCTGCCATAGCTTGTGAAATGGTCCAGTCTCCTTGGGACCTGGGTCAGAGCTGCTTCCTTTTGGCACCTAGGCCCTGGTCTCATGTCCTCCATCCTGCCCCATAACTCTCTTAGAGATTCTGACAACCCCATTCAGGCCGGGGCACCATAGAACAACCACACACCATTGCTGAGATGACTGCATTCCCTAAATCGACCTCGGGGATTTCAATGGCAACCCGGTGTTCTGAACACTTTAGCTAACACTCCTTTTCACAGTCTCGTGCACACAGAAATTTCTTAGATGGACAGGGCTCAATACCAGGGAATTAGGAGTTTGGAAGACTGCGGAGGACGCATCCGTTTCTATTTCTCAAAACTTCACTGGGGATCCTGATGCTATCTCAAGACCCACTTCCACTGGCACTCAGCCTGGGAAAGCAAGCACAGGACACACAAGCCCTGACAGCCAACCATCACGTCTCGATACAAACACAGTGGGTGTCAGTGAAGAATACCCAAGATCTGACAGAAATCCTACATTATTAGCTTAACCTCAGGACATTGAGAGAATAATACAGGAGGAACAGGGTCTCAGCAGGACAGCCTTCAGGAAATAGCACGCCTTCCTACATTCAGCGATGTTGCTTGAGCATCTAGTGTGCAGTCACATGTTCCTTAGGGCTCCCTGGGTGCAAGGAATTGTTCCGGGAACCTCAGTACATTAGAGGAATTAACTCTGCTCTACCTTGGTAGTTGGGACTCTAAATCCCGCACCAGGAAGGAAGACGTGGAAAAGGGAGATGTGGGAGCAAAGACATTGCAGCCAGACAGGCGACTTGATGGGAGAACACTATTGTGACCTGGAAGAGTTTCAAGAGTTGAGGCACAGTTAGGAAGCCATCCTCGCACCATCGTTTTGGCCAATGGCAGTTCCTGGGCTCTTGAATGGAAAGACAGAATTCTGCACGAAGAGGATGCTTTCCTCTGCAGCCATTCCAGGCAGACCGGAGCAGTTCCGGTGGCCCCAGGGCATCTTGGAAAACATTCTGGGCGCTCCTGCCCACCATTCACTAGCCTTCTACGTCATCCAGAGCCATTCTTTGGTCCCTGAGCTGAAGTGAAAAACTGGTGCTGGCTCGGGCTGGCTAAGGATGCCCACACTGGGCTTTCTGACAGCTCAAAACCAATGCTGGTCCTCGGATGATGTTCTAGATTTGTCCAGAGACTCAAGCAGCCAAGGACACCCTTCTGATTCTCTGCTTCTGGCATGCAATGGCCTCAGCCTCCAAGATGAAGAACAAATATTTCAAGAATGTCTTCAGACAGATAGGTTCTTTGCCATAGAGGGAGAGTCTGGGAGCTGCACTCTCTATATCTGTCTCTTTGGGAACCTGCATGCACATCTTCAGTCAATGAGAAACTCTTCAGAAATAGAGAATCCCTACTCATTGTGGAATAAAGGTAACCAGAACTATAAGCCATAAAGACAACAGGTAAAATAATAAAAATAACGGTGAATAGCAATGATAACAATAAGGATCATCGACTCAATGATGCTAATCCCAATCATTATAATATTGGAAATCACGCTCAGCCTCTAAGGAGGGCAAATAAACATGCAGATTCTCTTGCAGAATTACAGTCGACTGAAACACTCCACATTGGTATACCCAACAGGATGCTTTCAGTCAACTTCTTGTCTCCAAAGACATAGAAACTGAGAAGGAGCCCCCAGGGTTTGCTTCCTCTCCACACAGTGCTGCACACACTGCCAGGGTCATGACACATGAGAAATGACGGCATTGTGCACGCTTGGAAATGAAATCTGAACCTCTTTGTTATTGGCTGGTGATACGATGGTCTATGAGGCACATCCTAGCAAAATCTGAGAAAAAATCCTTGAATGAACAGCTGCTGTCAACAAACAATCCAAGTACGGCAATCGAACTTCCAAAATCGGTAGCATTCATGTCTAACTGCAATAAACTGAAATACTACGATGGAGGAGAAGGGTTACTGACAATATCCCTTCTTCCGAAAAGAAAGAGATCTAAATATGAAATCTCAGAAAACCTCTGTAGAGTATTATGAAAAAACCAAAAATACCCCTAATTGAAATAAACGGACATATAAATTAGGAGCAATTAACACACATCTTACTTGCAAAAATATCAACAGAAAACACTTTCTCTTACAATTTCTCATCCATTCCATTATAAATGCCAAGGGATTTTCTCCTCAGTGCTGAGGGGACAATTGAAAAATTAAGAATTTTTCAGGAACACTTCACAAGCGATGTTTGGTCTTTCTCAGTGATTTACATTAGAAACCACATGATATCAATGTTTTTCATTACAATGTCAACTTTTTTCATTGATGGTGAAAACTTGAATTACATCCTTAAGGTAGTGTTTGCCTAATGTCTCTACTGTTGACCTTGTTCACTATGCTAGTTTCAAATGGTGACCTGTTTCCCTACCATTCCTTTTGCATTTTTAGTAGGCCTTCTACTGTCAAGGAGTGTGTCTCATTTCCCTCCTCATATGAAGGCATATATTCAGGTGTGTCTGAATATTACAATTTACTTACTTTGTATGATCTCTTGGATTATATTATTCAATGTCCTGAAATCCATTATTGTCAGTTTTCATTTGATGATATATTTGTCCCAAATGTGGCTACCAGAGTCCCTCCAATCTGCTTCCTTTTTCCTTTTCACCTGTGCACTTCCTTTTTTGTCTAATTCTTTACTTTCTAGCAAAATATACCTCAGGCTCATCTTGTACATTTCCTCCCCCAACACCAATTTTGCATGTGCCTGCCTCAATCAACCCTTTCTCCAAGGAAATTGGGTTCCTATTATTGAGGAATGAAAATTACAAATGAAGATTTGAGTGGTATTTGCCATTGTGACTGAGGTGTCATGGCTTCTAGGCCCTTTCAGTGGGCAGGGTTAGGATGAAGACACATGCACACACACACACATACACACATCGTGAATTCATGCTAATAAGTCTAATTCCAATGCAACACCCAAGACTTATCTTCTTGTTCCTCCTTAAGTATTTCTATCTCCATTTTCCATTACTGGGTAACTTAAGTCGAATAACCTAAATACATTTAATCATGAACTCAGTCACACAATTCGTAAAAAATACTTTCAAAATTGCTACACTCAATCACTGGGAAAAAAAGTCAAGTAGCCATAAGAATAATGTGCAGGTACTTTTATCTTTCACTTGAGTATGTATAGTAAAAACACTGTTAAAACTTACTTGAATTTTTTATTTAATTTTTTGTTTATTGCAGTAATATTGGTTTATAACATTGTAAAAATTTCAGGTGTACATCATTGTACTTCTATTTCTGCACGGACTACATCATGTTCACCACCAAAATACTAATTACAACCCATCACCACACACATGTACCGAATTATCCCTTTCACCCTCCTCCCTCCCCCCTTCCCCTCTGGTAACCACCAATCCAATCTCTGTCCCTATGTGTTTGTTTATTGTTGTTATTATCTACTACTTAATGAAGGAAATCATACGGTATTTGACCTTCTCCCTCTGACTTATTTCACTTTGCATTGTACCCTCAATGTCCATCCATGTTGTCACAAATGGCTGGATTTCGTCGTTTCTTATGGCTGAGTAGTATTCCATTGTGTATATATACCACAGCTTCTTTATCCATTCGTCCCTTGATGGGCACTTAGGTTGCTTCCAAGTCTTGGCTATCGTGAATAAGGCTGCAATGAACACAGGGGTGCATGTACCTTTGCAAATTGGTGTTTTCAAGTTCTTTGGATAAATACCCAGCAGTGGAATAGCTGGATCATAAGGTAGTTCTATCGTTGATTTTTTGAGGAATCTCCATACTGTTTTCCATAGTGGCTGCACCAGTTTGCACTCCCACCAGCAGTGTATGAGAGTTCCCTTCTCTCCACATCCTCTCCAACACATGTTGTTTCCTGTCTTGTTAATTATAGCCATTCTGACGGGCGTGAGGTGATATCTCATTGTAGTTTTGATTTGCATTTCCCTGATAATTAGTGATTTTGAACATCTTTTCATGTGTCTGTTGGCCATCTGTATATCTTCTTTGGAGAAATGTCTGTTCAGGTCTTTTGCCCATTTTTTAATTGGGTTGGTAGTTTTTTTGTTGTTGAGATGCATGAGTTCTTTATATATTTTGGAGATTAAGCCCTTATCAGATGTATGGTTTGCAAATATCTTCTCCCAATTGTTAGGTTGTCTTTTCGTTTTGTTGATGGTTTCCTTTGCTGTGCAGAAGCTTTTTAGTTTGATGTAGTCCCATTTGTTTATTTTTTCTATTGTTTCTCTTGCCCGGTCAGATGTGGTGTTTGAAAAGATGTTGCTAAGACCGATGTTGAAGAGCGTACTGCCTATGTTTTCTTCTAGAACTTTGACAGTTTCAGGTCTTACATTCAAGTCTTTAATCCATTTGGAGTTAATTTTTGTGTATGGTGTAAGGTAAGGATCTACTTTCATTTTTTTGCATATGGCTATCCAGTTTTCCCAACACCATTTTTTGAAGAGACTTTCTTTTCCCCATTGTATGTTCTTGGCTCCTTTGTCAAAGATTAGCTGTCCATAGATGTGTGGGTTTATTTCTAGGCTTTCGATTCTATTCCATTGATCTGTGTGTCTGTTTTTGTGCCAGTACCATGCTGTTTTGGTTACTATAGCTTTGTAGTATATTTTGAAATCGGGGAGTGTGATACCTCCAGCTTTCTTCTTTTTTCTCAGGATTTCTTTAGCTATTCGGCGTCTTTTGTTGTTCCATATAAATTTTAGAATTCTTTGTTCTATTTCTGTGAAAAATGTTGTTGGAACTTTGATAGGGATTGCATTGAATCTATAGATGGCTTTAGGAAGTATGGACATCTTAAATATGTTAATTCTTCCAATCCAAGAGCACGGAATATCTTTCCATTTCTTTGTGTCTTCTTCAATTTCTTTCAGAAATGTTTTATAGTTTTCGGTGTACAGATCTTTCACCTCTTTGGTTAAGTTTATTCCTAGGAATTTAATTCTTTTTGTTGCAATTGTAAATGGGATGGTATTCTTAATTTCTCTTTCTGCTACTTCGTTGTTAGTGTACAGAAATGCAACTGATTTTTGTATGTTGATTTTGTATCCTGCAACTTTACCATATTTGTTTATTACTTCTAAAAGTTTTCTGGTGGATTCTTTAGGGTTTTCTATATATAAAATCATGTCATCTGCAAATAGTGACAGTTTCACTTCTTCCTTTCCAATTTGGATCCCTTTTATTTCTTTCTCTTGCCTGATTGCTCTTGCTAGGACTTCCAATACTATGTTAAATAGGAGTGGTGACAGTGGGCATCCTTGTCTGGTTCCTGTTCTTAGAGGGATAGCTTTCAGTTTTTCACCATTGAGGATGATATTAGCTGTGGGTTTCTCATATATAGTCTTTATTATGTTGAGGTACTTTCCTTCTATACCCATTTTATTCAGAGTTTTTATCATAAATGGATGCTGTATCTTGTCAAATGCTTTCTCTGCATCTATTGAGATGATCATGTGATTTTTGTTCTTCATTTTATTAATGTGGTGTATTACGTTGATTGATTTGCGAATGTTAAACCATCCCTGCATACCTGGAATAAATCCCACTTGATCATGGTGTATAATCTTTTTAACGTATTGTTGTATGCGATTTGTTAGTATTTTGTTGAGGATTTTCGCATCGATGTTCATCAGTGATATTGGCCTGTAATTTTCTTTTTTTGTGTTGTCCTTGTCTGGTTTTGGTATCAGGGTAATGTCAGCTTCGTAGAATGAGTTAAGGAGCTTCCCCCCCTCCTCAATTTTTTGGAAGAGTTTGAGAAGTATAGGTATTAAGTCTTCTTTGAATGTTTGGTACAATTCACCAGGGAAGCCGTCTGGTCCTGGACTTTTATTTTGGGGGAGGTTTTCGATTACTGTTTCGATCTCCTTACTGGTGATTGGTCTATTCAAATTCTCTACTTCTTCTTGATCCAGTTTTGGAAGGTTGTATGATTCTAAGAATTTATCCATTTCTTCCAGATTGTCGAATTGGTTGGCATATAGTTTTTCATAGTATTCTCTTATAATCTTTTGTATTTCTGAGGTGTCTGTTGTAACCTCTCCTCTTTCATTTCTGATTTTACTTATTTGTGCCTTCTCTCTCTTTTTCTTGGTGAGTCTAGCTAAAGGTTTGTCTATTTTGTTGATCTTTTCAAAGAACCAGCTCTTGGTTTTATTAATTTTTTCTATTTTTTTTTTGGTCTCCATTTCATTTATTTCTGCTCTGATTTGTATTATTTCCCTTCTTCTACTGATTTTGGGCTTTGTTTGTTCTTCTTTTTCCAGTTCCTTTAGGTGCATTGTTAGATTGTTTATTTGAGATTTTTCTTGTTTGTTGAGATAGACCTGTATTGCTATAAACTTCCCTCTTAGAACCGCTTTTGCTGTATCCCATAAATTCTGGCATGTCATATTTTCATTTTCATTTGTCTCCAGGTATTTTTTGATTTCTTCTTTGATTTCTTCGTTAACCCAGTCGTTGTTCAGTAGCATTTTGTTTAATCTCCATGTATTTGTGGCTTTTCTGATTTTCTTCCTATAGTTGATTTCTAGTTTCATACTGTTGTGGTCAGAAAAGATGCTTGGTATTATTTCAATCTTCTTAAATTTATGGAGACCTGTTTTGTGGCCTAATATGTGATCAATCCTGGAGAATGTTCCATGTGCATTTGAAAAGAACGTGCATTCTTCGGTTTTTGGATGGAATGCTCTGTATATATCTACTAGGTCCATCTGTTCTCGTGTGTCGTTTAAGGCCAATGTTTCCTTGTTGATCTTCTGTTTGGATGATCTATCCGTTGGTGTAAGTGGAGTGTTAAAGTCCCCTACTATTATTGTGTTACTGTTTATTTCTGTTTTTATGTCTGTTAATAATTGCTTTATATATTTAGGTGCACCTACATTGGGTGCGTAGATATTTACAAGTGTCATATCCTCTTGTTGGATTTTTCCCTTGATCATTATGTAGTGCCCTTCTTTGTCCCTTTTTACAGTTTTTGTTTTAAAGTCTATTTTGTCTGATATGAATACTGCTACCCCAGCTTTCGTTTCATTGCCATTTGCGTGGAGTATCTTTTTCCATCCGTTCACTTTCAGTTTGTGAGTGTCTTTAGGTCTGAAGTTTGTCTCTTGTATGCAGCATATATATGGGTCTTGTTTTTTTATCCAGTCAGCCACCCTATGCCTTTTAATTGGAGCATTTAGTCCATTGACGTTTAAAGTAGCTATTGATAAGTATATACTTACTGCCATTTTTTAACTTTTTTTTTTTCCCTCAGTGTTTTAGTAGTCCTTCTCTGTTCCTTACTTCTTCTATACAGAATTGATGGTCACTTTAGTTTGACCTCTGTCTGAAAGCTGTACTCTTTAATTACCCTCCTCTCTCCTTTTATGCTTTTTATATCATATCTAACCTCTTTTTTGTGTATTTGTATCCATTACATTCTAATCGTGGAAATAGATAATTTTTCCTATTTGTGGTCTTCTCTTTTCCCCTTAAATCAGTCCCTTTAACATTTCTTGTAACACTGGTTTCTTGGTGACAAACTCCTTTAATTTTTGCTTATCTGGGAAAATTTTGATCTCTCCTTCCATTTTGAACGATAACCTTGCTGGGTAGAGTATTCTTGGCTGTAAGTTTTTTCCTTTTAGCACTTTAAATATATCGTGCCATTCTCTTCTAGCCTGTAAGGTTTCTGCTGAGAAGTCAGCTGATAGCCTTATGGGGTTTCCTTTGTATGTAACTTGACATTCTCTTGCGGCTTTTAGGATTCTCTCTTTATCTTTAATTCTGGACATTTTGATTATGATGTGTCTTGGTGTGGGCCTCTTTGGGTTTATCTTGTTTGGGGATCTCTGTGCCTCCTGTACCTGGATGTCTGTTTCCTTCCTTAGGTTAGGGAAGTTTTCATCTATTATTTCTTGAAATAGATTCTCTGCCCCCTTGTCTCGCTCTTCTCCTTCCGGGACACCTATAACACGGATGTTAGTGCGCTTGATGTTGTCCCAGAGGTCCCTTAGACTGTCCTCACTCTTTTTAATTCTTTTCTCTTTTACCTGTTCACCTTGGGTAATTTCTTCTAGTCTTTATTCCAGCTCATAGATCCGTTCTTCTGTATCCTCTACTCTGCTTTTGAGTCCCTCTATTGAATTTTCCATTTCCAGTATTGTATTCTTCATTTCTTATTGGTTCTTTTTTTATATCGTCCATTTCTTTGTTGCCATTCTCACTGAGTTCATCTATTCTTCTCCCCAGATCAGTGAGCATCGTTAACACTCTTTGTTTGTACTCTCTGTCAGGTAGATTGCTCATTTCTGTTTCACTTAGTTCCTTTACTGGGCTTTTGTCCTGTTCCCTTACTTGGAATGTATTCCTTTGCCTTCTTATTTTGCCTCTTTCCCTGTGCTTGTGTCTACGTATTAGGTAGGTTAGCTATTTCCCCTGTTCTTGGATAGGTGACTTTATGTAAGTGGTGCCTTAGGAGGCCTGTTGTGTGCTTCCCTCAGTTCTCAATGTTCCAGGGGTGGCCCCTATGTGGGCTACGTGTGTCCTTCTATTGTGGCCTATTAGCTCTCCCTATAGGCGCCCAGGGAGGCTGAGTTATGCTCCTGGCCAGTTGTAATGCTCAGCTGCTTGTAGTTGTTGTGGGCCCTTCTGTCTCTTTATCAGGTGTGGGTAGCCCCAGCACAGTTGGCTGTAAGTTCTAATACCACATCTGTGTTGCAGTATTTCTTTTAAGTGAGTAGACCCCCAGTGTGGCAGGTTGTTAGGCTCAGGGCCTTACAATTTCTGTAAACCTCTAGCCTATTAGGTCTCTTGTCAGCTCTCTGAGGATTGCAGCTGGGTGGGGCTGCCCTCAGGCACAGGAGCACCCAATTGTTTCAGGCTTTGGAAGGTGGGGCAAACCTCCTATGTGGGTCTTTGAGAAGCACAAGTCTTCTGCAGCTGACAAGCCCTGTTGCCCACAGGTCCACACACACAGTCAACACAGTCCTGCCCCGTGTGAGCGCCCCGACCTCCCCAAGCGGACCCAGTCTCTCCACGGCGGGAGCCCCACACACTCCGCCACCACCCCACACTCTCCACCCGCTCCTTGTGCACACCCTGCCCCCCTCAAGTCAGCTCAGTTACAAGGCTGCAGAGAATCCAGTCACCAATCTATGCAGGCCCACAAGTTGCCTGAGGGCTTGTTGTTGGGTGGGGCCAGTCTCTAGGGTGGGCTGCCTGCCCTGGCTGAGCTGGATTAAATCGGTGCTCTAGCAGGTGGAGCAGACCCTGGGCTAGCAGGTCTCAGGGAGAACTCCAATGGCGTCTGTGTCAGCACGCTCACACCAGGCCACAACAATGGCCGCCGACAATGTCCCAGTCCCTGGAGAGGTCTCACCCCTCACGGAGATGCACTCAGGGCCTATTAGGTGAGTCTCTTGTCACTGAAGCACTGTGCACCTTTCTTTCTGGTGATTTTAGGATGCTTTCTGGAACGGGTGAGTTTGTGCGCGGGCCCTTTAAGAGCCAGTTTTAGTTTCTTTGTGAACCAGGTTTTCTGGGGGTGCTCCCCAATGCTTTAGTAGCAGGTAAAGTCAGATATTATGCCGCTGGTCTCGATTGCGCTGGGTCCACAAAATGCCCATAGCGGGGGCGCTCCCCGGCTCAGGGCCCCGCGCCTCCAGGGAGGGCTGCGTACCTGTGAGCTCTTCCTGGCGGCCATGAAGCTGGCGGCTTGTGAAGGCGGTGTTTTTCCTCTCTAGAAGGGAGTCTCTGCCTCTTCTACCCCAGTTAGGATTGTCCGTTGTTGCAGGAGTTCCTCTCATCCAGTTTTCAGTTCTGTCTCAGGGGTAATTTTTCCACGAGTAGTTGTAAATTGGCTGTGTCCACGGGAGGAGGTGAGTTCAGAGTCTGCCTACGCCACCATCTTGACTCCGCCTCCTGAATTTGTTTTTTTTAATTTTATTTGTGAGATTATGATTGTCATTTGATATAAAATTAAGTTCATTTATGTTTTCATTTTCAATATGTTTCTGCCCATCCTTGTTTATTTAATTTCATTTTTGAGTACAAAAATTCCAAAAGAAAAACCTTATAAACAGGTGCCTTCAGAAATGTCCTCCTCCTCCTGTCACTTCCTCAATGTTACTCCCCACCCCCTACAGATCAATGCTTTTACTTGGTGTCCTTTCTGTGATTGTGTTTTCCAGGCAGCAGACTGTCTCTGGCGTCACATCTCTGACATCCTGTTTCTGACCTGTGGGCCCTCTTTAAAATTGCTCACTCAATTAGGTTATACTCAGCCACGAAAAACTCCCAGGTGATTGTCTCACAAACAGCTGACTAGGGACCTTAATGACACCTGTGAATCCCTTCACCATTGCCATATAGTGTCAGGATTGGAGCGGGCAGTTACAGACAAGGGAGGGGCGAGGGCTAGGATGACCCAGGAGGTAACGGATTACAGATGGAGACATTGATGTGAGCCATTAAGCAATGTTTACCTTCATATCAATGATGATTATTACTTAGAGAAATGCACCTGTGTCTATATCTATGCATTGGAAGAACTGTTTAACCGGTACAGGTTTTCAGGTGTAGAAAATGAAAAGCTCTGGAGATGAATGATGGTGATGGTTGCACAACAGTGTGAATGTACTTAATGCCACAGAATGTACAATTAACTATGGTTAAAATGGTAAATTTTATGTTATTTATATTTTACCAAAAAATGCAAGGTGAAGAAACAGACATATCCACAAATTTTTTTAAATCTTAGAGAAAATAGACGTTTTTAAAAGTATGCATATGTGTACACATATTTTTTAAAATGTATGGAAATGGTAAACAACAAATTATGGTGCATGGCCTCAAAAAGGGATCAGATCAAATGTGACTTGATTAAGTTGGTTGGATTAGATCACCTGAACAGTCAGAAGAACCTGAAACATTATAAGAGTCAGGCTGGAAAGCAAACTTCCTCACGACCCCTCCTCAGCCATCCTAGAAACCGCATCCCGTCTAAAGGAGTTTGTCCAGCATCCACCTTTCTGAGGATCCACTGACAGAGGGGGAAAGGACAGCTGGATTTCAGGCTGCTTTTCTATACAGATTTGGTCCTCAGATCATCCCTCAGAGAAATAGTACAGTGGTAAAAGTATGATGTGATGTGGCTTTAAGTGATTGTGGAAAGACTCTTTCATTTTAATAGTATTTCTTAGGAAAGAGACTGAGAAAAATGCATCATTGTAAATGCTGATTATTACATGAAAGTTCAAGTTTCGAAGGCAATATACACCCTGAACTGAATGAGACAGTGTGTGACCAGTTATGGAAACCTGGCAGTTTTGGTTACGGAAATTTAAAGACTAATTTATTTGTTCATCCTTACATGAAATATATTCATTTCACCTTTATTAGAACTTAGCTTAAAATTAAAGCAGTGAAGATAAAAGAGTCAATAAACAGCCCAGACTCTCAGCTGTGAAGCTGTCATTCTAGTAGAGTGGAAAATAATTTTTCTATATTTAATTTGGAATTTATATTTTGGAATTTCCTCATCTCATGTCAAATATGGCATTCAAGTTTTGAAGAGGAAAGCAGACTTTGTTCTGAATTTTTGAATATGTGTGCCACAGGATTAAATGTAGCATTCCCATAACCTTGATTATTTTGTAACTCCAAGCAAATGATTTCTTTCTTTCTCTTAAAGCAATGAAATGTAATATGTCTAAACAAGTTCTGTAAAATCAGTCATTCAAGTGTGCAAAACTAAATTCACCATTTACAAGTCACATGTCTTGTTTAAGTCAGAGTCTTCTACTGAGGTTAGGTAATCAGGAAAGAGGATGGAAAAAGTCTGGGAATGATACATCTCTTTGTGAGAAATGTGTCTGACTTAGTGGTCATGATGCCTCCTCATCCCTCACTGAATAAGGTGCACGAGGGACTTCTGTCTCTGTGAATCTGAAAGTTTTCTTTTTCTTTTGACTCAGGAAATCCAAAAATCAAGTCCCAAGGAAGACTGAGGTGACTCTCCAAGGAGGTGAGGCAAATGGTGGGACGTTTCACCGAGGACAGGCCCTCCAGACTCTTTAATACTCAGAAAGGGAAGAAGCAACAGAAGGGACCAGTGGCGCAGAGGGCTTCCCTACCAGAGGAGGAGGATCCCAGGGTAAGTGGAGGCTTATGTCTATCGGGAACCAGGGGATGGCATGAAATCCAGAGACAGGGTTCAGACATGCACAATTCTGTGTCCACAACTTCCTTGTCATTTCTCATCCAAGGATTGCCTACCTTGGGACCTCATCATCAGGCACATGGGTCCATTCCGAGACTTGGATGAACAACCTCACTCCTACTTAGTGTCATGTCCAGGCTGGAGTTTATCCAAATCTTTAAATCTGGCTCAGTCTCCTCACGTTTAGACCATCTAATCCATCCTCCTAGGACCCCTAATCAACACAGGCTTTGGGCAGGACAATATTGTTAACATGTTGGCACATAAAGGGTCACGTGACAATGTCTCCTTTCTGAAACCAATATTCATCTCTCAAACTACAACAGTATATTCACCTTTAAATCTGCCTGTGATTTCTGCTGACTCAGTGACCACCTCCTCCTCCACCCACAGGTGAAGTGCAAGGACTGCAGAGCCTTTGGGCACAAGGCAAGAAGCAGGAGGCACCCTCTGAAGTGCTGGGACAGGGCCATAGTCCTCAACCCTTGGGGTCAAACAAGGTGAAGGAGAACCTGAAACCATGGAAGCCTGAGGCACCAAGGAACCCCGGGCCCTTTAACATAATTCAAAGTGAGATGGAACAAGGACAAACGTGACGAACGTGGGAGTTTTAAGCAATCTTTCAGCGTTGGAACCTATGGATCCTGTGTCTCTTCCTCTTACACTGTGTGCAAAGACATCTCTAGGCAAAGACACGAACATGGAGAGAAATAGAGAAGAGTTCCATATCCTCCAAGGGTCCAAACTCAGGAGCCCATTCTACTCCTGGATAATTACTGAGAGGCTGGGACCAGGGCACATCTTGGAACTTTGCAAATGACACGAAGAAAAGCAATGAAGCCTAGATGAAAGTATATTATGGAAGAACCTGGAGGGTTACCTGGAGTTGGGGGAAGAATCTGAGATGAGGGAAAGGGCAGTCTTGTCCAGGGCTTCACTACCTGTCTCACATTGAAACACTGAATAGGCCTGGGTCCCAGTAATTTTTCTCCCATTTGGGGACTTGAAATTGTGGTACACCCATTTGTCATGGTTTGTTCTATAGGTAGTTAGAGCAGCAGAGGATGGTTGAACTCCACAAATGTCCCAGGACAGCTCAAAATTTTAAGGAACTGACAGAGTCCTGTGATGATCTGTGGGTGAGTCTCCCCTGGTCCCAGCTCTTTTACTCTTCTGGGTAACCACAATATGCTTCAAGACTATGCCCCTTCTGTGAGAGGGAGTTGTTAAAATTCCATTCTGGCCGATGGGATTCAAGTCTGTGAACTTTTAGGATGCCAATTTTCATTTGTCTCTAAATTTTTGTACTGTTACTTGTGTGTCTGCCAGCATGCTGTTGAGGACATGTGGAATTTATTTTTTCAGATGCCTCCAAAAGGTAGAATCCTCTATGCATCTTTTAAATTGCTAAAAATACTCTGAAATTGTCCATCAAAATTTATTAGTCATTAATCTGCCTCTAAAAGCTCATTAGCTGTGTTAATGCTTAGAACAGTGTATGAAAGAGCTTGTTTCCACTTAGAGACAATATTAATAATATCCATACTATGAAATCTGAAGTAAAATGTTTTTCACTTTGATAATTTAATTGATTTTATCCTACCACTCAGTACTTCATATTTAAAATGACTGCTAATGATTCTTTAACTGCTAAATTAAGTGTTACATGTTCCATGTCTTTTATTTGGTTGATTTAAATTTTCACTTGATGAAGAAAATCTTAATATATATTCTATGCATGGTGTCTTCTCCTACAGGATACAAGCAGGCCAATCAATTCCTGTCCTCACAGCCAAGAAGAGACCTGTCCTGAGCCTGTTCTCACAAGTCAGCACCTATCAGGAAACCAAATATGACATCCACGTGCCCTGCAGTGTCTCCCATCAATAGACCTGAGCTGAGCTCCTTCTCATCTCATGGAAAAAAATAAGTACAAGAAGTGGATATCCCTGACGCCTCTCAGCCAACCTCCAAGCACCTTGGCCAGGACTGACCCTCATTCTCCAGCTCACAGACAATAGGTCTGATGTTTGCTCCCATGATGTTCCCCAGGCTGCCTCCAAATCTCGTGGTCTGGGCCATGCTGTAAACTCCCATGCACAAGGAGGCTGATGTAAACTTTCATCCCACCCCACATGCTGCACATAGATTGGGCCAGAACCCCAAACTCAGCATGACGGCACCAGGTGAGCGATCTGCCCAGATCCCATCCAGTGAAGTCCCTAAACTGAGCCCAGCGCTGAGTCTCTGCCTCCCAGGTGAATGGGGAACAGAGACTGAAACTACATTCTGTGTTCTTTAGTGTGAAATTGCACATTCCGACCACACCGAGTGTGGCGAGTCACGTTCCAGTTCCCCTTGTAAATGACCTATTCTGCGTGCTGGAGGCACAGATGAACCCAGTGCAACGAGCGCGCACATCCGCCCGCACCGCGGGCGCTGCGCCGCTGCAGCCGAGTCGCATCTGCTGGACTCACGACACGCTCACTGTGCAGGTTTTTGACTTAAACACATTTCAGGTTGCTGAGAAAGAAACATCTCCGCATTCAGTGTGCGCGGCCCCTTAACTCTAAGCTTTTACCGAGAAGTATCCGAATCATTTAACTTGCTGCAGGGGGCGCAGCGCAGCCCCACTGACACCCAGCACCTCGCGTGGATTCAGACGCACAGACTACTTCCGCAGGCGGAAGTACAGGCAGACCGGAAACGCACGGGGCGGAGGCGCGCAGGCCTCGCCCACACACGCCCCGCCTCCCAGGCCCCGCCCACAGCCCCCTCCTTCCAAGCCCCGCCTCCCAGAGCTCCCAGTTTCCTGCAGACCCGGAAGTAGATTTCCCAAATCAAAGGTCAGCCCCCAGGGCGTGAGTTTCCCTATTTCTGTGTCACAGCAGCGATTCAGGGCCCCATCGCCCCGCCCTCCACATGCTTAGTCAGGACGCCGGGGCGTAACAATCCGCGCACGCGCGGCCCCGCGAGGAGCTCCGTCGGGCCGCGAGAGGCCCCGGGTAGTTCTGCTGCCGGTTCTGTGGGCGCGTCCGTTTCTGCTTAAAGTCGGTCCGAGCTGGTTTGCTCTCCGTTCTTTGTCTTCCTGTCTCCACGGGGTCTCCCCTGTACACCATGCTTGGGGTCAAGTCCCCATGGGAGGGGGATTCTGCCCCTCTTGCCCCCTGGAGGGCGGCTCCGGGTCGCCGCGCCCTCCCCCTGGCCCAGGGCCCTGCAGACCGCGGTCACTCCCGAGACCCTCCCTCCGTCCCTGACCCGCGGTCCGCAAGCCCGCCCTTCCCTCGCCCTCAGGGAGGCCATGTCCGTGCGGGGATTCCACCAGGGGCTCCCGTGACGCCAGGTCCTTTGTCCACATCCCGTCCCGGGGGTTCACATCGCGATGCCGCGCGGGAAGGTGTGTTCCTCCCGGGGGGGGGGGGGGCGTCCTCACTCTGTTCCCTGACTGTGGAGGGAGGAGCGGGGGAGAAGGGGGAGGGAGGGTAAAACTGGGGACAGAAGGGGTTCCACTGTTTGCCCAGACTTACGTTTAGTGCAAAGGCTTCCACTGCAAACCATTCCAGTGCAAACCATTCACTGTTAAATATGTTTCCTGTAATTTTCTGGATTAAAAACACTCTCCCCATCATTTGGCATGATTTTTAAATGTTTTCGAAGGTCAAACTATCGTATAAAACGAAAAAGGTTCAGGTGTTGAATCACCTTTTCATTATTGGATTAAGTTCCAATTTATGATGATTTATTATTATGTAACCATACCACTGATGGCCAAATGGCTTAAATAGCTAACTTGGTAAAACTGTATATGCTGTAAAGCATTCTTCCATTCCTTACAAATTATGTTGATAATGCTGTTTTGCACCCATTGCTGTTTTCATTTTGATGGAATAGTTAATGCTTTGGTACCTACATTCCTAAGTAAGGCTGGTTATACATTGTCCTTTAGCTCCACCCACCTCTTCCAGATCCGTTTCAGAGTTTCATCCCTCTTTTCCGAAAGGGGCAATTAAGTGGCTGAAGTCTGCTCCTGAGTAATGGCTCTCAATTCTGGGATGACTGTAATCTACACTTACATATAAAAGTTAAATTTCCCTCGACCTTATTTTAGGCATGGTATTTTCTAAAGGAAGTTCTCTTAAAGGGGATTTGTTTTGCATCAGTTGGATTAGCCTCTGTGATGTTCTTTTTCCTCCCAAATGGAGCCCTTGAAGAGGCTTCACTCTCATGTCATGATGGAGGAAAAGGCAGGAACCCTGGCAGGCTCTTAAGACCTACTGATTAGGGACAGCTTCTGGGAGAGCAGGGCCTCAGGGGGACATGGAGGGGCACTGAGACTCCTGAAGGGTCAGAAAGAAGGGACATGTTTGTGAGGGAGAAGCGTTGAAGGCTGCTTGTGCAACTTGGGGAGGGGGATGTCCTTGTCTGAGAGGAAGTTAACATGCAGGTACTTGCAGTTGAGGACAAAGCTTTAGGGTGGCCAACACATCCTAGGTGACCTGGGGCAGGAGCGACAGGTCTTTGACCTGGGAAGGCAACAGGAAGTGAGTCAGGGAAGGGACAGAAATGGGAAGAGAGTGGGAGAAGGAGTGGATGCTGGGCTTACAAGGGGACCTGGGTCAGGGTGATTGGTGGGTCGGGGAAGGGGGAAGGCCAGATGGGACCTGGGCCTGGATGGGGAGCAGGGAAACTGGGGGTTACTGGTAGGAAGTTGACCTTCCCAGTTGCCCATGGGAGATCTAAGTACAGCATTAGATTGAGGAGGAGATGAGGGGAGCTGTGGGGAAAACCAGTGCAGAGGAACTGAGGCCAAGGACATGGGGATGAAGAGGCTTAGGGGGATGACGGGACAGAAGCTGGTCAGAGGAGAGAGACCAACTGAGGCATAAGTAGGGCCCCTGGAGTTAGCCTCCTGCTTTTAAAGGGCAGCAGGCAGTCCAGTGTCAGCCTGAGACCAGTGAGTGTATATCTACTTGCAGGGACCCCCTTAATGATCCTCAGAAAATCAGACCCTTCTTTCACAAAGAAAATCTCTTTAACATTTCATAATAACAAACACAAAAATGATTCCTAGGAACAGTATAATAAAAATAAATATGAGTAACCATGATAATGACCATCAAGACATAAATAATGCTAATAATGATGTTAATATTGAACAGAGTAGATGGAAATTAGGTTATCAGAGTCTAGAGGGCAGAGGTATAGGGACCCTCATCCTGTCCTGCCTTCCATAGGTCACTCAACAGTTTTCAGCAGTTCAGTAGGTGACTGGTTGGGCAGGTTCCCTACAGGAAGCCAGGACCCAAGAGCTACACCATGGCCTCCCCCTGGAGCTCAGTGTTCTGTACTGCAGGGAACAGGGCTCCTCCTGGACTCCATCAGCCCTCACAGCAGAGTTGCCTGGCTGCCCTCTTGTCTCCCATATTCCTGCATGGAGACATCTGTCTCCAAGACTCTCAAGTGGGGACATCTGGTCTCCCATACTCCCAAATGGGGACATCTGGTCTCCACAACTCGCCTGTGCTGCCCATGCATGCAGGAGCCACCTGGGCTCCCGCCTCCTTGGAGGAAGTGAACCTTCAAAGGTTATTGGAGGCCAGCTGTGCTCTCCGTGCTTTCAGGACAGCTGCAGACATCCCTGGACACCAGAGGGATCTTTGAAATTCCTGGAGTTCCTTGCACATATTTTGTGGGCCGTTCCCAGACACCTAAATGGACTAGAAAAACCTTAGGAGACTCTGGCGGGAGGTGAATCCTTCTCCTGCCGTTAAATGAAGGCTGGAGTAGATCCATAGTCTCCCAGGTGATTTAGAATAATTCTGGAGTATCAGGAGGATCACAGCTGCCCCAAGGTTGTCTGGGCCCCTCCTTTCACATAGGAAATCTTGTGGAGGAATCTGGTTCTTGCAGAGGCACTCCTTGGCTTTGTAGGGCTCCACACATGCTTGTTAGGAACTCATGGGTGCTTGTCACCATTTCTGGAGGATCAGGGAGGGACTAGTATGCCCTCCCCAGTGTCCAATGCAGGCAGGAGGTGACCCCTGGCTCTCAGGGGACAGATAATCTATTAGGAATCTCTTTCTTTGAATGGGCACTACATGGTACAGGGGCAGCCCTGGACATGCTGTGTGTATGCTGTCAGTAAGGGACCGTCCCAATAGTCCTCAGGAATTGTACACACCTCTGAAATAAAGAAAAATCTTTTCAGCACTGTGCAATAATAAACCCAAAAGTGATTGGTGTAAAAGTAAAGAAAAACACTTATAATGACAACGTAGTGAAGCACCACAAGATAACCGTGAGAGTTATACTGACGTAAATAGGAAAATTTTTAAGAACGTGAAAATGGGGATGGAGATTAGCATACAGGTTCTGCTAAGCATGTGAGGTATGACAGTGTACAGAGATGGAGACTCCTGGGCTAGTTAGGAGAGTCCCGGCACTGCATCATGGTTGTGCTTCATGATGGATTAGAGGAACAGCAGGAGGGGAAAATATCACAAGCCCCAGGAGGGCATGGGTCGTATGGGGGGGTCTGCAAAACCTTCTTGGAGAGGACCCCTGGGTGGAGGTGGAGGCACCAAGGTTTGTGGCCTGCCTTCCCCACGACACTCAACAGGTGTCAGTAGTTTGACCAGATGGCTTCTTGGGCAGGGCTAGCAACAAGACAGGCGGATCTCCAAAGTGACAGCAGAACCTCCCCCCTGGCTCAGAGCTCCACCTGCCCAGCACATTATTCACACAGCAACACATCATCACTCACTGTACAGCTGCCCTTCCGCCATCAAATCATGCTGGGCTCCTGACTGGCCCCACTTCTTACTTCCCACACCTCCACCCAGGGCCCTTGGAGGGCATCATCACCCCAGGCTGAGTGAAGGGATCGCGGGGCCCCAGAGTTGACATAGATAACATCGTATTGGATAGGTTTGTCCTAGGAGTTCCTTTCTTTGGCTCACAGACCTGCACATATGGTTTCTAGGACCATCAAAGTGCTTCTAATTTTTTCCAGCTGCTCAAGATAGGAGAAGACACTTTCCTGAAGCCTCTGTAGCAAGCATGGCATGGTCCCTGCCCCACAGGGTACATGGAAATATCAGAAGATCAACTTCCAAAAGGACCCCATGTGGTGCAGCATCACCCTGGGATTGGCTGCGTGTGTTTGTGTCTGTAGGTGAATCCTCCTCATCTTCATTGAATCAGACACACTTCTTAACAGAGAATCTCTATAGACTGCTGTATGCCAACAACAACAAAAATTATCAATGACAAGAATGATCATAATAAAAATAATGATGGATAGTAACGATCAAAATGACCATCATAATGATGTGAATACTAATCGTTATACTTTTGATATATTATCCTAAAAGATTTAAATTATATGTAGATTCCTCTGAGTCTATGACAAAGTACCCAGATGGACTTTCATGGCGAAGCTTGAGTTGGCACCCTAGGATTGCACCATGAAATGTTTCCATGAGACAAACACCAGTATCAGGAAGGGAAAAGGCAAACAACCCGCAGGAGATGATAGGATCGTATGGGAACTCAAGTGTGTACCCCTCTTGAAGAAGAATGCCTGGTAGAGGAGGAAGGACTCTGGGTGGAGCCCTCCCTTCCGCAAGATGCCAAACAGCATTCTGTGGTTCAGCCAGGTGGCTGCTTCGGTTGAGATCCCTGCAAATGGGCAAGACTCTGAAACCACACATGGCCCTCTCTCCTGGGACTCAGAATCCTTGGTTGTGTGTAACATTAAGCTCCAGGCACTACATCAGCCCTTAGAGCCCAGAAGCTCTTTTGATGTGTGGTGTTCCAGGATCCATCAAGGTCAGGGATTCTTGGTTCCCTTATCTCCACCCAGGACTATGGGAGGGCTTAGTCTTCCTTGCTTCCCAGCAAGAATTGGTCAAAATGGGACCAAGACAAGCAGATGCCCTACAATATCTCAGTTCCAATCTATAGGACCAAGATGTCTGATCCTTGTGGCATCTGGGACGGGCAGATGACAGAAGGGCAGCCAGACACTTTGAAGTAACATAAAGCTGGGTATTTTGTGTTCCTAATCAGCTGGGTTGGTGCACACCATTCATGAAGCAGGATGCCTGACTTCAAGTCAGTAAGCCCTACAACATCCGTGAGTGGTCCTAGCTCCTGAAAACTCATGTGTCTGATGAAATGCATGACTGCAACCAGAGTCCTTTTATTCTTAGACCTAATGCCAAGGCACCCATAGTTCATGCAGGAGTCCCCATGTTTGCACATACCAACATCTAGTTTGTATTTCTCATCTCTTCTGCTATGGGTCTTTGGCTTCAGGGAACAAGTGTGTTGCATCATGTGAAGCTGGCACTCTGACTCAAAACGACCTCGATCACTCCCAGGATGTGTACTTGTCATTGATGAGACTCTTTGCTTTCTTTAACTTCTTCATAGAGTGAATATTATTTTGAATATTATAATTATTAGGATTAGCATCATTGTGTTGATTATCATCATTATTATCGTTGATATGCACCAATATTTTTATTATTACATCCATTGTCTGTGTGGCTTATATTTGTGGGTATCGTTATTCAACAATGAATAGAGTTTCTCTATTTCTGAAGAGTGTCTGATTTACCGAAGATGTGTATGTAGGTTACCCAAGAGACAGACATAGACACTGCAGCTCAAAGACTCTCCCTCTATGGAAAAGAACCTATTAATCTGATGAGGTTTCTGAAAAGTTTCTTATCTCCTTGGATTCAGACGCCATTCCATGCAGTTTTCAAATTCAAATTCATGTGGAAAAACTGTTTTCTCCTCCACTAGACAGGAAGCCTCACAGGTTCAGCAGGGTCAGAGCTGTTTTATTTCGTTTGTCATCTTCATGACCCGTTTTTAACTAGCTTCCAAGAAATGAGAAGTGAATATGTTTGAACTAAGTATGAACAAATCACTTATTTAGGCTTTCAGTTCCCATAGCCAAACCCACCAAGTTTCCTTAGCTACTCACTGCCCCACACACATCAGGGACTGGGTTCTGCTGCCTCTGGGATTTGCACCTCATGTAATAATTAACATTGGAAATGATATATTTTATCCATCTCTTTCTCAGAATTCCTATGAAAATTAAAGAATCTGTACCCCACTGCCTAAAGTCACATCACTCTCTGTTATTGCTAATGTCCCCTTTCTCAGAGGGATAATCTGAGATGTCAACTTGGAGTGGAGACTCACCTGAAATCCAGCTCTGCTCCTCCAGTCTCATTATTGACAAGCGGGTACAGGAACAGCTCCCCTGGACATAATGCAGCTTCTAAGGTGCCTGCAGAAGGGTCAGAGTGGCAGTTTCCTTTTCTGTCACACTTTTCTACTGTTTGAAGGTTATGTGACCTTGTTAAGGGGATCTCAATCAATCCATGTAGCACAGTATGGAGAAGAAGTGAACACTGTGGGCTCCTTATCAGTTTCTCTGTCTTTAGAGGCATGAAGTTGACCTGACAGCAACCTCTCTGGTATACGAATGCAGAGCGTTTCAGTTAACTGTAATTCTTGAAGAGAATCTGCACGTTATTTGCCCTCCTCAGAGGCTGAGCATTATTTTCAATATTATAATGATTGGGATTAGCATCATTGGGTTGATGATCCTCATTGTTCTCAAAGATATTCACCATTATTTTTGTTATTTTACCTGTTGTCTTGATGGCTTATATGTCTGATTATGTTTTTTCCACAATGAATAGAGTTACTCTATTTCCGAACAGTGTTTGATTGACTGAAGATGTGTATGCAGGTTCCCTAAGAGACGACGAAGACACTGCAGCTCCCAGACTGTCCCTCTAGGGAAAAGAACCTGTTGGTCTGATGACGTTCCTGAAATATTGTTGTCGATCTGGCAGGCAGAGGCCATTGCGTGCCAGAAGGAAAGAACCAGGAAGTGTGTCCTTGGCTGCTTGAGCCTCTGGACAAATCTAGAGCTATGTCAGAGGCCCAGCAGTGGCTTGCAGCTGCGAGAAAGCCCCAGTGTGGGCGTCCTTAGCCAGGAGGAGCCACCACAAAGTTTTCGACTTCAGCTCAGGGACCCAAGAATGGCTCTTGATGACATAGAAAGCTAGCAAATGGTGGGCAGGAGCCCACAGAATTGTTTCCAGTGTATCCTGGGGGCATTGGAACTGCTCCTGCCTGCCTGGAAAGGCTGCAGAGGAACCGATCCTCCCTTTGCAGAATGTTCTATTTCCGTTCAAGTGCCCAGGAACTGCCATTGGCCAACATAATGGTGCAAGGATGGCTTCCTAATTGTTCCTGAGCAGCTGAAAATATACTAGGACACAATACCATTCTCCCACCAATTCGCGTATCTCCCTTCAATGTCCTTACTCCCTCATCTCCTATATCCACCTCTTCCTTTCTGGCACAGGATTTAGAGTCCATAACTACCAAGGTAGAGCAGAGATAATTCCAGTAATGTGTTAAGCTTCCCAGCTCAATGCCTCGCACTCAGGGCACTCTAACAAACGTGGGAGCACACAGTAGATGCTGAATCCATGTTGTTCGAAGGTAGGAACACAGGATATTTCCTGAAGGCTGCCCTGCTGAGACCCTGTTGCCTCCTCTACACTTCTCTCAATGTCTTGAGTGTAAGCGAAAAATTTAGGCTTTCAGGGAGACCATGGGTGAACTTCCCTGAAACCCACTGTGCTTGTTTTGAGAGCAAAACATGTCTATGGTTTCCTGTCAGGGAATGTGTGTCCTGTGCTTGCTTTATCAGGATTAGTGCTACTAGAAGAGGGTCTGGAGGGATCAGCATCCAAGTCCCCAGGGACCATGTGAGAAAGGGAACTGATGGGTCCTTCCTAGAATATGAAACTCATAATTTCCTAAAGTTGAGCACTGTACATCCATGAAAAATCAATGTGTATGAAATTGTGAGAAGGATTACTAGCTAAAGTGTTCTCAACTCTGGGTTTCCAGTGAAATGACCTAGGCCAAAAGGAGGGAACGCTGTCCTGGGTCCCAAGGAGACTAGAGCACTTCAGAAGCTATGGCAGGCTGAGGTATTGTCCAAATGTGCCATCTTGACTTTTCTCTTCTTTTTCATGACCTTATGCGTTCAACCAGGGGCTGCCCTCCTTGGAAGGCACAGAATCCAGCAAACAGAAAGAAGCACTCGCCAACGGATGTCCCACAGGGAGGTAGGAGCAGTCATTTGTTCTTCCTAAGGAAATGTTCCTGACCAAGGCAGGGGAATTTTCTGGATCCTACTCAGAGCTTTTCCCGAATGAGAAAATGGAGATCACAGGTGACTTAGGTGAAATCTTTGCTCACCACCTCCAGTGGATCTCAAACTTTGCTGCCCTAGGTCCTGCCAAACAATGCTTCACCCAGTCACTTTAACTGGGATGAGTCAAAGAAATTTTTAAAATGGTCTGCATGCCTAGAAATCAAAAGTGCATACCACAGGTCACACTTGGGAGAATTTTATTAATAACAAAAGAAGATTTTAAAACACAACTTTCTA